>NC_082688.1:87712507-88027789 GCF_949987515.2 Delphinus delphis | reverse complement strand
TGGCTTGCAGAGTTTCTGCTGAAAGATCAGCTGTTAACCTTATGGGGATTCCCTTGTGTGTTATTTGTTGTTTTTCCCTTGCTGCTTTTAATATGTTTTCTTTGTTTTTAATTTTTGACAGCTTGATAAATATGTGTCTTGGTTATTTCTCCTTGGATTTATCCTGTTTGGGACTCTCTGTGCTTCCTGCACTTGATTAACTATTTCCTTTCTCATATTAGGGACGTTTTCAACTATAATCTCTTCAAATATTTTCTCAGTCCCTTTCTTTTTCTCTCCTTCTTCTGGAACCCCTATAATTCGAATGTTGGTGTGTTTAATGTTGTCCCAGAGGTCTCTGAGACTGTCCTCAGTTTTTTTCATTCTTTTTTCTTTATTCGGCTCTGCAGTAGTTATTTCCACTGTTTTATCTTTCAGGTCACTTATCCGTTCTTCTGCCTCAGTTATTCTGCTATTGATCCCTTCCAGAGTATTTTTCATTTTATTTATTGTGTTGTTCATCATTGTTTGTTTCATCTTTAGTTCTTCTACGTCCTTCTTAAATGTTTCTTGCATTTTGTCTATTGTATTTCCAAGATTTTGGATCATGTTTACTATCATTATTCTGAATTCTTTTTCAGGTAGACTGCCTATTTCCTCTTCATTTGTTAGGTCTGGTGCGTTTTTATCTTGCTCCTTCATCTGCTGTGTGTTTTTCTGTCTTCTCATTTGCTTATCTTACTGTGTTTGGGGTCTCCTTTGTGCAGGCTGCAGGTTCGTAGTTCCCGTTGTTTTTGATGTCTGTTCCCAGTGGCTAAGGTTGGTTCAGTAGGTTGTGTAGGCTTCCTGGGGGAGGGGACTAGTGCCTGTGTTCTGGTGGATGAGGCTGGATCTTGTCTTTCTGGTGGGCAAGTCCACGTCTGGTGGTGTGTTTTGGGGTGTCTGTGGACTTATTATGATTTTAGGCAGCTTCTCTGCTAATGGGTGGGGTTGTGTTCCTGTTTTGCTAGTTGTTTGGCATAGGGTGTCCAGCACTGTAGCTTGCTGGTTGTTGAGTGAAGCTGGGTGCTGGTGTTGAGATGGAGATCTTTGGGAGATTTTTGCAGTTTGATATTATGTGGAGCTGGGAGGTCTCTTGTGGACCAGTGTCCTCAAGTTGGCTCTCCGACCTCAGAGGCACAGCACTGACTCCTGGCTGCAGCGCCAAGAGCCTTTCATCCATACGGCTCAGAATAAAAGGGAGAAAAAGTAGAGAGAAAGATTTAGTAGAAGTAGAAAGAAAGAAAGAAAGAAAGAAAGAAAGAAAGAAAGAAAAAAAGAAAGAAAGGAAGAAGGAAAGAAAGAAAGGAGGGAGGGAGGGAGGGATGGTGCGAGGAAGGAAGGAAGGAAGGAAGGAGGGAAGGAAGAATGAAGGAAGGAAGGAAGAAAGAAAGAAGAAAAGAAGGAAAGAAAGAAAGAAAGGAGGGAGGGAGGGATGGTGCATGGAAGGAAGGAAGGAAGGAGGGAAGGAAGGAAAAAGAAAGAAAGAAGATGAAGTAAATAAGATAAAGTAAAATATAATAAAGTTATTAAGTTAAAAAATAATTATTAAGAAAAACAATTTTAAAAAAAATGGACGGATAGAACCTTAGGACAAATGGTGAAAGCAAAGCTATATAGACAAAAGCTCACACAGAAGCATACACATACACATTCATAAAAAGAGGAAAAGGGGAAAAAATCATAAATCTTGCTCTCAAAGTCCACCTCCTCAATTTTGGGATGATTCGTTGTCTAAAGGAGGGAAGGAAGGAAGAAAGGAAGGAAGGAAGGAAGGAAAGAAAGAAAGAAAATAAAGTAAAATAAAATAAAGTTATTAAAATTAATTATTAAGGAAAAAAATTAAAAACACAAAAAAACAAAAAGACACAAAAAAAACGGACAGATAGAATCCTAGGACAAATGGTGGAAGCAAAGCTATACAGACAAAATCTCACACAGAAGCATACACATACACACTCACAAAAAGAGGAAAAGGGGAAAAAATCATAAATCTTGCTCTCAAAGTCCACCTCCTCAATTTGGGATGATTCGTTGTCTATTCATGAATTCCACAGATGCAGGGTATATCAAGTTGATTGTGGAGCTTTAATCCCCTGCTTCTGAGGCTGCTGGGAGAGATTTCCCTTTCTCTTCTTTGTTCTCACAGCTCCCAGGGGTTCAGCTTTGGATTGGGCCCCGCCTCTGCGTGTAGGTCGCTGGAGGGCGTCTGTTTTTTCCTCAGACAGGGCGGGGTTAAAGGAGCCGCTGATTCGGGGGATCTGGCTCACTCAGGTCGGGGGGAGGGAGGGGCGCAGAGTGCGGGGCGAGCCTGCGGGGGCAGAGGCCGGCATGACGTTGCACCAGCCTGAAGCCCACCGTGCGTTCTCCCGGGGAAGTTGTCCCTGGATCCCGGGAACCTGGCAGTGGCGGGCTGCACAGGCTCCCCGGAATAGGGGTGTAGATAGTGACCTCTTCTCGCACACAGGCCCCTTGGTGGCGGCAGCAGCAGCCTTAGCGTCTCCCGCCCGTCTCTGGGGTCCACGCTTTTAGCCACGGCTCGCGCCCGTCTCTGGAGTTCCTTTAAGCAGCGCTCTTAATCCCCTCTCCTCACGCACCAGGAAGCAAAGAGGGAAGAAAAAGTCTCTTGCCTCTTCGGCAGCTCCAGACCTTTTCCCAGAGTCCCTCCCGGCTAGCCGTGGTGAACTAACCCCTTCAGGCTGTGTGCACGCAGCCAACCTGCGCTCTGACCAAAGCCCGAGCCTCAGCTCGCAGCCCCGCCCGCCCCGGCGGGTGAGTAGACAAGCCTCTCGAGCTGGTGAGTGCCGGTCAGCAGCGATCCTCTGTGCGGGAATCTCGCCACCTTGCCCTTCGCACCCCTGTTGCTGTGCTCTCCTCCGCGGCCCCAAAGCTCCCCCCTCCGCCCCCCGCAGTCTCCGCCCGCGACGGGGCTTCCTAGTGTGTGGAAACCTTTCCTCCTTCACAGCTCTCTCCCACTGGTGCAGGTCCCGTTCTTATTCTTTTGTCTCTGTTTTTTCTTTTTTTCTTTTGCCCTACCCAGGTACGTGGGGAGTTTCTTTCCTTTTGGGAGGTCTGAGGTCTTCTGCCAGCATTCAGTAGGTGTTCTGTAGGAGTTGTTGCACGTGTAGATGTATTTCTGGTGTATCTGTAGGGAGGAAAGTCATCTCCGCGTCTTACTCTTCCGCCATCTTCCCCTCCGGCCCCTTTTTGTGTTCTTTTGGGTTGACAAAGGCTAGCTAAGGAAATGATATCCTTTATCGCCAAAGAGTTGACAATGCCAGCTTCTGGCACACCTGCTTATTTTATATTTAAGAACTATGGTCCTGGAGGTTGTAGATATTTAGAAAGATGGCAAAATTATACTAATATTGATCTAGAATTACAGTGGTCATTGAGGGGCATGTTCCAGTTAGACAAGATTGTTCATTTAAGGAAAACACTAGAGAGCAATGGTTCACAAATTGGACAGGGAGAATGAGATGCCTGCTTTAACTGGTATGTAAAAGTTTACAGAAGGTTTCAAGATTCCAAAATAGCTTCGTTTAGAGACTTAGAACAAAAAGCTAATGAAAAATTAAAGAGACAAAAGGTACCTGAAACAAAAGACCATAGGATGGGTATGACTGCAGATTTAACTCCTACTGTCCCCCTTCCTTTTTCACCTGAGTACTCTTGTTTTACTCATCTTCTGTCTGCAATACTTTTCTATTCCAAAGAGAATATTGAACAATTGCCATTTAAAGTAAAACTACCTGAGGTTGCAGGTGAGCCCCCTCAGGTGTCCCTTACCCCTTGGTCAAAGACTGAGCTGAGAGCTATAGTCAAAGAATTCTCTAAACCTAGGGAGGACCCCCCAACAGTTATTGAAGAATTTAGAGTGACTGTCAGGGTGTATGTCCCCAAACTGCTAGATCTTTATCCGCTTGTACACGTGTTGGTCGGACTGGGGGAAGCCCCAGGATGGATTCGGGAAGCAAAATGACATAATCCCTAGGATGATCTTCAAGACCCTCAACCTGAAAAAGCTTGCAGAATAACAACTGACTTTTTATAAGCTATTCCTAAAATCTTCCCTGCTCACACTTGGTCTATTATTAATTGGACTAATAATGATTGGTCTGTTATTCACTCATACAAACAAAAGAGGGGTGAATCTGTGGAAGACTTTAGAGCCAGTTTGGAAGCTCTCTTTTTAGAGCAGTTGGGGTTCCAAGGAACAAAAAGGCCACTCAGCCTGCTTTAACTGCCCTTTTTGTAAATGGATTATCTTCTGAGATTAGTGGATTGATAAAAGGGCAGAAAAGAGGGTGGGAGGGTGTAGGCCTGACTGAACTGGTGACTATAGCTGAGCATTTTGAAAGGACCCTGGAGCCAGATCAGAAACAGAAATCCACCAAGCTCATAGCCTTACAGTTACAACAGCTCTAAGGCAAGAGACACAAAATAACACCTGGGCCTCCTCCATTACAACCTCCTAGGGGTCCGTGATCAATTCGATGACCCAAAGTTGATGTTTCATTTGTAATCAGTGAGGACACTGGAAGAAAAGCTGTCCTCAAAGGTCCTATGCAAACTCTTCACAAATGCTCTCATAACTGTCTCAAAGGGAGGGCCCCCCATGACCCTCTCCCATAGTTGGCAGAACTCCAGAGGTTCTCTGGTAAACTATTACCAGCAATTAGCTTAAACAGCCCAGAGGAAAATATAATGAAAAACTGCCAAATTTTAGTTGATACTGGAGCTATGGTTTCTACTTTAAACCCCACTCTCATACTTCACTTTGAAATCTACATTAAACCCTAACCCTAACTGTAAACAGAATTACCTAACCCTGTAACACCCTACCCCTAGCCCTAACCAGAGCTGTGCTTTCTACTCTAAATCCCACCCTCAAAGAACAACAGGTCCCTCTGAGTAAAGAGGATGTTTCCATAGTGGGAGTACCTAATACAGTTCAGAGAGAATATTTATCTCCACCAAGATTCCTTTTTGCTATGCAATATAGCCCCAGTTAATCTATTGAGTAGAGATCTCTTTTCTAACTTAAAAGGGCCAGTACATTTTGCCTCCAGTGGAGATCTCACCTTAAAATTTCCTGATCAACCTGAACCTGATCATTTATGTTCCTTAATATCGGTCCTGGATATAAAAGAGGAAGTTCAACAAAAGTTCCCTAATTGGATGGAGATGCCTGCAAATTTGGGGGCTACTTCTGACAGTGTTAACATCAGAAGAATAAAAAAATGCAAACCTATAAAGATTCAGATAGATGTAGCTAAACCTCTCCCTAGGTTTCCTCAGCAACTATTAAAGGCTGCGGTCATACAAGGTCTCATACCTATTGTAGAAGACTTAATTGCCCAGGAGGTAATCATTCCTGTACTCGTCCCTGCAGCGTGCCAATCTTGCCTGGTTGGAAACCTGGCAGGATGGCGATTTGTCCAGGGCTTGGGAGCTGTTAATCAAAATAGTTTTTCCCTGTTTTCCTGTTGTTCCAAAGCTAGCCACCCTTCTGTCACAAGCTTCAACTGACTTGAAATGGTTTAGTGTTGGAGACCTTTGTTCACCTTTCTTCAGCATCCCGGAGACTCAACAGCCAATATCTATATGCCTTTACTTGGAACAGTCAACAATATACCTGCACTTTTATGCCTCAAGGGTTCACTGGGACCCCTTCTTTTTTCTCCCAAGTACTTCACCAAGATTTAAGTACCCTCTAGTTCCCTGAGAAATCAACCATTTTACCATATGGAGATAACCTCCTGCTGTACTCAGCTACTGTAAAGATTCCATAAGGCATTCATAAAAGATTCCATTTATTTGCTGCAACAGTTAGCTGAGAACGAACACAAAGGAAAAATTACAATTATCTCTAGACGCTGTTCATTACCTAGGACGTAATCTAAGCACTGAAGGAATTCAGCTATGTCCAGAGAGAATTAGGCTGATACAGGAACTTCCTAGACTCACAACTAAGTGCTAGCATTGTGGATTTCTAGGTTTAGCTGGGTATTGCAAGCTCTGGGTTCCAAATTTTTCTGTTACCTCTTCCACTCTATGAACTTATTAAAGATGTAGTTCCTGAATCCTTTGCTTGGGAAGATAAACATAAGCAGGCTTTTATGAGGCTAAAACAAGCACTGCAAGAGCTGCCTGCCTTAGGGTTACCCAAATGATCAGGTTCAGGTTGATCCGGAAACTTTAAGGTGAGCTCTCCACTGGAGGCAAAATATATTAGCCCTTTTAAATTAGCAAAGAGATCTCTACCTAATAGATTAACTTTAGGTTATTCAAAACGTTTTACTTTATCTGTGCATAAAAGTCATAATCAGGCCGGGCAGAACTGTGTGAGCATGGTAGTAAACATAGGCCTGTTGCCTGTTATAGCATGCAACTTGATTCAGTTGCTTTTGCCTATCTCAGTTGTCTTCAGGTTATAGCCACAACTGCAAATTTAGTGGAAGCCTTGGCAGATTTGACTCTAGAAAATGAAGTTTATTTGCAAACTCCACTCATTGTCCACAGTCTTCTTAAGGCTGAATTGACAACATTTCACTGCAAGTATCACTAGATTAACTTCCTGTGAAATCCTGCTTTCACCACCTAATCTTTATCTTAAACTTTACAACGTTCTCAATCCTGCTACACTACTACCTGTGTCTCACAAAGGTGAGGGCCATGACTGCAAGGTAACAGTGTCCCATGGGAATTCCCTGGTAGTCCATTGGTTAGGACTCCGAGCTTCCACTGCAGGGAGCGCGGGTTCGATCTTTGGTCGAGGAACTAAGATCCCAGAAGCCACATGGCGCGGCGCAAAACAAAAACAAAACAAACAGAAAACAATGTCCCATTTTGTGACACCGTGTCCTGAGTAAAGATGTTCCCAAGTCCAAGCTTGCTCGGCTTGCCGCACGATAGGCCGTAAATCGGAGATGAGGTGTTGAGACAAGGAATATGACTTTATTCGGAAAGCTGGCCGACCGAGAAGATGGTGGAGTAAAGTCTCAAAATAACCATCTTATTGGGGCTTGGATGCCAGTTTCTCTTATAGCACAGAGATGGGGAGGAGATGAGGAGGTAAAATAAGAAGGTCGTAAGTTTTGCAAATAGCCTCTGGAATGCCGCCTCGGGGAGGAGATGTGTTAATTTCTTCTTAATTGTAGCCATCCACAGGTGGACAGAGTCCATATGTTTCCCTGACCAAAGGCACTTCGGTTTAACATTCAGACAGAGGGACAGGGTTCTCCGAGGCACGCCATTATGTACAGACAGTATCCTTTTAGTGAACAAAAGCAGCTGAAGGCAAAGGTTAAAGTAAAAGAAACAGATCCAACGTGTAGTCAGATTTGGCTCTTCCCTGTTACAATTCCCTGCTGTCAATGTCCATTCCACAGTCTTGTGGAAAAAGGGGTGACGGCCCTTCTAATTGCTTCGTCAGATGGATCTTTCCAGAAGTGTCCACCATGGGTGCCAGTGTTCCAAACGTTGTTTTTTTTTGTTTCTCTCTGGAAAGTGTCTCCTTTACACCTGTAGCCTTAAAAAAATACTCTCAGCCTAAAAGTTGAGAGTTATGATCTATTTGATGGGAATTTTGAGGGCTTCAAGCCTGGGAGGCAGCATCTCAAGTTAAGGAATTTAGCACTTTTCTATGTATGGGAAGATGCAAGAGTCTGGGCTCAGTGAAATCATTCATTTGATATGCACCTCAGCTATCCGGGGCCTGTATCCTATATTCTCGTATCCTGAGTTTTGTCAGGGCTCACCGGCTCACGTTGGAGGGCTGCAGTCGCTAATGACTGATGTGTCAGGAAATATTCTATTTCTCAGATCCTCTCCTCTTGGTCAGGATTTTGACCAATATTTGGGAGACATTTCAGGATCAAATTTTGTCCCACAGCGCTGGGAGCCTCATCCCAGGTCAGGGGAGAATTCTTGATATGCCACTCCAGGTGCTAGTTTTTGGATTAGGCCCTATTGATAATTAAAGAGCCTCTGGATCCTCTATCTAATTATGATCCAGGAGACTTTTTCCCTTGTTGCTTCCTCCCATACCTAGAATCACACTATTACAGTTACTTCATGTTATAAATGTGGTCTGTTTCCTCAAGATGTTTAGCCATAGAAGTACTGTTGGAGGCCTGGTTACATACTGGGTACTGTAAGAGACACCAATCTTATAAAATAGACAGGATATAAGTAATGCAGCTAGTAACGGTAACAAAGACACAGTGCAGGAGGGAGACACAAAGAGCAAACAATCTGGAAACAAAGAACAATGATCAGTATAACTACTTGTAATCCAATTGCAATAGCGAGCGACCAGAGGTACCATAACTGATTTAGTGAGCCATCTACTCTTTCAGTGTACCAGCAGTGCGTACTTAGACATGCAGGGCTTCGTCTTTGAGACAATCATATGCTACTGGCAGGTCAACCAGGTAGAGAGAAAAAGATAAATGTTTCAATTCTGCTTACAAGAGTATAATTTAAGAAATTACTGTAAGTCATAATTAGTTTAAGGGGAGGGTTTTGCTTACACCTGGAAAACACAGATTTAAAACAGTCATTTTTCAGATAGAAACTATAAAAATTATAACCATAGTCACCAGTTTACCCAGTTATGTGCAACTAATTGCTTTTGTTAACAGCTTTATGAAGCCATCAGGTTTCCCATTAGAATTATTCAAGTTTTTACCCAGTTCACCTTTATGGTTTGAAAACCAGAAACTTGTATTTATGCAAAGGTCCCTTCTATAAATCTTCTTGAAGAGGAAGCATTTTTGCAAAGGCATCAGAGTGAAACCGTAACCGTGTACAATGGCAAAAGACTTAAGAAGGCACGTTTAAATCTGATTACAGTGCAATTGACAAAGTAACGTGGTTACTGCGGTGACATGCGACACTTTCAGATAATAAAGAGAATTCTGACTGGTAATATTTTACCAGGCCATACCAGATTTTGGGAACTCCATCTAATCTGTAGAATACCTGTATCATTCGGCATACAATATAACCTAAGAAGATTTATTGCTTATTTGACAACACTTCCCGTGTAATTCAACATACCAAGTCAACCTAATTAGTTAATATCTCTCTTTGGGGTGTTTCAGGGGCCCTTTGAAGCACCCCAAAGTTAGCTAGAGGTCAAAGGAACTTCATTATAATTTGATTTGGGAAGTTTTGTTAAAAAAGTAAGAAAAGGGTTTACAACAGTCAGATAGGAGCACATGTCACTGTGAAACAATAGTTATTCACTTAGCCAAAGTAACAATAAAAGATTTCAAAGGCAAGTACAGAACAGATCTCTTAAAAGGTAGAAAAACTTAAAATCTGGTATCGAAGGCAGTCCAAAATCTTAAGAAACCTTGTCTTCTTAACAGAGAGAAAAGCGAAATTCAAGTTGTGCACCAGCTTACTTTTAAAATTTATTTACTCAATTAAACTTATTTTAAACTTAGTCCTGACCACGTACAGAGCTCCTTTTTTCAGGATCCACTTTCTATAAACCTTCTGTCACTTCTTTTAGCACAATTCTGACTTTCAAGTGGTCAGATATCTGGAGAGATTAATTTTAGATAGACCTTCCTAAAAGATAAGTATTTTTAAAAGTTTACCTAAAGCTCTTATCTCATTTGCATTTTCTTTCCTTAAAAGTTTCTTCACGGGCTTCCTTGGTGACGCAGTGGTTGAGAGTCCCCCTGCCGATGCAGGGGACACGGGTTCGTGCCCCGGTCTGGGAAGATCCCACATGCCGCGGACCAGCTGGGCCCGTGAGCCATGGCCGCTGAGCCTGCGCGTCCAGAGCCTGTGCTTCGCAACGGGAGAGGCCACAACAGTGAGAGGCCCGCGTACTGCAAAAAAAAAAAGTTTCTTCACATCAAGTTATTTCCTTGCTGAGAAATTTGCAACACATATAACAAGATTTTATTTAGGTTATATTAAACCTAGGCACAATAAAAGTATTATACTTAATGTTGATGACTCTAACAGCATGTCTGTATTAATTAGATCAACAAACGAACGTTAATACCAGGTCTCAATTAATACTGAATATTTCCCAGTTCACATGAACCTGAAGCTCATTTAGCTCAGTTTCTCTTGTATTTAGAATAGTTTGGTTTGTAAGTGCTTACTTTTCTTTAAGCCAATTAAATAGACCTCAGCAATGTTATCCAAAGACAAAGACACATACAAGGACACAAACATACAGAGACATCATGGTTGTCATTTCAGAATTTCAGCACTGAGTCAGGTACAGCCATGTGAAGCCCATCAGTTGATAAAAAGAGATTGGATTCAAATTAGGTTTCTGGCAGATGGAACAAATCAAACTCACTTGTCTAGATGGCTGAATTTTTACAGAAAAGACACTTAGGTTTTTTATTTATCCTTGATAAGTCAATTTCTGAATTACTTTACCCTCTTTCAAAAAGATGCATTTTAAAAAGATGGCAGAGATGAGGGTTCCTGAGAAGACCAGAAAGGACATTTGCATCTCAAAGATACAGGCAAGTTTTTCCTAGGATGACTTTGTTTCCCCTTTAATATTTACAAGCCTCTTGAGATAAACAGGGAGGGTTTGGGGAGTGGTATCTATTGGAGAGTCAGTCAACTCGTTCCCCACTGTCAAAGTTCCCTGGGGCTCCTGTGGGGAAATGAGATTCGGACGCCTCAAGTCAAGGGAGTCCCCTGGCCTCTTATAGGATGTCAGCACGAGGGAAATTGCCCTCCTGTGGAAGTGTTTCCCGGTCCAAATTGGGTGGCCTGTGGAGTCTTAGATGGTGATACTAAATCGGGCTCCTGTGCTCTGGGGGTTAACACAGAAACTTCTATTTGATCCCCATGGGTAGGGGAAACAGGAGGTGGTGAATATGATGGCGGCATGGGGGGAGGGTGGGCAGTTGGAACAACTGCCAGTGCAGCTTGCTGTTTTGCAAAACACTTCTAACTGCGAGATCCTATAAAAACTGAGTGAGCCATTCAGGGGCTACCGCCCTTCTGATCCTATATTTTGGGTCCACACCCTATTACAATAGTATACCATGTCTTTCTTAGTCATAGGCTCAGGGCTATGTTACACCCATTTATCTAATATAGGCCCCAAAGGGCTCTCCTTCAGGGTAGATGGAGTATTTCCCATTTTGTACACCAAAACGCAAAAGTCGCAAACAAATTCTGGCATCAGTGCACACAAAAGCGAGACCAAAACCAACGAACCAGTTCCCAAATCGGTTCTGAGGGTGTGTAGTGGTGTAGAGAGCAGCCTTCTGGTGCAGAAGCCCACGGGCAGCTAGGAGGAGCTGTTCGTCCAAAGGCTCCTGGACACATAGTCCATTCTCAGCCCAGAAGGAGCAGCCAGGGGGAACCAGTGGGAGGGCTTGGCTAATTGACCTTTGTGCCTGCTATAAAGCTTATTGTTTAGCTCTTCGCCAGTAAACTATGGAGGGTTTGTACGTGGCTGCATAAATGGGTCTAAGAATGATGGACAAGCATGGTATCTGTTGCCTCCAAAGTGTGAAGAGACCTAAGTAAGACGTGTTGGGCTTGCTACAGTGTGTTGGGGGGCTGAATAGTTAACGGCTGAGGTTTAGCTGCAAGAGGAATTTCCTGGCTTTTAGAGGATCAGTTAATGCCCAGAAATTTAATAGTTGTGGACAGCCCTTCAATTTTATGTGGGGCAATAAGTAGCCCACCTGTATGTTATAGGTGGGTCACCAACCATGTTAGGGTCTCGTGCACCCATCTCCTGAGGGCCTCTGGATTAGAACATCAGTATAGTGCCAGACGGTGTAAGGGGACACCAGGTCTTGCCAGCAAAGACTGTGGGCAATAGCTGGGCTGTTAAGATAGCCAGTAGGCAGATAGGTTAAAACATACTGGGTGCCTTCTGAAGTAAAAGTAGACTGCAGCTGGGACTCCTTAATAACTGGTACTGAATAGAATGTCATAGCTAGATTGTCACAGCAAAGTAATTCCCTGGAGCCCTTTGGATATCCTTAATGAACTGGACAGTGTTGGAAATGGGAGCCTTAATAGTGGGGATCAGCATTTATATTTCAGTAGTTGATTATAAGGGGCCACTCATTACTAGCAGGCTTTAATAGCAGCCAAATGGGGAAATTGAAAAGGAGAAATGGTGTGTTTAATGACTTCTTCTTTTCATAAATTCTGAATTATGGGCTGCAATCCCACAGCCCCCTGTCATACATGTTATTGGGGGATATTTACTGTCTTAGGTAGCAGTCTTATGGGCTCCCAATATTCAGCTTCCACCAGGAAGGCCAGGAATTTGGGTTTGTTCAAATGGCGTTGCAGTACATCAAGGCATCCGTAGCTGTAACGGGAAAGGGTAGGGCCAAAGGGGCTCCCACCACTAAAAGGTTTTTAATAAAGATTGTTTCAATAGTGACATTCAGTGGAAGTTGAACGCTTTCTACTCCCCTGACTACTATGCCTTGTAATCTAAAGTGTGGCCCTTGCTTATAATTGGAGGGGTTCCCAGGAAGCACTGTAATTTGAGCTCCAGTTGTCAATGGGAGCCATAAGAAAAGTTGTTTATGTGTGTCCCAAGGATAATTAGAGAAGTATATGGGCAATTGTCCCAGAGGAGGGCCACGCTCCAGGGATCTGCCAGGTCCCTAAGGCAGAGGCCTTGGCAGAGGTCAGGGTACAGGATTCGGAGAGGTGACAGCTGCCCATCACTCCAGTCTCCTGAAGAGTCTGTAGCGCCTGAGCAAAAATTTCTAACTTGAGCTTGGGCTTTCCCAAGGTTACGTCATCAGGGACCCCCGATCTCCAGAGCTGCCAATACAGGGAGGTCTGTTAGTCATCTCATGAAGGATGGAGCTGTGTGAAGGCACCACCCCTTGGTGGAGACCAGTAAGGGTCCCAGAAGTCCTTATACCCCTTAAGGGTCCTCTCTTGGGTTTCTGGCCAATGGGGCAGCGGGGCCCATGTGCCTTTACTGGCAAGCGAGATTTGGGGCTTCAGAAAAATTATGTTTTTCATATCTAGCTACAACATGGATGCAGTCCCATGCCTGTTGTACTGTATCTGATGTTTCTTTGAATTGTAACAGCATGGCTTTATAATTAGGGGGAACGCCCTTCACCCCCTTCCCTTGGACAAATTTTTTCTAGCAAAATTTGCCTTTCTATCATGGTATAGTTACATGTCTCTGTTTCTTGTTCATGCTGGTCATCCGATGTTTCGGTGCAATGGATGGTGACAGGGAACACCTGGAATGGAGTTTTCCTCTTCCCTGACTCATACGCTGCGACTTCCTGTTTAGGGTGTCCCAGTCAGCCTCGGTGGGGTCAAGGGATGATTTGCAACAACAGCAAGAAATGCAGCAACACAGGAGGCACTTACCTCAGCGGCATTTGCCCGTTCGGGGTGCCATGATGCCCCTGGTAGAGCTGCCTCTGTCATGGGTTAGGGCTGTGTGGGGACCTCTTGGATGTATGTTTAGGGTATAGGATGGTTTGGGGTAATAGTAAAGCTGTGTAGAGACTGTGTATGTGTCATCTGGGGAAGGACGAGGGGCATGAGTGCCTTTGTGGGTGTACGGTTGGTGTAGCATGGTGTGGCTGGGTGGTGGGCTGCTTCTGGGTGTTTTGAGGCTATGTGTGCAGGCATTTGAGAAGAGGTAGGGGTATGCATTTTAATGCTTGGTGTGTTGGGTCTGTGTGTATTCAGAGTGCAGGGGTTATACACATGCTCATCCTGTAGGGTAAGAGTTCAGGGAGTGTATTTTTGGTGTGGAGGAATTTGCAGAGATTGGGGTTGTCAGTGTAAAGTGGGGTTGCTAGCTGTGTGTGTATAATCAGGGGATGTGACAGAGGCTGTTTATAGTATCTCAAGAGGGAGATGGGTGTATGTTTGTATTGGGGGTGTGAGGTCATCATGTGTTCTACGGGGAGTATTTAGGAGAAGGTTGGAAACATTGTGTCTCTCTGATGGTATTTTGTGTTTGTCTGAGCTTCTGAGGCATTGCACATACGTGGATGTTGACAGCTGTGGGGGGACTGTATGTATTATATTTGGATTTGGGGGTTGTGTCTTATATGAAGAAGTATGTGAGTTTGGTTTGAATGTATTTGGCTATTGTTGAAGGGTTTGTGTGTTTGCATTGAGGGGTTATATGGGGTTGGGTGGATTTTTGTGGGATATGAGGATTTAGGTATTTGATTATCAGGGGCCGTTGGGGTGTGTTTTTGTATTCAAGACTGTGGCTGTGATTTTATTGGGGTTTGTAGTGCATGTATATTGGAGCAGGAGGGGTCTGGGCACACAGTCAGGCATCTGCTTATAGGTAGGGAGTTTGTGTGTTTGAGGATGTTTGGAGCTCTGTGGGGCTGTATGATGGTGGCACAGGTGACTGTGGGCAGGTGGAGTGTGTGTTGGGCTGGGAGGGAAACTCGAGGGCATGTTGGGGACTGTGAGGCGCCCATGTGAACTCCCACGTGGACTGACCTTTGTTCCTTCTGATCTTCTATGGCTCGTACGCATCCTGATCTTCTGTGGCAGCTACTCCCCTGGGATGGTCAGCGATACTCTGCTCTTTCTTAGTCAGATGAGTCAGGAAATGTCACTTCCTCTGGCAGCTAGATGTGCCTCTTGCAAGTGAGTGGTCCTGGGTCCAGGGTGCAGGACTGGTGGATAGATGCAGAGTGAGGCTGATTCCCCCATGAGCCCTCTCCTCAGTGAGGTGGCCCAGAGGTCAGGGCTGTATCTCCAGAAGGTCAGACATGGCCAGCCGTCTCTAGAACGTGCTGGAGGGGCCAACTCATTGAACGGACCATGCCAGGAGATAAACAGAGCCCGAGGACAATTCCTAAGGGAGAAGTCTATACCTATCCATCTTCCACTTTCTCCTTTGGATGGCCTCTACCACAAGGTAAAAGCTAAGCCCCCTCACATGGCCTTTCTTGGCCTGCTCTTACTGAGCGGCCAGTCTCTCCCCACATCCTGGCTCACTATGGGCCCTCTGGTGATACCAGCACGAGGACCACTGCATGTCAGTTCTCACCTTCCCTTGGCCCATGCTGCCCTTGCTGTTTGCCCTGCTCTTCCTCCCCGAAGGCTGTGAGTCACCCTGTCCAGGTGGGAAGGATCCACTGAAAATGCAAATTTGAGTAATTACTGCATCACCTGAGTCTCTAGCACGTGCCAGGCACTATGACGCTTGCCAAATCCATAAAAACCCCACAAAGCGCATATGCTGCTAGTTGTACTTTGCAGGTGATGAAGCTGAGGTTCAGAGGTGAGCAACCATGACCAAGCACCCTGTATGTACCAGAATATCAATCAGACTGGTCAACGTATCCAATAAAGCCAAGCATTAGTCTGATCAGTACGCCTAGATGCCAGGCTGTAAAGGCACAAAACACGTCCCAGCACGAGAAGGAGCAGTGCCAAGTACCCCAGCAAAGAAGCAGTGTTCATGTCCTGCTTTCTTAATCGAAGTAACTGCAAATCAACCCACTATTTCCTACTCTGTTAATAGGAGAAAAATACCAATGTGCATTGTCCTGTAAAACTACCTTAAAATAATATGTATGATCCCAAGTGCTTTGGTAATGACCCCAATCATCATCATGATGTTGGGATACTACTTAAAACACTGCAAGTCTTACACACTGGCATATAGAATCTGTAAAGTCAGTTCTTTGGGTAGTGATAGTAGATAGAAGTGGCCCAGAAGGACAGAAGACAGAAAATAGAGCAGAAACTATTTGTCCAGAGGTAACAATGGGTCATAGCCAAGGTTCAAGCATTACGAGGGAGGTGGTGAAAATAGTAATGGGCATAGAGTGTAATAAGTCAAGCATATCTAATGTAGTTTCCAAAGAAGGTTTGTGAAAGACATATAGCTAAAAAGATAATAGGCTGGGAGGTGAAATAATACAAAACATTTGATATATTTTTACAAGGATAAAAGAAGATAGAAATGAACATTAAAGAAGTAGGTCAAATAGAAAAATTGTAAGATGGTTAATAACCTCACAATATGATGAGGCAACTTAGATGTATTTTGTTTAAATAAATTGGTAGACTATATTTAGAGTAGTTTTAAGTTTAAAGAGAATTTGAGCAGAGTATAGAGTTCCCATACACCCCCTCACATCTATTCCCCAAACCAAAGTTTCCCCTATTATTAACGTCTTGCATTAGTGTGGGGCATTTTTTACAATTGATGAGCCAATGTTCATACATTATTATTAACTAATATCGATAGTTTACATTACAGTTTACTCTGTTGTATATCCTATGGGTTTTGACCACTGTATGACAAGCATTGACCATTACAGTATCAAACAGAATAGTTTAAGTGCCCTACCTTTTCCAGGATGTCATATAGCTGAAATCATACAGTATGTATCCATTTCAGTTTGGCATCTTTCATTTAGCAGTATGTGTTTAGGGTTCCTCCATGTCTCTTCCATTTAGTCCTCTTAAAGCTCAAGCTGCCATAACATAATACTATAGGCTTGGTTACTTTAACAAGTCACAGTTCTAGAGGCTTGGAAGTCTAAGTTCACGGTGCTGGCCAATTCAGTGCCTGGTGAGGGCTCTCTTCCTGGCTTGCAGACAGCTGTCTTTTCTCTGTGTCCTCACATGGTTGAGAGAGACAGAAAAACTTCTCTGGTTTCTTCTTATAGGGGCACTAATAGAGCCTAATCCTCATGACATCATTTAATCTAATTACCTACCAAAGGCCCCATCTCCAAATACCATCACTTTGTTAGAGCTTGAATATATGAGTTTTGGGGGGACAGAATTCAGTTGATAGCCTCATTCTTCTAACAGTATAAAATATGACTAATAAAGTTCATCATTAAATTATCTCTTTTCTAGCAATACATAGATATTTACTTGCTTTTATAAACCATTTACATATTTTAAGATAAATGAATTAAAGATTTTAAAAAGTCAGGTAGAACAAGATAAGAAATTGTAGGTACAAACATGTTGAAGCAAAAACAGATAAACCCCCCAGTTGCATTGTCTCAAAAATTCAGTTAGAGTTCTAAGGTCTGATTTAGGTTTCCACCTCTGGTTCATGCCATTTGCTGTACCACAACAATAGGATGGGGTGGTATGCTAAAGTTAGGACATTAGAAAAACCATTAGAAAACAGATACCTTGCTAACCTGAATGTTTATTTGGTGTGAATTGAGGCTGTTTTTTCTTAACGATATGATTCACATTAAAACTTGTCAGGACACAGTAAATTAACTAAAAGTAACTTGGGGAGAAGTTTTATTTTTTACTGAGATAAAATTAACCGTTTTAACTCGCACAATTCAATAGCATTTAGTACATTCACAATGTTGTGCAACCCTTACTTCTATGTGGTTCAAAAATATTTTTATCGCTTTAAAGGGAAGCCCTACCCATGCTTTCTTCCACCGAACCCCTGGGCAATCACCAATGTGTTTTCTGTCTCTATAGATATATCTATTTGGATATTTCATATAAGTGTAAATTATACAGTATGTGACCATTTATGTCTGGCTTCTTTCACATAGCATAATTTTCAAGGTTCACCCATGTTGTAGTATGTATCATTACCTCATTTCTTTCTTCTTCCCATCTTTAATGAGGTATAATAGAGAAATAAAAATATATATCTCAGATATACAACTTGATGTTTTGATATACTTATGCATTTTTGAAATAATTGCCACAATCAAGCCAATTAACATATCCATCACCTCATATAACTACCATTTTTTTTCTTTCTTTGTGGTGAGAACACTTCAGATCTACCCTCTTAGCAAATTACAAGTACACAATACAGCATTGTTAACTATATGCACATTGTTGTACACTAGATTTCCAGAAATTATTCACCTTGCATAACTGAAACTTTGTACCTCGTGATCAATACCTGCCAATTTTCCCATCCCCTCATCTCCTGTCAACCACTGACTGCACCCCACATCTATGACTGTTTTGGATTCCACATAAAAGTAGTATCATGAAGTGTTTGTAGCTGTCTTTCTGTATCTGGCTTATTTCACTTAGCATAATCTCTTTCAGGTTCATCCATGTTGTCACAAATAGCAGCATTTCCTTCATTTTAAAGGCTGCATAATATTCCATTGTATACAGGCATACCTTGGAGATACTGCAGGTTTGGTTCCAGACCACCAAAATAAAGCAAATATTGCAACAAAACAAGCCACATGAATTTTTTGGTTTACCAGTGCATATAAAAGTTATGTTTATACTATATTATACACATATAAAAGTTATGTGTATACTATATTATAGTGTGTTAATGTGCGATAGCATTATGTCTAAAAAACCCATGTACATACCTTAATTTTAAAGTAATGCTGATTGGGAAAATGGCACCAATAGACTTACTCAATGCAGGATTGCCACAAACCTTCAATCTGTAGACAACGTAGTATCTGCAAAGCACAATAAAACGAGATATGCCTGTGTATTACCACATTCTATTTATCCATTCATGAATCTACAGACACTTAGGTTGATCCAATATCTTGGCTACTGTGAAAAGTAAACATGGAAGTGCATATGTCTCTTCACGATACCGACTTCATTTCCTTTTGCTGCATACCCAGAAGTGGGATTGCTGAGTCATAAGATAGTTGTAGTTTTAATTTTTTGAGGAACTTCCATACTGTTTTCCTTAGTGGCTGTATCAAGTTACATACCCAACAAAAATTCACGAGGGTTCCCTTTTCTCCACATCCTCATCAACACTTGTTATCTTTTGTCTTTTTGATAATCGCCATTGTAACAGGTGTGAGGTGATTTCTCATTGTGGCTTGACTTGCATTTCTCTGACAGTTAGTGATGTTGAGCACCTTTTCATACATCTGTTGGGCATTTATATGCCTCCTTTGTAGAAATGTCTATTGAAGTCCTTTGCCCATTTTTAAAAATAAATTTATTTTGTTTATTTATTTTTGGCTGCATTGGGTCTTTGTTGCTGAGCGTGGGCTTTCTCTAGTTGAGGTGAGTGGGGGCTACTCTGTTGTGGTGCACGGGCTTCTCATTGCAGTGGCTTGTCTCATTGCAGGGCACAGTGTCTAGCTGCGCGGGCTTCAGGAGTTGTGTCTCGCAGGCTCTAGAGTGCAGGCTCAGTAGTTGTGGCATGTGGGCTTAGTTGCTTCACGGCATGTGGGATCTTCCCGGATCTTCCCATTTTGTTAATGTGGTGTATCACACTGGTTGATTTGTGTATGTTGAACCATCCTTGCATCCCAGGAATAAATCTGACTTGAGCACGGGGTATGATAATTTTAATTTATTGTTGAAATTGGTTTGCTAATATTTTGTCGAGGATTTTTGCATCTAGGTCTATCAAAGATATTGGCTGTAATTTTCTTTTCTTGTAGTGTCCGTGTCTGGCTTTGGTATCAGGGTAATGCTAGCCTTGTAAAATTAGTTTGGAAGTGTTCCCTCCTATCCAGTTTTTTGGATGAGTTTGAAAAGGATTGGTATTAATTCCTGTTCAAATATTTGGCAAAATTCGCCAGGGAAGCCATCTGGTCCTGGATTTTCTATTTTGTTTTTTTTTAAATTATTGATTAAATCTCCTTATTTCTTATTGGACTGTTCAGACTTTCTATGTCATCTTGATTTAGTGTTGGTAGGTTGTATGTTTGTAGGAATTTATCCATTTCTTCTAGATTATCCCATTTGTTGGCATAATTGATAATGGACTCTTAAGATTCCTTTATTTCTGAGGCATCACTCGTATTGTCTCCTCTTTCATTTCTGATTTTATTGAGCTGTCTTTTGTATTTTTTTCTTAATTCTTGTGGCCAGCAGTCTTTCAAATTTATCTTTTCAAAAAACACCACTTAGTTTTGTTTCTATTTTCTGTTGTTTTTCTATTCTCTATTTGATTTATTTCTGCTCTAATCTTTACTATTTCCTTCCTTCTGCTAAATTTGAGATTACTTTTTTCTTCTTTTTCTAGTTCCTTGAGGCATAAAGTGAGATTGTTTACTTGTGGTTTTACTTCTCCTTTAATGTATGCATTTATCACTCTAAACTTCTCCTGTAGTACTGCTTTTGCTGCATCCCATAAATCTTGGTGTGTTGTCTTTCATTTTAGTTTGTGTCAAGATTCTTTTTAAATTCCCCTTTGATTTTCTCTTTGACCCAATGGTTGCTCAAGACTGTATTATTCAACATGATAAATATAATTAACATTGGTGTGTGTTATATATGAAGGTTAAGAGAGTAAATCCTAAGAGTTCTCATCACAAGGAAAACATTTTTTTCTTTTATTTTGTGGCCATATGAGATGATGTTCACTAAACTTACTGTGGTAATCATTTCTTGATGTACATAAGTCAAATCTTTATGCTGTACACCTAAAACTTATGCAGGGCTCTGTGGCAGTTATATCTCAATAAAATGGAATGGGGGAAAAGAGTATATTGCTTAGTTTCCAGATATTGGTAGATTTTCTTGTTTTCTTTATTAAAAATTTTTTTTGCTGCGTTGGGTCTTCGTTGCTGCATGTGGGCTTTCTCTAGTTGCAGTGAGCGGGGTCTACTCTTTGTTGTGGTGCACGGGCTTCTGATTGCAGTGGCTTTTCTTGTTGTGGAGCACAGGCTTTAGGTGCGCAGGCTTCATTAGTTGCAGCACTCATGTTCAGTAGTTGCGGCACGTGGGCCCTAGAGCACAGGCTCAGTAGTTGTGGTGCATGGGCTTAGTTGCTCTGCATTATGTGAGATCTTTGCTTACCAGGGATTGAAACCATGTCCCCTGCATTGGCAGGCGGATTCTTAAGCACTGTGCCACCAGGGATATCCTAATATTCCTGTTTTGTTACTATTATGGGATTTCTAGTTTCATACCATTGTGATCAGATAAGATACTTGAAATTATTTCAGACTTTTTAAATTTGTTAAGACTTGATTGTGGCCTAACATATTATCTATTCTGGAGAATGTTGTGTGTGTTCTTCAAATGAACGTGTATGTGCTGCTGTTGGATGAACTGTTTTGTATATGTCTGTAAGGATCATATGGTCCATAGTGTTGTTCAAGTCATGTTTGTTGATTGATTTTCCGTCTGGGTGTTCTATCCATTATTGTAACTGGGTTATAGAAGTCCCTTACTCTTCGTGTCCTGCAATCAATTTCTCCATTTAATTTTGATATTTCCTTTAGAGCTTTATGTGCTCTGATGCTGGATGCATATATAATTGTTATATCCTCCTGTTGAGTTGACTCTTTTATTATCATATAGAAACCTTCTTTGTCTATACAGACAATTTTTGACTTAATGTCTATTTTGTCTGTCATGCATATAGGAACTCTCATTTTGTTTTGGTTGCCATTTGCATGGAGTATCTTTTTCCATCCTTTCACTTTGAGCCTATATGTGTCTTTTCATCTAAAATGAGTCTCTTGTAGACAGCATAGGGTTGGATATTGTTTTTTTATCCATTCAGCCACTCTATGCCTTTTGATTGGGAAGATTAATCCATTTATATTAAACTAATTATCGATCAGTAAGGACTTACTATTGCTATTTTGTTAATTGTCTTATGTCTGTTTTACAGCTGTTTTGTCCTCTTTCTCTGTAGCTTTATTTCATTGTTGTTTGATTTTTTTTGTAGTGATTTACTTTGATCCTTTTCTGTTTGTCTTTTGTTTATTTATACTAGGCCTTTTCTTTGTGGTTAGCTGAAGGCTACATAGAAATCTTGTAGTTCTAAACATCTGTTCTTTTACTCCCACCCAAACTTTGTGTGCTTATACTCAGTTTCCTTCTTTTTCTATTGTTAACAAATTTTAACTTTTATATCAGGGTTAAAGTACTTTATACGGCACCATTACAGTGTTATTATGCTATATTTGTGTGTGTGTGTGTGTGTATGAGTTTAACATTGAAATTTATGCTTCTGTTTGCTTTTGCATTTCTGTTAACATGTTTTCATTTCAAAGTGATCTCCATTAAGCGTTTCTTATAAGGCAGGTCTAGTAGTGATGAACTCACTTAGATTTTGTTAACTTTATCTCTCCTTTATGTTTAAAGCATAATTTTGCTAGGTATGGTCATTTTTGCTTACAGGTTGTTTTTTTTTTTTTTTCCAGTACTTTGAATATATCATCCAACTCTCTCCTGGTCTGTAAGGTTTCTGCTGAGATATTCACAAATTGTTTTCTGGGAATTCCCTCATAGGTGCCAAGTCACTTTTCTCTTGTTCCTTTCAATATTCTCTCCTTGTACTTCACATTTAAGAAGTTGATTATAACATGATTGGGTGTAGTCTTGTTTGTGTTGATCCTATATTGAGCCCTTTGAACTTACTTCTACTGCTACACTATTTATTTTCTAGATATCTTATATCCTTTTTGTTCTTCACTTCCTTCACTATTACATTCTTTTTGATTGATGTTTTTCCTAGTTTACCATTTTGATTCTCTTCTTATTTCTTTTCTGTATATTTTTGAGGTATTTTTTTTAGTGCTTATCATAGGAGTTAATGTAAGCATCTTAATGTTATGAAAAAACAAATTTGAATTAATAACCTTTTCATTTAATAATAACAAAAAATCTGCTTATTTACATCCTGCATCCTCGTTTACACTGCACTTGTCACAAATTACATCTTTATGTATTGTGTGCCCTTTAATAGCCTTATAATAACTATTTTATATATTTGTCTTTTAAATCACATTTTGAAAAGAGGCGTTACAAACCCTAAATACAAATGTGTTGGCCATTTAAACTTAGTGTGGTTACCTTTACCATTGTTCTTTAATGCTTCATATGGTTTCAAGTTACGTTTCATTTCAGCCTGAAGGATTCCTTTAACAGTTCTTATTGAGCAGACCTACTAGTAATGAACTTCTTCAGTGTTTCTTCATATGAGTGTCTTAATTTTCCTTTATTTAAAAAAATTCTGGTAAAATATACATAACATAAAATTTATCATCTTAACAATTTAAGAGTGCAGGCCAGAGGCATGAAATATATTTACACTGCCATGCTATCGTTACCATCATCCATCCACAGAACTTTTCATCTTGCAAAACGATAATAGTCTGTACTCATGAAACAACAACTCTCCATTTCCCTTGCCCCCTCACCCCCAGAAACCACCACTGTACTTTCTGTCTCTGTGAATTTGATTACTCTATGTACTTCATATAAGTGTGATCATACAGTATTTGTCCTCTTGTGACTGGCTTATTTTACTTAGCGTAATGCCTGAAGGTTGATCCATGTTGTAACGTGTCAGAATTCCCTTCCTTTTTAAGAGTGAGTATTGATTTATTGTTTGTATAGACCACATTTTGTATATCCTTTCATCCCTCAATGGACCCTTTGAGTTTTTTCAGCCTTTGCCTGTAGTGAATAATTCTGCTATGAGCATGGGTGAACACATAACTCTTCGAGTTTATAATTTCAATTCTTTTTGAGTATTTAATAGGAACTTGAATTATGGGATCATATGGTAATTCTATTTTTAATGTTTTGAGGAACCACCATACTGTTTTCCTTTCTGTGTGCACCATTTTACATACCCACCAACAGTGTACAAGTGTATACATACTGGATATTAACCTTATCAGCTATAGGATTTGCAAATATTTTCTCCCATTCAGCAGGTTCATTTCATTTTTTGATGCAAGAAGTAGTTTTAAATTTTGAATACCTAGTTTATCTATTTTATTACCTCCACTTTTGGTGTCATATTCAAGAAATCTTTGCCAAATTTCATGTCATGGCTTTCTTCCCAACACTTTCTTCTAAGAGTTTTATAGTTTGAGGTCTCACATTAAGGTCTTTGATTCACTGAGTTAATTTCTGTATGTGATGTAAGGTAAGGGTCTACTGTCATTCTTTTGAATGTGGATATTTTTTTTCCCAGTACCATTTGTTGAAATTGCTATCCTTTCCCCATTGGGTGGTCTTGGCACTCCTGTTGAAAATCATTTGGTGATGTATATACAGGTTTACTTCTGGGTTTCTCTTTTATTCCACTGGCCTATTCTCCTTCCTATATGTGTGTTTATGCCGGTACTATTTTGATTACTGTGGTTTTGTAGTAAGTTTTGAAATCAAGAAATTTGAAACTTCAAATTTTCTTCTTTTTACACATTATTTTAACTATTCAGGCCCTTTAAATTCCATGTGAACTTTAGGATGAATTTTTCACTTCTGAAAAAACCTCACTGTGATGTTTAAAGAGATTGCATTTAATTTGTACATCCCTTTAAGTCGTGTTGACATATTAACAACATTAAGTCTTCCAATCTGTGAACACAAGATGCCTTTACATTTATTGGTGTCTTCATTAATTTCCTTCAGCAGCGTTTTCTAGTTCTCAATGTACATGTCTTTTGTCCCCCTGGTTAAGTTATTCCTCGTCTTTTACTATACTTCATGGTATTTTAAATGCTATTTTGTTTTTGCTTTCCTTTTTCCACTTTTCATTGTTAGTGTATAGAGACACAACTGATTTTTGAGTATTGATTTTGTATCTGGCAACTTTTCTAAATTCATTTATTAATTCTAACAGGTTCTTTTTGGTGCATGTGTGTTGTCTCTGAACAAATATAATTTTATTTCTTCCTTTCCAATTTAGATGCCTTTTATTTTATATGTTGCCTGATTTATTTGGCTAGGAATTCCAGTACTGTGTTGAATAGCAGTGGTGACAACAGGCATCCTTCCTTTGTTTCTGATCTTAGGGAGAAAGATTTCACCACTGAATATAATAGCTGTTGGTTTTCTATCTGTGACCTTTATTATGTTGAAGTCATCAACTTATATTCCTGGTTTGTTGAGGGTTTTTTTCTAATCATAAAATGGCACTGAATTTTGTCAAATGTTTTTTCTGCATCAATGAAGATGATCACATGGAGTTTAGTCCCTTCAAACTGTTTACGTGCTGTACTACATTGATTGATTTTCATATGTTGAACCAACCTTGCCTTGCAAGAATAAATCCCATTTGGTCATGATGTATAATCCTTATAATGGGCTGTACTGGCTCTTTTTTTTTTTTTTTTTTTTTTTTTTTTTGTGGTACGTGGGCCTCTCACTGTTGTGGCCTCTCCCGTTGCGGAGCACAGGCTCCGGACGCACAGGCTCAGCGGCCATGGCTCACGGGCCCAGCCGCTCCGCGGCATGTGGGATCTTCCCGGACTGGGGCACGAACTCGTGACCCCTGCATCGGCAGGCGGACTCTCAACCACTGCGCCACCAGGGAAGCCCCTGGCTCTTATTTTTTAAAGGATTTTTGCATCAGTATTCATAAGGGATATTGGTCTTTAGGGTACTTTTCTTGTAGTGTCCTTAGATTTGTAATTGATGTAATGTTTACCTCATAGAATGAGTGAAAATAAATTCTCTCCTCTTAAGTTGTTTGGAAGAGCTCGAGAAGGATTGGTGTTAATTCTGCTTTAAATAGTTGGTAGAATTCACCATGAAGATACCTGGTGCTGGGCATTCAGTTGTTGGCAGATGTTTGATAAGTGATTCCATATCTTAACTTGTAGATCTGTTCAGATTTTGTATTTCTTGGTAGGATGTGCGTTTCTAGGAATGTGTTCATTTCATCTAAGTTATCAAGTTAGTTGGTATACAACTGTTAATAGTACTCTATTTTAAGCCTTTTTATCTCTACAAAATTGGTAGTAATGTCCCTTTCTTCATTTCTGATTTTACATATTTTGTTCTTATCTCTTTTTTTAATAGTCTAACTAGTTTTGTCAATTTTGTTGATCGTTTTCCTCTTTTTACAGCTATTTTGAGGCATAACTGACAAAACTATAATATATCTAAAACGTATAACGTGATTATTTGATATACGTATATATTGTAAAAGGATTCTCGCAATCAAGTTAATTAACATACCCATCACCTGTCATATATTTACTTTTTGTGTGTGAGGACACAAATTCTACTCTCTCAGAAATTTTCAGTTACAGAATACAGCATCATCAGTTAGTCACCATTGTTATACATTAGCTCCTCAGACCTTATTCCTTCATTTTATCCCTCATGTTATAACTGAAAATTTGTATCCATTTACCAGTGTGTTCCCATTTCCCCCCATGCCCAACTGCAGGCAACAATTTCTGCTCTATGTTTCTATGATTCCAACTTTTTTTTTTAGATTCCACACATAAGTGATACCATGCAGCATTTGTCTTTTCTCCATCAGGCTTATTTCACTTAGCATAATGTTCTCCAGGCTCATTCATGTTCTTGCAAGTGTCAGGATTTACTTTAAGGCTGAATAATATCCCATTGTGTATGTTATGTATGTATATTTGTGTGTGTGTGTATCAGAATTTGTTTATCCATTCATCTATGAGAGACAGGCAGGTTCTTTCCATACTATTACTGTGAATAACATTTCAAAGGTTTTTTTGTTTTTGTTTTTTTCCCGTACCACGTGGCTTGTGGGATCTTAGTTCCCCAACCATGGGTTGAACCCGGGCCCTCCCCTCAGCAGTGAGAGCACGAAGTCCTAACCACTGGATAGCCAGGGAATTCCTAAAAAATATTGTTTCTTTTTGCTATATGACCAGAAGTGGAATTGCTGGATCACATGGTATTCTAATTTTATTTTCTTGAGGAATCTCCATACTGCTTTCAGTGCTGGTTGAACCAATTTACATTCCCAACAACAGTGCACACAGATTCCCTTTTCTCCACATCCTCACCGACATTTATCTCTTGTCTTTTTTATAATACACATACTAACAGGTGTGAGGTGATATCTCATTGTGGTTTTGATTTGCATTTCCCTGATGATTGGTGATGTGAATCACCTTTTCATATACCTTTTCCCCAAATATTTGTCATCTTTGGGAAAATGTCTTTTTAGGTCCTTTGCCAATTTTTAAATTGTGTTATATGGTGTTTTTGCTACTGATTTGTATGAGCTCCTTGTATACTTTGGATATTAACTTCTTTTTAGATAAGTGATTTGCAGATATTTTCTCACACTCCATAGGTTGCTTTTTTATTTTGTTAATAGTTACCTTTGCGGTTCAGAACCTTTTTCGTTTCATGTAGTCCCGCTTGTACATTTTTGTTTTGTTGCCTTTGCTTTTGGTGTCAAATCCAAAAGAACATTGATGAGATTAGTGGCAAGGAGCTTACCCCCTATATTTTCTACTAAGAATTTTAAGGATCAGGTCCTATGTTCATGTCTTTAATTAATCTTGAGTTTTTTTTTATATCTGGTGTAAGGTGACTTTTCCATGTGGCAATGCAGTTTCCCCAAAAACCGTTTATTGGAGAGACTCTCCTTTTCCCATTGTTTATTCTTGACTTCCTTGCTGAAAACTAATTGACTATATATGCATGGGTTTATTTTTGAGCTGTCGATTCATTTTTGTTGATCTGTGTTTCTGTTTTATGCCAATACAGTACTTATTTGATTACTATAGCTTTGTATTATAGTTTGAAATCAGGAAGTGTGACGTCTCTAGTTTTGTTCTTCTTTCTCAAGATTGCTTTGGCTCTTTGGAGTCTTTTGTGGTTTCATATGAGTTTTAGGATTTTTTTTCTATTTCTTTAAAACATGCTTTGGAATTTTGATAGAGATTGCATAGAATTTGTAGGTCACTTTGGATGGTATGGGCATTTTCACAATATTAACCCTTCCAATCCATGAACACAGAATATCTATCCATTTGTTTGTGTCTTCTTCAATTTCTTACATCAGTGTTTTATGGTTTTTAGTGTGTAGATCTTTCACCCCGTTAGATAAATTTGTTCCTACGTATTTTACTCTTTTTCATACTATTGCAAATGAGATTATTTTCTTAATTTTTCTTCTTATAATTCATTGTTAGTTGATATTCGTTGGTATACAAATGCAGCTGATTTTTGTATATTGATCCTGAAACTTTACAGAATTCAGTTATTCTAACAGGTTTTTTTTTTTTGCAGTGTGTTTAGGGTTTCCCACATATAATATCATGTCATCTGCAAACAGACTTATTTAACTTATAACTTTAAAATTTGGATGCGTTTTATTCGTTTTTCTTGCTTAATTCCTCTGGCTAGGACTTACAGTCATATGGTGAATGAAGGTGCTGAGAGTTGCATCCTTGTCTTGCTCCTGATCTTAGAGGATGCTGTTCCTTGTTTCAGCTTCTCACTGTTGCGTGTGATGTTAGCTGTAGTCTTATCATATATGGCCGTTATTATGATAATGTACATTACATCTATACATAAATTGCTGAGTTTTTTTTCACACACACTGTATTTTATTTTACAAGACATAAACTGACACCAAGCATTGTAAATGGATGACCACAACAAAAGCAACAATGATTGCAATTACCAAACACGAAACACACTCATACTATGTCATAATATTGACATTCAGTCCAGTAAACTTCCACTGTAACGGCTCCTTTACTTTGCAGTGAAAATTGATTTGTATATTTTTTGCCTCTGAGTCTTTGTGGGATTTTTTTTTTTATTCAAACAAAGTTATAAAAGGGCTTCCTTGGTGGCACAGTGGTTGAGTTTCCGCCTGCCGATGCAGGGGACACGGGTTCGTGCCCCGGTCCGGGAAGATCCCACATGCCGGGGAGCAGCTGGGTCCATGAGCCATGGCCGCTGAGCCTGTGCATCTGGAGCCTGTGCTCCACAATGGGAGAGGCCACAACAGTGAGAGGCCCACGTACCACAAAAAAAAAAAAAAAATTATAGTCGTCCTCATCAGTTCACTCAGTCCCATGTAATTAATATTTTTCATCTTATATGAATTCATCAGTTTTACACTAGAGTTCTGAAAATGCTTATTCCTTCAATTCAGCAGTATAGTCAGTTACCAGAAACCTGTACTTGTCAGAGTCTTCTCCATGAATGCCTTAAATATGAAACCCTTTTATAGGATCATTTTTGTGAAAGCATCAGAGTACACCCAGAACTGTCTGCAAATGACAAAAGACTTAAAAATGACCACAGTTAAATATTTGATGAAAGTTCATAATAATGCAATTGACAAGGAAATTTAGTTATTGCTGAGATATATTTTTAAAGTAATAACTAGAATTATGACTTGTAACATTATACCAGAACATATAAGATTTTTAGAAATTTCATGTAATGTCTGAAACATTTATATTAACATATTTCCATACAAATAACCCAAAGAAAGTTTAGTATTAGTTGTTTTTTGTTTGTTTTTTTATACTGCAGGTTCTTATTACTCATCAATTTTATACACATCAGTGTATACACATCAATCCCAGTCGCCCAATTCAGCACACTACCATCCCCAGCCCACTGCGGTTTTCCCCCCTTGGTGTCCATACATTTGTTCTCTACATCTGTGTGTCAACTTCTGCCCGGCAAACCGGTTCATCTGTACCATTTGTCTAGGTTACACATACATGCGTTAATATATGATATTTGTTTTTCTCTTTCTGACTTACTTCACTTTGTACAACAGTCTGTAGATCCATCCACGTCTCAACAAATGACTCAATTTTATTCCTTTTTATGGCTGAGTGACATTCCATTGTATATATTTACCACATCTTCTTTATCCATTCATCTGTCGATGGGCATTTACGTTGTTTACATGACCTGGCTATTGTCAATAGTGCTGCAGTGAACTGGGGTGCGTGTGTCTTTTTGGATTATGGTTTTCTCTGGGTATATGCCAAGTACTGGGATTGCTGGATCATATGGTAATTCTATTTTTAGTTTTTTAAGGAACCTCCATACTGTTCTCCATATTGGCTGTATCAATTTACATTCCCACCAACAGTGCAAGAGGCTTCCCTTTTCTCCACACCCTCTCCAGCATTTGTTGTTTGTAGATTTTCTGATGATGCCCATTCTAACTGGTGTGAGGTGATAACTCCTTGTAGTTTTGATTTGCATTTCTCCAATAATTAGTGATGTTGAGCGCTTTTCATGTGCTTCTTGCCCATCTGTATGTCTTGTTTGGAGAAATGTCTAGGTCTTCTGCCCATTTTTGGATTGGGTTGTTTGTTTGTTTGATATTGAGTTGCATGAGCTGTTTATATATTTTGGACATTAATCCTTTGTCCGTTGATTCGTTTGCAAATATTTTCTCCCGTTCTGAGGGTTGTATTTTTGTCTTGTTTATGGTTTCCTTTGCTGTGCAAAAGCTTTGAAGTTTCATTAGGTCCCATTTGTTTATTTTTGTTTTTATTTCCATTACTCTAGGAGGTGCAGCAAAGAAGATCTTGCTGTGATTTATGTCAAAGAGTGTTCTTCCTATCTTTTCTTCTAACAGTTTTATAGTGTCCGGTCTTACATTTAGGTCTCGAAACCATTTTGAGTTTATTTTTGTGTATGGTGTTAGGGAGTGTTCTAATTCCATTCTTTTACATGTAGCTGTCCAGTGTTCCCAGAACCACTTATTGAAGAGACTGTGTTTTCTCCATTGTATATCTTTGACTCCGTTGTCATAGATTAGTTGACCATAGGTGCGTGGGTTTATCTATGGGCTTTCTATCTTGTTCCATTGATCTATGTTTCTCTTTTTGTGCCAGTACCATATTGTCTTGATTACTTTAGCTTTGTAGTATAGTCTGAAGTCAGGGAGTCTCATTCCTCCAGTTCTGTTTTTTTCCCTCAATAGTGCTTTGGCTATTTGGGGTCTTTTGTGACTCCATACAAATTTTAAGATGTTTTGTTCTAGTTCCGTAAAAAATGCCATTGGTTATTTGATAGGGATTGCATTGAATCTATAGATTGCTTTGGGTAGTATAGTCATTTTCACAATATTGATTCTTCCAATCCAAGAACATGGTATATCTCTCCAACTTTGGTATCATCTTTAATTTCTTTCTTCAGTGTCTTATAGTTTTCTGCATACAGGTCTTTTGTTTCCATAGGTAGGTTTATTCCTAGGTATTTTATTCTTTTTCTTGCAATGGTAAATGGGAGTGTTTCCATAATTTCTCTTTCAGATTTTTTATCATTAGTGTACAGGAATGAAAGAGATTTCTGTGCATTAATTTTGTATCCTGCAACTTTACCAAATTCATTGATTAGATCCAGTAGTTTTCTGGTGGCATTTTTAGGATTCTCTATGTATAGAGATATGCGAAGAGTGACAGTTTTACTTCTTCTTTTCCAATTTGTATTCCTTTTATTTCTTTTTCTTCTCTGATTGCTGTGGCTAGGTCTTCCAGAACTGTGTTGCATAATAGTTGTGAGCGTGGACATCCTTGTCTTGTTCGTTATCTTAGAGGAAATGCTTTCAGTTTTTCACCATTGAGAATGATGTTTTCTGTGGGTTTGTCATATATGGCCTTTATTATTTTGAGGTAGATTCCCTCTATGCCCACTCTGGAGAGTTTTTATCATAAATGGGTGTTGAATTTTGTCAAAAGCTTTTTCTGCATCTATTGAGATGATCATATGGTTTTTTTGTGTGTGTGTGTGGTACAAGGGCCTCTCACTGTCGCGGCCTCTCCTGTTGCGGAGCACAGGCTCTGAATGTGCAGGCTCAGCGGCCATGGCTCATGGGCCCAGCTGCTCCACGGCATGTGGGATCCTCCCAGACTGGGGCACGAACCCACGTCCCCTGCATCGGCAGGCGGACTCTCAACCACTGCACCACCAGGGAAGCCCGATCATATGGTTTTTATTCTTCAGTTTGTTATTATGGCATATGACATTGATTGTTTTGCATATATTGAAGAATTTTTGCATCCCTGGGATAAATCCCACTTAATCATGGTGCATGATTCTTTAGTGTATTGTTCAATTCTCTTTGCTAGTATTTTCTTGAGCATTTTTGCATCTATATTCATCATTGATATTGGTCTGTAATTTTCTTTTTTTTGTTGTATCTTTGTCTGGTTTTGGTATCAGGGTTATGGTGGCCTCATAGAATGAGTTTAGGAGTTTTCCTGCCTCTGCAATTTTTTGGAAGAGTTTGCGAAGGATGGGTGTCAGCTCTTCTCCAAGTGTTTGATAGAATTCACGTATGAAGCCATCTGGTCCTGGACTTTTGTTTGTTGCAAAATTTTTAATCACAGTTTCAATTTCATTACTTGTGATTGGTCTCTTCATATTTTCTATTTATTCCTGGTTCACTTTTGGAAGGTTATAGCTCTCTAAGAATTTGTCCATTTCTCCCAGGTTGTCTATTTTATTGGCATATAGTTGTTTGTAGTAATCTCTTATCATCCTCTGTATTTCTGCAGTGTCTGTTGTAACTTCTTTTTCATTTCTAATTTTATTGATTTTAGTCCTCTCCCTCTTTTTCTTGATGAGTCTGGCTAATGGTTCATTAATTTTGTTTATCTTCTTAAAGAACCTGCTTTCAGTTTCGTTGATCTTTGTTATTGTTTTCTTTGTTTCTATTTCATTTATTTCTGCTCTGATCTTCATGATTTCTTTCCTCCTGCTAACTTTGTGTTTTGTTTGTTCTTCTTTCTCTAGTGCCTTTAGGTGTAACGTTGGATTGTTTATTTCAGATTTTTCTTTCTCTTGAGGTAGGCTTGTATAGCTATAAACTTCCCTCTTAGAACTGCTTTTGCTGCATCCCATAGGTTTTGGATTGTCGTGTTTTCATTGTCATTTGTATCTAGGTATTTTCTGATTTCCTCTTTGATTTCTTCAGTTATCTCTTGGTTATTTTGTAACATATTGTTTAGCCTCCAAGTGATTGTGCTTTTTATGTTTTTTTCCCTGTACTTGATTTCTAATCTTATAGCATTGTGGTCAGGAAGGATGCTTCATATGTTTTCAATTTTCTTAAATTTACTGAGGCTTGATTTGAGACCCAAGATGTGATCTGTCCTGGGGAATGTTCCGTGCATACTTGAAAGTTGAATCTGCAGTTTTGGTATGGCATCTCATATAAATATCAATTAACTCTATCTGGCCTATTGTGTCATTTAAAGCTTCTGTTTCCTTAATTTTCTGTTTGGGTTATCTGTCCATTGGTGTAAGTGTTGTGTTAAAGTCCCCCACTATTATTGTGTTACGGTCGATTTACTCTTTTAGAATTGTTAGCAGTTGCCTTATGTATTGAGGCGCTCCTATGTTGGGTGCATATATATTACAATTGTTATATTTTCTTCTTGGATTGATCCCTTGATCAGTATGTAGTGTCCTTCCTTGTCTCTTGTAACATTCTGTATTTTAAAGTCTATTTTATCTGACATGAGTATAGCTACTCCAGCTTTCTTTTGATTTCCATTTGCATGGAATATCTTTTTCCATCCCCTCACTTTCAGTCTGTATGTGTCCCTATGTCTGAAGTGGGTCTCTTGTAGACAGCATATATGTGGGTCTTGTTCTTGTATCCATTCAGTTTGCTGAGTTATTATCATGAAATAATGTTCACTTTTTTCATAGTTGCTGATCATATGATTTATCCCTCATTTTATTAATGTGCTATATCACATTTATTGATTTACATGTGATGAACCATCTTTGCATCCCAGGAATAAACCTGTTTGGTCATGGTGTATGATTCTTGTAATGTGCTGTTGAAGTTTGTTTGGTAATATTTTGTTGAGGATTTTGGCATCTGTGTTCATCAAGGATGTTGAGCATTGATTTTATTTTCTTGTAGTATGCTTGCCTGGCTTTGGTAACCGGGTAATATTGGCCTTTTAAAATGAGTTTGGAAGTTTTCCCTCCTCTTCAGTTCTTTGGAAGAATTTGAGATAGAATGGTTAATTTCTTTAAAGTGTTGGTAGAATTTACCAGTGAAGCCATCTGGTCTTGGAACTATTTTTGGTTGAGAGGTTTATTATTTACTGATTCAATCTCCTTACTTGTAATTTGTTCATATGTTCTATTTCCTTATGATTCATTCTTGGTAGGTTGTATGTTTCTAGGAATTTATCCATTTCTTCTAGGTTATCTAATTTGTTGGCATAAAATTGCTCATAGTAATTTCTTCTGATCCTTTATCTTTGTTGTTATGCATGGTAATATATCCCCTTTCACTTCTGACAATATTGAGTATTTTCTTTTTTGCCTAGTTAGTCTAGCTAAAGGCTTGCACATCTTTTTTTTTTTTTCTAACCTTTAAAAAACCAGCTCTTACTTTCAGTGGTCGTCTGTTGTATTTCTAGTCCCTGTTTCATTTCTATCTGCCCTAAATTTTTTTCTTTCCTTCTGATCACATTACGCTTAATATGTTGTTTAGTTCCTTTACTTTTTTTAGTTGTTTTTTTTAGGTTGTTTATTTTAGATCTTTCTTTTGTCTTAATGTAGACTTTTATCATTATACACTTCCCTCTTACAACTGTTTTTGCTGCAGCTCATAAGTTTTAGTACATTGTGTTTCATTTTCATTTGTCTCAAAATATCTTGTCAATTGCCCTTTGATTTCTTCTTCAACCCTTTCGTTCAGGAGCCTGTTGTTTAACCTACACATATTTGTGATATTTCTGAATTTCCTCCTATAATGTATTTTAGTGTCATACCATTCTAGTCGGAAACAATACAGTGATTTCAGTTATATTATGACCTAACAGATGATGTATCATGGAGAGTATTCCATGTATGCTTGGGAAGAATGTGTATTCTTCTGTTCTGCATATGTCTGTTAGGTCCATCTGGTATTATGTGTAGTTTAAGTCCAATGTCTCCTTATTGATTTTCTTTTTGGATGATGATCTATCCATTGATGAAAATGGGGTATTGAAGTCCCGAAATACTGATTTACTGCCTATTTCCGCCTTCAGGTTAGTTACTATTTGCTTTATATATAATTAGGGTGCTCTGATAGTGCAGGAATAAAAATGTATAATTGTATGTCCTCTTATAAGTAAATTTACTCCTTATCTTTATATAATGACGTTCTTTGTCTTTTGTTACAGTATTTGACTTCAAGTTCATGTAAATATAGCTACCACTGCTCTCTTTTGGTTTCCATTTGAATAGAATGTCTTTTTCCATCCCTTTACTTTCAGTGTAAGTGTGTCATTAAAGCTGAAATGAGACTCTTGTTATCAGCAGACAGTTGGGTCTTCTTATTAAATTCATAAAACCACTCTGTGTCTTTTAGTGGGAGAATTTAATTCATTTGCATATAGAGGAATCATTGACAGGGAAAGACTTACTAATTCCATCATATTAATTGTTTCCTGGATTTTTTGTCATTCTTTTACTCCTTTCTTCTTTTCTTGCTGTCTTTCTTTGTGAATTGATAATTTTGTTGTGTTATGCTTTGATTTTTGTCTCTGTTTTTTGGGTATCTACTAAAGGTTTTGATTCTTTGTTATCGTGAGCCTTTCATCCAATCTCTTAGAGTTATGACAGGCTATTTTAAGGTGATAACTTAATTTTGAATCCATACAAAAGCACTACAATTTTACACTCTCCTTATTTTATGCTTTGATGTCACAATTCACATCATTTTATATTGTGAATCCATTAAAAAATTATTGCAGTGATAGTTGTTCTTGTCTTTAACTTTTATACTAAAGTTATAAGATATTTACCCATCACCATCTTAGAGTATTCTGAACTATCTTTTGGCCTATGAGTTTTATACTTTCATGTGTTTTCATGTTCCTAATTAATTAACACACTTTCATTTCAGATTGAAGGACTCCTTTGAACAACTTTTGTATAAACTCCTTCAGCTTTTCTTTGTTTATGAAAACTCTGTCTCTCCAATTCTAAAGGACAAGTTTGCTGGATAGAGCATTCTTGGCATTTTTTTTTCTTTGCACACTTTGAATATATCCTTACTATCCCTTGTGGGCTGCAATATTTTGCTGAAAAATCTGTTAATCTTATGGGGATTCCCATGTATAAACAAGTGGCTTTTGTCTTCTTGCTTTTACGATTCTGTCTTTAATTTCTGATAATTTCATTATATTGTGTCTATGTGTAGGTCTCTTTGGATTAATCTTCTTTGGACAGTTTTGGGCTTCCTCGATCTGGATATCTCTTTCTTTCCCCACATTAGGGAAGTTTTTAGGCAGTATTTCTTTGAATATTCTCTCTGCCCTTTCTTTCTTTCTCTTTCTTGAAGACCTCTAATGCCTATATTAATCCACTTACTGGTGTCCCTTATGCGATCTTCACTTTTTTCTATTTTTCTTTCTTTTTGCTCTTTTGATTAGATAACTTCCACTGCCTTGTCTGATTCTTTCTTCCATTTGGTCTAGTCTGCTTGTGAAGCCCTGTATTGAATTTTTCAGTTCATTTATTCTTGAAATCTATGATTTCTGTTGGTACTTCTTAATATTTTCTGTCTCTTTGTTGAAACTCACACTTTGCTCATGCTTTATTCTCCTGACGTCAGCATCTTTATTACCATTATTCTGAACTCTGTTGGGTAATTACTTATATCCACTTCATTAAGGTCAGCTCCTAGAGATCTGTTTACTTGTTTGAAACATCCCCGTTTCTTTACTTTCCTTGACTCTCTGTGTTGGTTTTTGTATAAAACAGCCCCTTTTCCCAGTTTAATCTGTCTTGTGTAGGATATGAACCTCCTTAATCAGCCTGGCTTAGTTGTTGAAATCATTGTCTTTGTTGTTAGTGACTTCCAGCAGTTGAGGGTGTTCCAAGACCCATCAGTGTGCTCAACGATGTGGTTAATGCTCATATGCCTGTTTAGGCTTCTGGACAACTGCCAGTTTCCTGCTGCTTTAACTACCTGATGCAGGTTAATTGGAAGCCCAATTATCAGGCAGGAGCTGGAAAAGTCAGAATATGACATATGTAGTCTAGCTCCTATGAAGAAGAATTCAGAGCTGGAAGAGTTTCTTCTTCCTCACTCTGCGCTGAGCCAAGGGAAATAATTACTCTGAATGCTTCTCTGTCCAAGTAAAACAGCCTTTGTTTTTAGTGGTCCCAGGCACTCATGAAGGCTGAGCCCTTTCAGCTCCCAGAGCTAGGTGAATTGGGGGCTAGTCCCTTAGGTGGCAGTTGAAAACTGGTGTGCTAGATATGTGGACAAGCTCCTTCAAGGAGAGAAGATAAAAATTTGGTCTTACTTGGAGCTGGTGGAGATAGCAGGGGACATGCCCACCAGCTTTACCAGGCTCCCAAATGGATCCCCGTGAGCTTCCACATGCAGACTAACTGGAAGCCAGAACCACAGGCAGCAGCTAGAAAAATATACGACTTCCTTCCAGGGAGAAACATTCTTGCTGGGAGATGGACATGTTTTTGTCATCTCCCTCCATGCTGGGTCTGGGTGTATAGATATGGGAAATCCTCATGCATCCATTTAAAAACTTCTTCTTTGTTTGCTATAGTACTGTGGTGCTCAGGAATGCAAGCCCAATTGACTTTCACAGGTAGGTTATTTTGGGGTCCATCCCTCAGGTGGCAGTTTTAAAAGTCAGGGTTCTAAATGTGTAGACAAGCTCCCTCCAGGGCCATGCAGGAGATTTGGCTTTATTGTTGAAGCAGTTTGGAGGGAGAGTGCAGAGTAAGTACCCACTGGCTCTTTTGGGCTCTGGGCAGGATTCCAGTCAGCTGAAATGCAAGCTGATTAGAAGCTGGACCCTCAGACAGTAGCTGGGAAAGTATGTAGTCCAACACCCTCCAGGAAGAAATTGGGAGATAAGCGTTTGTGTGTGTTCCCTCTGCTCTGAGCTTGGGGAGATAGCCAGAGGGAGTGCTCAAGCACCTTGTAAAAACTGCTTATTTGTTTGCTATAATACTATGGGACTTGTGAAGGGAAGCCCTTTTGGCTCTCAGAGCTAGATTATTTGGGGACCCATCCCTCAGGCGGAAGCCTTAAAATTTGGGACATTAGAAATGTGGTGCAAACACCGTGCTAATTGGGAAGAGGCTGGGAGTTGTTGGTTTCAGAAAAATTATAAGGCGCTGTTCTTGGGTGGGGTTTATAGTAAGAGTGTGTCTCATCCTTTCCTACACATTTCTGAGTGGGTATTTTCTCAGTTTCCCAATGTGTAGGCGTCACTAAAGTTAGTTTCTTGATATCTTTCAGAGGGAATTGATCTGTGTGTAGGTGTATATTCAGTGCATCCATGGAAGGAGGGAAATTCAGGAGTCTCTTCTGTGTCCATCTTGAGGTACGTGTTGATCTTTTCTAATAACCGACTCCTGGTTTCATTGACTTTCAATATTGTTTTTCTGTTTTGTTTATGTATGCTGTAACATTTATTATTTTTCCCATCTGCTGGCCTTGGGTTAAGCTTTTTCTACTTCTTTAAGGAAAATGTTAGATTGTGGATATGAGATCTTTATTCTGTTTTAATGTAAGCCTTTACAGCTATAAATTTCCCTCTCATCACTGCTTGTGCTCCATCCCATAAGGTTTGCTATTATGTATATTTTTCTTTGGTCTCAAGGTATTTTGTAGTTTCTCTTGTAATTTCTTCCTTGACCCATCGGTTGTTTAGCGTGCTGTTTAATTTCCACATATTTGTGAATTTTTGTTTCCCTTCTGTTACTGATTTCCACTTTTATCCCATTGTGATGGAAAAAGATTCATTGTATGATTTCAGTAGTTTTAATTTTTATTAAGAATTGTTTTGTGGCCTAACATATGGCTATTCTGGAAATGTTTCACGTACACTTGAGAAAAATCTGTAATTTACTGTCTTTGGGTAGAGAGCTGTGTATATATGTGTCTGTTAGGTCCATTTGGTTTATACTCTTGTTTAACTTTTCTGTTTCCTTACTGATCTTCTGTGTGGTTTTTCTCTCCCATTTCTGAATGAAGGCTATCAAAGTCTTCAACTCTTACTGTTTCTCCCTTCCGTCAAGGTTTGCTTCATCTGTTAAGGAGCTCTGGTACAAATGTTTATAATTTTTATTTTTTCTTAGAGAATTGATCCTTTTCTCATTATATAAATTCCTTCTTTGTTCCTTGTAAAAGGTTTGACTTAAAGTCTAGTTTGTCTGATATTAGTATAGGCACCTTGTTCCCTTTTGCTCACTATTTGCATGGGATAGTTTTCCATTCTTCACTTTCAACCTGTGTATGTCCATAAATTTAAACTGAATCCCTTGTAGACAGCATAGACAGCTATAGTTGGATTCTGTTTTTTATCCATTCTGCCAGCTTATGCATCTTAATTGGTGAGTTTAATCCATTATTCTTAAAGTAATTACTGATAGAGAAGGACTTTTTTTTGCCATTTGTTTTCTGTATGCTTCATTAAATTTTTGTCCCTTCTTTATTGCCTTCTTTTGTGTTTATTTTATTTTTTTTGAAGTGACACATTTTGATTCCCTTCTGACTTCCTTTTCTGTATACTTTGTAAATATTTTCTTTTTGGTTATCACAGGGATTACATACAATATCCTAAAGTCATAACAATCTGTTTTAAACTGTCAACAGCTGAACTTCAATAACATACAAAAATTCTACTCCTTCACAGCACCACTCCTCCAGTCTGTTATTGATGTTAAAAAATACATCCTTATATATTGTGTATCCATTAACATAGAAATTATGTTAATTTTTAATTTTTTTACTTTTAATTCTATAATATATAAAAAGTGTGATTACCAACCCACATTGCAATACTCATGTTTTTTATATTTCCCCACTTATTTACCTTAACCAGAGAGCTATATATTTTCTTCTAGCTTTGAGCTACTTGTCTAGGACTTTATCATTTCAACTTGAAGGACTCCCTTTAGTATTTCTGGTAGGGAAGGTCTAATGATAGTAATTCCCTCCAAGTTCTGTTTATCTTGGAATGCCTTAATTTCTCCTTTATTTTGAAGTACAGTTTTGCCAATATAGGATTTTCAGTTTATAAGGCTTTTTTTTTTCACTTCAGTACTTAAAATACATCATCCCAGTGCCTTCTGGACTGCAAGGTTTCTGCTGAAAAATCTGCTGAAAATTTTATTTGGCATCATTAATACATGATGATTCAGTGTCTATTGATTCTTTCAAGATTCTTTGTTTTTTACTTTTGTCAGTTTGATTATAATGTGTTTTAGTGTGGGTCTATTTGATTTTACCGTACAGTTCGTTTAACTTGTATTTTTCTATCCAAGTATTTCACAGTTTGGGAAGTTTTTGTCCATTATTCCTTCAGACGAGGTTTCTGCTGTTTTCTCACTCTTTTTTCTTCCTGGATTCCCATAATGTCTTCTTTTTTGGATTCCCATAATTCCATTAGGGTCTGTTCACGTTTCTTCATTCATTTTCCTTTTTGCTCTGAGAGCTAATAATTTCAAATGATTTTTCTTCAAGTTTACTGATGCCTTCCTCTGCCTGTTTCAGTCTGCTTTTGAACCGCTCTTGTGAAATTTTCAATTTAGTTACACTTTTAACTCGTCATTTGCTTTTTTAAAATAAATTCTGTCTCTTTGTTGATATTCTCACTTTGTTGATATATCATCTTCCTGATTTCCTAGGCAGTTGTTTTCAAGAGTTCATCTAGCAACTCTGAAGCCTGTGTTTCTTTAGTGTCACTTTCTAGAGATTTATTATGTTCCTTTGAATGGGCCACGTTTCCCTGTTTTTTTCTGTGTTTTGTGAGCTTTTGTCAAAAATTGACAAAAGTTGAAAAATACAGCCACCTCTCCCAGCCTTGTAGACTGGATACTTGCAGAGGAAGGCCTTCACTAATCAGCCTGGTGTAATGACTTAAGGTCTTCTCAGATCTTTTCTGAGGATGTGCCTTCACTGGACCTGTGTCTGCAGCCCAGCCACAGCCCCCTAATTCTGCCACACACAGATGTTTCATTTCCCCAAGAGCCGCACCCCTGTCTTCTTGGCCCTTAAATGTTCTGTTGTATTCCTCTGTCAGTAATCTCTGCCTTCCAAGTGTGTGCAGGTCTACAGTTGCCATGAAGTTTTCATGGGCCATCGAATCCATCATTGCTTTCACAGCCGCCAATCTGATATAAAAAATATTCCACTATTCCTATCTCAGCTGTGAGTCATGTGAGACAGAAATCAGACTCTCAGACATTGCCTGGCATGCCACACATTGCAATCAAGTTGCACTCTTTTACTTTTCTCCCAATGGAGGACCAGTAATTGGGCAGCTTTCGCTCTACTGCACCATATTGAGTCAGGAGTGGGTTAGGATAAGAGTGAGCAAAAATGTCACGAAATTTGCTATCATTTTGAGAGTGACTCTTTCTTGACTGGGCATTCACTTTGTTGCTTCAGATTACTGACTGGTTTCTAGAGCTCCCACAAAGCTATTTGTATTCTGTTGTTTAGTTCAGTGTTTTCATGGAGTTACAGACCTGGAGTTTCCTATTCTGCCATCTTACCTATATCACTGCTGTCCTTCATTTTTGAAAGATGGTTTTACCAGATATAGAATTCTTGGTTAACAGTGTTTTTCTTTCAACACGTGAATATGAAATCCACCAGCCTTCTCCCTTGACGCTTTCAAAATTCTTTGTTAGTTTTTGCAATTTTAAAATAGTGTTTTCATGTAGATCTCCTGTTGGAGTTCACTGAGTTTCTTGGATATGTACTTTCATGTATTTTATCATATTTGAGGAGTTTGGGACAATTATCTCTTCAAATATTTTCCCTGATTTTCTATCCCTTTCTCTCCATGCAGCATTCCTATTATGGATATGTTGTCATACTTGATGATGTCTTGTAGATCTTTTACGTTCTGCTCGTTATTCTTCACTCTTTCCTCTTTCCACCTCTCAGACTGGATAGTCTCAATCAGTTCTTCTTCAAATGTGCCAATTCTTTATTCTGCCTGCTTAAATCTGCTAGTGAATCCCTCTAATAACTTTCTTATTTCAGTTGTGGCACTTTTCAACTCTAGAATATATATTTGATTCCTTTTTGTAATTTATTTCTCTTTATTAGTATTTGTCACTTGGTGAGGCACCATTTTCCTGATTTCCTTTAGTTCTTTGTCCAAAATTTCATTGAGTTCTATGGGAATATTTAAGAGAGTGATTTAAAGTCTTTTTAATGCCTGGACAATGTGTATATGTGTATGTCCACATTGTGTGGACAATGTATATGTATATATATACACACACACGCATATATATATATATATATATATATATATATATATATATACACACATTTTTTTCCTCATTCATGGATCAAACTTTGTTGTTTGTTTTCATACCTCATAACTCTTTGTTGAAATTTTATATGTTAAATAATATAAAGTAGAAATTCTGGAAATCAGATTCTCCCTTCCTATCAGGATTTTCTGTTACAGCTGTTTGTTACTGTTGTTGGTGGTGGCGGTGGTATTGCTCCTGTTTGTTGAAATCTAGCTTGCATTTGGGAAGATGTAATGGTTATTACAGGTTGGAAGGAAGCTTTATGATATGAGAAGCCCATCACATTTTTTTGTGACTTTATTTTAAATTAATATAAAATGATGTTGGTTTTGTTGGATATATTTTTATGCTCCATGCTACTAACGTTTAAGATTCAAACATTTGACAAAAGTGTATTTAGGACTTTTCATAAGTATTTGATTGAGAGTATTTAGTGGTGATATTTTGTTTATTGTATATACATGGGTCTTTTTCTGGGCTCTCTAGTTTGTTCTATTGGTGTATATGTTTGTATTTAACCCAGTACTATTCTGTTTTAATTACTGTAGCTTGGTAATATGTTTTTTGGTTTTTTTTTTTTTGCAGTATGCGGGCCTCTCACTGTTGTGGCCTCTCCCATTGCAGAGCACAGGCTCCAGACGCTCAGGCTCAGTGGCCATGGCTCACGGGCCCAGCTGCTCCGCAGCATGGGGGATCGTCCTGGACCGGGGCACGAACCCGTGTCCCGTGCATTGGCAGGTGGACTCTCAACCACTGCGCCACCAGGGAAGCCCAGTAATATGTTTTGAAAGCAGGAAGTGTGATCCCTTGAGCTTTATTCTTCAAAAGATTGTTTTGGCTATTTGGGGTCTTTTGTGGTGCCCTATGAATTTTTGGATTGCTTTCTCTATTTCTGTATTGACCATTGGGATTTTAATAGGGACTTCATTGAATCTGTGGACCACTATGGTATTATGTACATTCTAAAATTAGTAATCATGAACATGGGATGTCTTTCCATATTATCAGTGTCTTCTTTAATTTTCCTCATCATTTTTTTATACTTTTGAGTGTACAGGTCTTTCACCTCTGGTTACATTTATTTCTAAGTATTTTATTCTTTGTACTGAAGTTGATAATGGGATTTTTTCTTAATTTACTTTTCAGATTTTCATTGTTTGCGAATAGAAATGTAGTTGACTTCTGTATGTTGATTTTTATGTATTTCCACTTTAGTGAATTCATTTTCTGTGGAGTTGGTAAGACTTGCTACCAAAGAAATTGTGTCATCTACAAAGATAATTTTACTTCTTCCTTTCTAATATGAATGTCTTTTGTTTTTTTCCTTACTTAATTTATCCATCTAGGATTTCCAGAATTATGCTGAACAAAAGTGGCAAGATTGGACATCCTTGCCTTCATGTTCATAAAGGAAAAGCTGTCACTTTTTCACTATTGAGTTTGATATTAGCTGTGTCCTTTTCATATTTGGCCTTCTTTATGTTCATTTCCTTCTATTCCTAGTTTATGGAGGATTTTTATCTGAAAGAATGTTGAGTTTTTTCCAAATCTTTTTTCTGCATCTGTTGAGATGATCATGGGGGGGTTGTTTTTTGTTTTTTTCATTCTGGTAATGTCATGTATCATGACATTGATTGATTTATGAATGTTGAACCAACCTTGAATCCCAGCGTCATATGTATAATCCACTTGGTCATATGTATAATCCATTTAATGTGCTGTTTAATTTGGTTTGTTAGTATTTTGATGAGGTTTTTAACATCTGTGTGCATCAGGGATATTTTATCTTTTCTTGTAGTGTCTTTGTCTGGTTTTGATATCAGGGTAATGCTGGCGTTTTAAAATTAGTTTGGAAGAGTTCACAGTTTTTCAGTATTTAACAAGCGTTTGCTATGGTTTGAATATGTCCTTCCAAATTTCATATGTTACAAACCTAATGCCTGATGTGATAGTAAGAGTAGGTGGGGCCTTTGGGAGTTGCTTAAGTCATGAGGGTGGAGCACTCATAAATGGGATTAGTGCCCTTATTTTTTTTTTTTAATAAAAGGCTCCAAAGATACCTCTAGTCCCTTCCATGATGTGAGAACACAGGGAGAAGTTACCAACTATGAGTCAGAAAGAATAGTCTCATCCAAGTGTGATGATGCCATAATGTCAGACTTCCGACCTCCAGAATGGTGAGCTGTTATTTATAAGCTACTCAGTCAGTGGTATTTTGTTAGAGTATCCCAAATGGAGTAAGCAAGAGTTTCAGAAAGATTGGCATTAATCTTCTTCAAATGGTGACAGAATTCATCTGTGAAGACATCTGATCTTGGGCTTTTCTCTGCTGAGATATTTTTGATTACTGATTCAATCTCCTTACTAGTTTTAGATCTCTTTAGCTTTTCTATTTCTTTTTTACTTAATCGTGTCAGGTTGTGTGTTTCTAGGAATTATCCATTTCTTCTAGGTTATCCAATTTCATGGCATACAATTAATCATAACAGTCCCTTATAATCCATTTTATCTCTGTGGAATCCATTTTATGTCTCCTTTCATACTTGTTTGATTTTATTGGGATCTTCTCTCTCTCTCTCTCTCTCTCTCTCTCTCTCTCTCTTTGTTAGACTAGCTAAGGATTTGTCAATTTTTGTTTTTCTTTTTAAAAAACTCAGCTCTTGGTTTCATTAATCTTTTCTCTTGTTTTTCTAGTCTGTATTTCATTTATTTCTGCTCTGCTCTTTATTTCCTTCCCTCTGCTAAATTTGGGCTTACTTTGTTCTTCTTTTTTCTAGTTTCTTGAGGTATGATGTTAGGTTGTTTATTTGAGACTTTTCTTTTATCTTAATCTAGGAATTTATGACTATAAACTTCCCTTGTAAAACTGCTTTTGATGTATCCCATATGTTTTGGTATACTGTTTTCATTTTAATTTTTCTCAAGACATTTTCTAATTTCTCTTTTGGTTTCATTTTTGAAAACAAAATAATCTTTCTCAAGATTATATTATTTAATTTCCACACATTTGTGAATTTTCCAGCTTTTTTTATGTTGCTTTTTATTTACATTCCATGGTGGACAGAAAAAATACTTAGTATAATTCAGTCTTGCTAATTTTATCAAGACTTGTTTTGTGACCTAATATGTGATCCAGGAGAAAGTTCCATTTAGAGTTGAGAATAATATCTAACTGTTGGGTGGAATTTTCTATATATGGCTCTTAGGTCCATTTGGTTTATAATGTTGTTAAAAGTTAGCTGTTCCTTTATTGATTTTATGTCTGTGTGTTCTATCCATTATTGGAAATGTTCTGTGACACTTCAAAAATTTGTATCAGGGACTTCTCATTGACTCCATGCTGGCCCACAGTGAAGCTAAAAATAGTATTTCCTGCAGGCATTCTTTTTCTTTAAGCTACAATGCAAAGAGACAGAATGACAGTCTCCCCTTTTGTTTCTGTTTTATTTTTTTTAATATTTATTTATTTGACAGTGCCAGGTCTCAGTTGTGGCATGCGGGATCTTCATTGCCACATGTGGGATCTAGTTCCCTGATCAGGGTTCAAACCCAGTCCCCCTGCATTGGGAATGCGGAGTCTTTTTTTTTTAACTGGAGTATATTTGCTTTACAGTGTTCTGTTAATTTCTGTTGTACAGCAAAGTGAATCAGCTATACATATACATATATCTCCCCTTTATTGGATTTCCTTTCCATTTAGGTCACCACAGAGCCCTGAGTAGAGTGCACTGTGCTATACAGTAGGCTCTCATTAGTTATCTATTTTATATATAGTATCAAGAGTGTATATATGTCAATCCCAGTCTCCCAATTCATCCCACACCCACTTTCCCCCTTGGTATACATGCGCTTTTTCTCTACATCTGTGCCTCTATGTATGCTTTGTAAATAAGATCCTCTATACAAATTTTTTCAGATTCCAAATATATGCGTTAATATACGATATTCGTTTTTCTCTTTCTGACTTACTTCACTATGTGTGACAGTCTCTAGGTCCATCCACATCTCTACAAATGACCCAATTTTGTTGCTTTTTATGGGTAATACTCCACTATATATATGTACCATATCTTCTTTATCCATTCCTCTGCTGATGGACTTTTAGGTTGTTTCTATGTCCTGGCTATTGTGAATAGGGCTGCTGTGAACATGGGGTGCACTTGTCTCTTCTTTCTCTTTAAGCTACAATGCAAAGAAACAGAAGAACAGGTGTTTCCCTTTAATTACTTAGAGTTTGACACCGCCCCCCCCCCCTTTGTTTCTGTTCTGAACACTGGCCACAAAATAGTTACAGTTTGACACAATACTTGCCAATGAAATACCACCTGAGAGATTCTGAGAACTTACTTGTTTTCCTGATCCAGCATGGCTCCTTCCAACCTCTGTTGTCCTTTATAGGTCAATCATGCACACTTGAAAGCAAAAGAACACTTTCCAAAGATGATGTGGCAGGGTGATAAAACTTACCTGAGTCCTTCATCACATCATTGAGCTATCTCTCCAGCCCTGGATTTCTTATTAGGTGAGAAGGATAAACTGCAATATATTTAAGCCACTGCCGTATAATTTCCTGTATTCTTGGTAAAGAATGACCCACCTGGAAATGGCATTTCGAGATGCAGACCTCAATATTTAAAGTTGGCTGAATGGGGGTAGAAGAGAATATTCAGTTATTCCAGGCAAGAAAATTAGACATCTTTATTACATGGTGATGAAAATGTGTGATCGAACAGATACGTACTTATCCTGGGACACAAAATATAGGGTAAGGAGAAATGATAAAAGAAAAAAAATCGAGAATTTTAACTTGGGTGTGTTATATTTTGCTACTTTCTACTCAGTCCTCAAAGGCAGGGATGACTTCAGACTTCAGGCAACCATTCTGCTCAAAACATGGAAGAATGAAATATAGCTTTGCTAAGGGAACATTCTCTAACTGCAGGCTGTAATGTATATTGAGTCAAAGAGTCATGATTTGGATTTCTGTGAGTTGAAATAATAACAGCTAACATTTATATGACACTCCCTACATGCTAAACACTGTTGTAAGCACTTTACATTTATTAACATATTTAATCCTCACAACAGCCCTGTGATGGGTGCCATTATCTGCAACATCAGAGGGAACCATGTGATCATTGTAGCCACCAGCTGACCCTACAGCCACCTTGTGCCTCCCTTGGTCCCACCCAAGAATTTCTGAGCCTTCTTTCTGGTGAGTCTTGTGGCCTTTTCTCCCTCATTGTGAATCCTCCTGCCAATAAAACATGCTGTGAATGTTAACAAAAGGAAACCTCAACTAGAATTGGAGTCTGGAAGGCCGCCCCGTAGAGGGAGGTCTCATGCCGTGTCACTCATCATCAATTACCCCAACAGGTATTGACACATTTCTAAATGGAGGCCCAGAGAGGTTAATTACTGGTTGTACTGGGTCTCCCTTATTTTTTGAAGCTGCATAATTTAGTCTCTCATTTCACTAGCAAAAGTTTTGTTCAGACCATATATCAACTTGTTTTTGTTTGTTTGTTTTATTGAAGTATAGTTGATTTACAGTGTTGTATTAATTTCTGCTGTACAGCAAAAGTGATTCCAATATATACATATATACTCTTTTTTATATTCTTTTCCATTATGTTTTATCTCAGGATATTGAATATTGTTCCCTGTGCTATACAGTAGGACCTTGTTGTTTATTCATTCTATATGTAATTGTTTGCATCTGCTAACCACAAACTCCCAGTCCATCCCTCCCCCAACCACAAGTCTGTTCTGTATGTCTGTGAGTCTGTTTCTGTTTTGTAGATAGGTTCATTTATATATTTTATTGATAGATTCCACATATAAGTGATATCATATGGTATTTGTCTTTCTCTTTTTGACTTACTTCACTTAGTATGATAATCTGTAGCTCCATCCATGTTGCTGCAAATGGCATGACGTCACTCTTTTTTATGGCTGAGTGTTACTCCGTTTTATATATATACCGTGTCTTCTTTATCCATTCACCTGTTGATGGACATTTAGGTTTCAACTTGTTTATTGTTTTTTGGAGTTTTTTTTTTCAATTTAAGCCAAATTTAACAAAAACCCAGCCACCTATGTTTTCCTAGGCCTTCTGCCCAGATCCTCCTAGGACCATGCCTGGGAAATGTACCAGTGCCCCTTAAGACTCCAAGTCTTAAGTAAAAACAGCTTGAATAAAACTCAGGATCATCACTCAAACAATGAAATCTGGATGTCAGAAGAACTCACCAGAACACCTGAGGAGTACTGAGAAGCCAGTGGGGCTCAATGGGTCCATGCTTGGTACCAAGCACCAGTTTGGGGTGGACTCCAGGTGTCCTCTGGTGGGTATCTCTGATATCCTGCTGGCTACACCATGCATGTTTGAAGAAAAAATTAATCAGTTGACCTAAGAAAAAGATGGAAAATTTTATTTGAACCACCCTGAAGATTACAACCCAGGAAACAGGCTTTCAGAAAGCTCTGAGGCTGTGACAAAGTGAGAGAGTGACATTGACATATATACACTACCAAACGTAAAATAGATAGCTAGTGGGAAGCAGCCGCATAGCACAGGGAGATCAGCTCTGTGCTTTGTGACCACCTAGAGGGGTGGGATAGGGAGGGTGGGAGGGAGAGAGACAGAAGAGGGAAGAGATATGGGAACATATGTATATGTATAACTGATTCACTTTGTTATAAAGCAGAAACTAACACACCACTGTAAAGCAATTATACTCCAATAAAGATGTAAAAAAAAAAAAAAGAAAGCTCTGAGGACTGCACCCATTAGAGGTCAAAGCACAGTTAAATAAGTATTTGAGATAAAGGGTTATATGTCAAAACAATATGTATTGTTAACAGTTTACACAATCCAGATGTACACATACAAAGCAAGTATCAATAGAAGGTCATGGGTCATCATAGCCCCTTACAAGATAAAGATGAAAGGTTATCTCCTAAGGAGTTATGATCCTTGATGAGATTAAGATGGAATGTTATCTCCTAAGAAGGTCTGGTTAATGCAGATGCACAACACACACTAAAGGGGTGGGAGGAGGCCCAAATGGTCAAAGAAAATTTTTATGTTTAAATTTTTCTTATCTTGTCATAAAGTATGAATTTTATTTCATCAGGAGGGAGAGAAGGAAACTGTCATCAGGTAATCTGTCACCTGCTAGTTATTCAGTTTCACTGTATTTTCTGCAGTTTCAATGAGCTCCTTGGAAACATTTTTTATTGAGTTTTTCTTTCTTTAAATTGTTGCTTTTGTATAGGTGGTACCCTACAAAATAGTTTCAGAATTAACTCCTCTCTCTCCTTATGTAAAAAAGTTTTCACCTGTAAAATTTGGTTCTGCTATTAAAGTCGGCATTCAGTTTAAAGTAAACAGGTTTATTACTTTCATAGACTCAATATTAAATATTACCACTTCAATAAGATAAAATTTGAACATCAATATTAGACAAGGTTGTCACATGTAATATCAATTATACATTTTTAACCCACTGGACCAAATAATGGGCATGCAGTTAGTAACACAGTAGAAGGATATGATGAAAACCAGAGCTATTTGTGTTGTCAGAAATGAGTATTCTAAACGTTTATTTTAAGGACAAAATGTGCTCCTCCAAAATGGGATAAGAGCCACTCTAAAATGAGAAGTCATCTCACTTGGATACAGTTTATTGGAAAACACTCACCAGGGGTCAATTCCTGCTTCAGCTGGTAGAGAACTAAGCAGCCTGTGATATGTCATCGCCAGATTCCATTCAAGGATTAATGGCTCCAAAGAACAAGATGCCTCTCTAAGTCTTCCTGTAACTTTACACCCAATAGTGACTTGTCCCTCCATTCTAGTCGCCTTTGCACAGCGAGGGGCAGAGGATGGATTTTCACAAGTCTCAGAGGAACAGGGCACATGGATAATCCAATACATGTTCTAAATCATCTCTTTTGGTTCAGGCCAAGTCATGGCACTTGTGGGATCTGCCAAAACAGAAGCTCCCCTGCCCTGGGGTGGGTGGGATAGCAAGAGATGGAATTTGTTTAGAGCCATCTCTCACCACAAGGGAAGGCTACAATGTCCCTGGAAAGATAATTGTCTGATTCTGCTACTAATTTGGTTCAAATGACCTTGGAAGGCTGAGGGATTTCTGTAACTCCTCCACTCCATATATAAAGGACTGTAACAATGAGATTTCAGGACAGCACCTGTGGTCTCCACAAATCAGAGCTGAGGATCCAGGAGTGGGACTCTGAGACTTGCCCTCCTTTGCATCCCAGCAAGATATCAGTTCACCTGTAAATTCATCTTTAAGGTACAGTGTGTTCAGCTTTGTGTTGTCAGGTGTGGGAATAGCTTACATCTGGGGCTGGGAGTTGAGTCCCAATTTTTATACATGTGTCCTTTTTGGCCATTTGGACTCATTTTTTTCCCCTCACTTTGAACACCCCACCCTGTACCTGTTTGGAAATAGAGTTAGACAGGCCAATAGGACTTTTCCATCTCTTGATTTCTACATGTCAGTTATGCATGAATTTCAAGTTAAAGAGTGTGAAAAAAAAATCAGAAATCAGTTTTTTATCTCACTGAACAAGGCTCTCTTAAGATTAAATAAATAAAATACAGAATACACCTCATGTTGATTAATGGATAACTTAGTCTTTCCTTTTAGCACAAGAATGCAATAAAACTTGTTAAAATTTACATTTATTTGTTTAAATGAGTTTTTTTTTTATGTTTGAACACAATTGACTTAAAACACATGCTAACTCTATATTGGCACTGCCATGGTTTGTTTATCCATTAATTCAACAAATATTTTTTGAGTGCCAACTACTTTCCAGGGTCTATCTTGGGGTGGCACATTCACATATGTTCTCCTGAGTACAAGACTAGAAGCTGTGCTTTCATCTTTTCACTAAGAGCTGAATACATTTACAGTCTGGTATTTTCTGCCCTAGTAGAGACTAAAAGCACCGCTATAGAAGATGATTATCTAAGTCCATAAACTTTCCAACATTTCCATAACTGCAGAGTGCAATATGGAATTATACATTCAACGTTTAATAATACATAGCCTTTGACCTGCAGTTATACTTCTAGGAGTTTATGCTCCATATATACTTGTGAACAAAATGTATGATTCACTCTGTAATTTTTTTGTCCAAATAAGAATTAATTTAATGTCCATCAATACAAGAATGCTTAAATAAATTATGGCATATCCATTAAAAGTGGCAACCATGAAAAACAATACGGGCTGGTAAGGAAATATTTTTTGAAGTGAAAAAAGAAAAATGCAGAACAGTGTATATAGTATGGTTCTACTTGCAAAAAGCATGCACACATGTGGTTTCATTAAAATGGAAATATAAATAAGACATCATTAACAGTGGACAGCTTTGGGAAGTGTATCTGGCAACAGCAAGGAAAGAGAAGATTTTGAGTTTTATATCCTTCAGTACTTTTTGAAATGTTTTGCTGTGTACTACTCTATTTTCACATTCTTTAAGAAGCATCTTTGCTTATAGTGTAAAACTTCAAAACTGGTTGACCAAATTATTTGGGGGATTTTCTGACAAGAAAGATTGAATAAATTGTGGCATGCAATAATTTTCATATGTATCCCCAATATATGGACCATCACAACAAAAGGGGAAAAATTTTAAAAGTGACCTACAATACTCAGAAAAAGGAAGGTGAATGCTGCTCTAAGTCTCCATATTTTGGTCTCAAGTGTCTTATCTCCTTCAATACCACCACCAAGTGTGCCAACTGTGTTTGTCCTCCTTGTCAGCCATGCTCACTGTTTTCTCCTCGCACTCCAGTCTTCCAGAATTTGTCTGTTTGGACACAGCTGCCTCTCTCACATCTCTTGATTTTCTAAAGAATTATGCTTTATTGATCATAATGATCCAGCTTATTTAGAACCTGCTCTCTGTGGGGCAGAAATGTGAGATAACAACCACCATGATTTTATTCTCACTCAGCAGAGCAATAAAAATGATTAAGGAGGTTTGTTCCATGTATTCCACTTTCTAAAAGAAAAAGAAATGTTTCTAGACATGCAACTATTTGGGAAATCAGACTCTGGCTAAAACCCACTTTTTTAAAGAAGATACACAGATCATTTTCTGTCCAGGAAAAAGTAACATTGATTAATGACAGTCAAGTAGCCACTGGGCTGGAATTGGGGATGGGGGGAGAAATGATATTTTAGCCAAATTTTATATCTTAGCCATCTTACCACTTACTTTTAAAGATTTTTTTTAATGGGAGTAGAATATAAAATTTGCTAGAGAAGTTATCACTTTTAGCTCAAAATTCTTTGGAGAATTTTGACTTACCAGATGAATGATGTCATCATGAGGGAATCATAGGTGTTTTGTCCATTGGGCAAGAAAGTTTACGGTGCACTGGGTGAAGGGTGTTCTATTAAGCAAGGTCCTTGGCCCACAGTATTTAGAGTTTGGTTAATGGGAAAAGGGGATGGAGACCTGGCTCTTGGTCCCAACTCAGCCAGACACAGAGGCTCTCTGTGCTTCAATGGAGTTGGGCAAATGCAGACCCAGGGGCTTCTCAGTGACTGGCAGGATGGGCTTTATGGCCCCCCAGTTCCCTTCCAACCCCAGTAAGGTGTCTAGACATCAAATGGAACAGCCTAGATGTGACCAATATAAACCTACAGTGGTTAGCAGTGACCAGGGAGGTGGAGGAGGCTAAACTCTGTTTGCTTTTGCTTTGTAGTGTTTTATTTTAACTCTACACGTGCCCAGTGTATATTTTTTCCTGGAGTCTAAGGCATAGCTACATGGTTCACGGAGAACTCCAAGGTTTTTCCCATTAGACCATGTAGGACTCAGAAACTGGTGACCGAAAGGCCAAATCTAGCCAACAGACATTTTCTGATATTCATACAATGCTTTAAAATGTATTAAATTCATTATCAACATTTTAAAAATAAGGAGATAACACATTTTTAGAAATCAGAATTTTTAGCTTGTCTTGAAAAACTTTTGGCAGCTCTGGGACCAAGCTCTGCTGGCAACAGTCCGTTCGAGCTGTGTCTCCTTTAAATGGGCCGTGCATTCTAGAATTTGTTACAGAGCCATCTAAATGCACCTGGACCCTGCAGGCTTCTGAGTCTGTGGCCCCTGACTTGTAGGCAGTCAATGTTATGGATATGAATTAGACCACCCAGGATTTTATTAAGCAATTACTCTGTCAGGTGCTAAATACTTATCACAGCAGCTTTTTCAGTTGAAAATTAATTTAATCTTGTGAAAGTATGTATTGTTCCATTTTACAGATGAGAAAACAGACCTGGTTCAAGTAACTTGCCCATGTGGAACGTAGAGTTCTCCTAACTCCTAGTTCACGGCTGTTTCCATGACTCAGGTAGGGTTGTGCTCCTGGAGGGGTTAATTCTGAGCTCATTGAAAAATGTTCCTCTGCTAGAGAATGGTCCATAATTCATAACTGTCAGTGGTGTCAGGAAGATGCGTGTACTTGATATAAATTTTTTTTAACTTTTTATTTTGAAATCATTTTAGATTTAGACAAAGTTGCAAATCTGTCACCCACTTTTCTCTAATAGTAACATCTCACATAACCAGGTACATTTATCAAAACTATGAAATAAAAATTGGTACAATAAAATTAACTGCAGGGCTTCCCTGGTGGCACAGTGGTTGAGAGTCCGCCTGCCGATGCAGGGGACACGGGTTCGTGCCCCGGTCCGGGAAGATCCCACATGCCACGGAGCAGCTGGGCCCATGAGCCATGGCCGCTGAGCCTGCGCGTCCGGAGCCTGTGCTCCACAACGGGAGAGGCCACAACAGTGGGAGGGCCGCGAAAAGCAAAAAAAAAAAAAAAAAAAATTAACTGCAGACTTTGTTCTGATTCCTCCACTTTTTCCACTGATGACCTTTTTCCTGTTTCAGGATCCAATCCAGAATACTACATTGTATTTATGGTAACTAGATCAATTCCAGTCTGTGACAGTTTTTCAGTCTTTCCTTGTCTTTTGTGACCTTGACACTTCTAACAAGTAGTGATCAGGTATTTTGTAGTGTTTCAGAATTTGATTTTGTCTGCAGTTTTCTCATGAATAGACAGACTTAACTTTCTGGTGTTAAGGAAAGTATACCACAGAGGTGATGTGTCCCTCTGGCTTATATCAGAGGACATGTGATATCAATATTGCTTATTACTAAGGATGTGAACCTTGGTCATGTGGTTAAGGGTGCTATTTGTTTCTCTACTGTAAAGTTACTATTTTCCCTTCAGTCACCAAGTCATCCCCGACTCAAGGGGAGGGGAATTCAGCTCCATTCTCAGGATGGGGGCCAGTAATCAAGAATTTGTGGTCATATGTTAAAATTACCACAGTGGTTACTGAATTTTTGGAGAGATTTTTTTGAGGCTATGCAAATACACTATTTCTCCTTAAAGTTTCATCCACTAATTTTATCATTCATCAAAGGATCCTACCTGCAGCAACTATTGTGGTATTCTCATGATGATATTTCTATTCCCCTCATTCCTTCTACATTTATTCATTGGAATTCTTCTGAAAGGAATGTGTTCCTTCTCCCCCATTTATTTATTTCACTAATTTATATTGGATCCATTCTTTGGTCATAACTAATATCATGTCATTTGTTGCTCAAATTGTTCCCAGTTTTAGATATTGGGTGCTCTTTCAAGTTGGTTTCTCATCTTTCTTCAATGCCCCTCTTACTTTTTGGCATTACAAAATGCTCCTCAGTACCAAGGATTTTAAACGGTAATGTGTGTCCAGGATTTATTCAGTGCTCTGCATAAGAAGTTGGTGGGGGGTGGGAGGGGGCAGTAAATGTGAGAGAAAAAGGTAAATAACAATTTGTCTCTTGAAAGAAGAAAAGAGTAATTTTTATTTTTTTAACTTTTTATTTGGAAAAAAATGTCAAGATTGTGAAATGTTACAAGAATAGCTCTGATCTAGTTACCAAGACTCCCAGTCTAACCCCACAGAGATACAAAAACTCTCAGGATTGAAACTGTAGGTTGGACCTGGGTGAGTCCAACAAATGCCCTTGCAGAGAATAATTATATTCTCTGATGACAGAAACTAAGCAGTCTTTAGTTTTTCTAGGGTAGGTGAACTTTCCCATAAATGAGTGGGGAAATTGGTTCAAACTGTGGGAAGTGATGACAGGACCTTTGCAATCAGACAGCATAGCTTCAGAGCTCAGCACCAGCATTAACTTGTTCTGTGATGTGAACAAAAATTTAAAACTTCTAAGCCTGACTTTTTGTCTGGTAATAGGAAATAATAAGACCTACTTCCCAGAGCTATTTATATCATTAAATAAGATAATTTTCAAGATCTCGTTAGCAACTGCAAAGCATGATTCATCACCCACTATTACTTCTGTGTGATGTCAACACCTGATGAGTGAACAGACCAGGGACCCTGAAATCCACAGGTCTGGGCTAGATTCGTGGATTTCCCAGTTATTAGCTCAGTGACTGTGGGTAAGTCTCTAAGCCCCTCAGACTCACTTTTTCATTCACAAATACAGAAATAATAAAACCTACCACAATATTCTGAGGATTAAATGAGATAACAGTTAGTACTGTACTCGATGCAAGTCGATAATTTGAATATAGAATGATGCGGACGATGATGAGTGTTTTCCCATAGGCCACATATTATGTTAAGTGTTTTAGATGCTAATCTCATTTACTTCTCACAACAATCTTTTTTTTTAATTTATTATTTATTTATTTATTTATTTTTGGCTGTGTTGGGTCTTCGTTGCTGCACGCGGGCTTTCTCTAGTTGCGGTGAGCGGGGGCTACTCTTCGTTGTGGTGTGTGGGCTTCTCATTGCAGTGGCTTCTCTCATTGTGGAGCACAGGCTCTAGGCACAGGCTTCAGTAGTTGCGGCACCCGGGCTCAGTAGTTGTGGCTCACGGGCTCTAGAGCACAGGCTCTGTAGTTGTGGCACACGAGCTTAGTTGCTCCGCGGCATGTGGGATCTTCCCGGACCAGGGATCGAACCCGTGTCCCCTGCATTGGCAGGCAGATTCTCAACCACTACGCCACCAGGGAAGCCCAGCAATCTTTTTTTTTTGTAGAGAAACTTAAGCTTTAGAAAGGTTATTTAAGTTTCCCAAGGTCACATGGACTCAAGGCCACTTCCTTACTTAATTGTTAGCTATTTGCCTAGTCATTATTGGCATCCCTCCTTCATGACTTTGTGTCATTTCAATAAATTCAGATAAATCCCAGAGGAAACAACAGGGCTGAGTTATTATGGGCACGTTCAATATAAGCATTTTTTTCTTATTAGTCTTCTTTTACTTAAAATGCTTAGCTATCTCAGAACTCACTCGTACTGCCACAGGCAGTCTTTTATTTCACCTGCACCTTTTCTTAAGACCCAAATATCATACAGTGGGCAAAAATCTGAGGTGGCTTTGAAGTATATTAATTGCAGGGAAAACTATGGAGAGGGACTCAAGACAAATTTAAATAGCCTTTAAGAGGAGAGGGGAGGTTAAAGAGAAAATGTTTTCTGAAAAAGTGCTAAACTGAGGAGAAGTGCTTTCACATAATCTTCCAACTTCCAACTGCAAAGGAGGAGACGGTAAGAAAACTCACTTTACTCTCATCCAGGGGGGCCCAAAGGTGGGATGGGAGGAGAAACCCATCAAAATATCTCAGAGCCACTGTCAGTTGCAGTCATCTTAGCAACTGGTACTAGGAACATCACTCCTAAAGTTATTTTCACTATGGGTGAAAAAGACAACCTGAGAGGAGATGAAGTGGTAGCTGTGTCCCCTGACACTTGTAGAGGCAGAATTTCCAGGTGATGGGATCAGCATTTGTGTGGGATGGGGGAAGGGTGCCTCTAGTTTGTGTATGTGTATTTTGGTTCCTATCATGATGCACATAAAACTGATAATGGTGGGCACCTTTCATAAAGGTACTGGAGAGAAGAAGGGAAGTTTGTCTTAATTCAATAATCATAAAATAATCTTGGAAAAAAATTAATCTAGCTCTGCCTTGAGAAAGAACTAATGATTCGCATATCACTCAGAACAAATTTAACCAGGGCGTATGCTTCTCGCATTACCCAGCTCTTCCCATGAGTTGCCATCTTTCTGATGGGCTGACTGGGAAGTGTGACTGTGATGAGCACAGGCTTTGGAGTTGGGTAGGGTTTGAATCCCAGCTCCATCACCATAGATTAGGTGACTTTGGGCAATGGCTTGCCTCTTTGCATGTCTTCAGTCAAATATGGATAAGAATAGTGTTGTAAGAAGTGAATGCAAGATATAAAGCATTTTGAAAAATGAAGGTGTTCAGTAAGTACTCAATAAAGAGCATAAAAATAAGCCAGAGATCACAGACTAGCAGCCCACCAGCCAGTAGCGGAAGGCATGGCAGCAGGTTTTCTCTGGTCCCTTCATGGGGGCATGAACTCACTTCATACCTGAACTTGCTTATTTCTTATTTCTGTGACTATAAAAGCACCACTGATCTGTCCCACAGGAGATCACAGTGGTTTTCCCTTCTTCCTGACTCTACTCAGAGAACAACTTGGGAAAGTAATACCTTTTCATTCTCATTGGAGCCCCTACAGGGGCAGCACCGCATACATAGTTGAAGGACCAGGTGAAGATGCAGAGAAAGTAACTCTCAGTGCTTAGGTTTCTCATCAGTACCCTTTAGGAAAACTGGACACCTTTTATTTTCTGTTCCCTGTCTCATTTTGATATTTTCCTGAAAAAATGCGTTTCTAAAGTTACTGTCAATTCTGTTTCTTGAGGGTACAAAGGAGAGGATACCAGCTCCTACCATGCTGCTCACAGCACAGTATATAATGCAACAGATGTAAAACAAGTAAAAAAAGAAGTTGGTGTGGCATAGCTCATGCAAAACAAAATGCATTTCCTCTTATAGAAGTTCTTACAAGTTGTCATGATCCCAAATGCTGAAGTTCAATTTCCCAGCAGTTTTCAGCAAAACAAGCACTTAGTTTATGAAGTAGCATGGGAGGATTGAGTCCAAACTTTAGCAGAGTGGCAACTGTCAACTTTAGTAAGACAATCACTTCTTAAACATATTGGGCATCACTTAGTGAATATAATTATAAGCTCTGACACCAAAGGTCCCCAAATATAGCATCCTAAGTGATATAAGGGCGAAACATCACGAAGAGCTTTTGTTAAAGTGTTCTCTGTTCACAGTCCAACCCTGGGCCTTGGACAAGAAGGGAATCCTCTTATCCCTGAGGTGTAAGGGTTTCTAGTTCTGACAGCTCAGCAATAGAGATAAATAAACCTTAAATATGGTCTGAGTCAAGAAGGAGCAAAGCATTTAATATCATTTATAAAATAGAGACGATGAGAGCTTATTTAGGTGATGGTTCAAGTTCAGTTAACATTTTTGATCTCTTACCAGGGATGGGACAATAGACTGTGAGCTCCCTGAGGGCAAGCATGTATTGTATTGGTAGATGAACATTTGGAGAATGAATGGCAGTGTATTAGGTGCTTTCCTCTGTATTGCCACATTTAAACTCTAGTTCATGGATAATGAAACTGGGGCTCAGAGCACCTGAAGGGGTTATTGCCTAAAGTCACAGTAGTGACAACAGTCCTCCGTCCTCCTTCTTAACTCCCTGGCCATCCTGGCTGTCAGAGCACAGCCTCCAGGTCTGCTGAGTGAGACCAAAACCGAAGTTGTGTTTGGTAGGTAGCTGTGTCCACATGTCCTCTAGTGAGTGAGGTGAGGCTTGGTAGAAAGTTTCAATCCCAGTTGCTGCTGGGATGACAGCAAGAACCAGTGTGGACAGTGAGGATGCTATTTGCACATTCAGGTTTGGAGGCAGGAATGTGTAGGAGGAAGGGAGGCAGAGAGAAAGTGAAATAGTTCAGAATGCCCTTCAGGGAGAGCCTTGGGGAGGAGGTTTTGAGAAAAGCTAAGGAAGAAAGACATAAAGCTAAAGCTACAGATAGAGAATACATCCCTTAAGAGGAGCAACTAGGGAGCCATCAGACTTCATGTAACCGAAAACCCTCTTTTCTTCAGCAAGCACAGTGTTCGCCTCCTTGAATAGGATGTCTTGAAGCAAAGCATGTGCTCTGCAGATGACCACAGTGCCCACTGCTCCCTGTTGCTCAGGTCTAGTAGCTTCACTTCCTTATGAGTAAAGGGAGCCTGGCCTGGCCCCTGAGGACGTCTGAGTTCAACCCTTCCTCAAGTCCTCCCAAAGGTCACAGCCTCAGAAGTGCTTCCTGACCCAAAGGGAACAGGAAGGAGAGCCAGCATGCATCAGATTCTTCAGAGACTGCTGCCTGATTTCCCAAAGGCTTACGCTGATTTAATTTATTCCTTGGATGTATAGATACCACCCTGCTTTCAGCTGTTTCTCTTAACCTAGCTCATAATTACACAACTACAATGTTTTTTAGAATAAATCCTCCTTCCATATCCAAACTACACCTTTTATCCAAATGGAATGTGTGTGAAATGACATGATGAAATGATGATGTGAGCAGTCTGTGTTGCTGAATAGACCTCTTTTTTTAAAAATGAAAATCTCTTTAGAAAAAAATATTAATTCAAAATTTCAAGAAAAAAAATTAATGAGTTCCTATTAGACCAAATTATCCTTTTTTGAATACCAGATACCCAACATAAACTTTAAATTTTTAGGGACATTTTGTAATAAAAGAATGTGTGAATGAATCTTGCATTACCTTTTGTTTACTTAAATTGAAAGTCTGCATTAACACCTTCCTCCCAGTTCAAAGCAAGTGCTACTTTCTTATCTAGCATTTATAGAGGCAGAGGTCACATCAGGAAAGTGAGAGTCTTAGACACTCCTGCAGCTTGAAATTCACAGGAAACCTAACTGCACACATCCTAGACTCTAGTTCTATGAAATAAAATTTTAAATATGATACATACTTTTTAAAGTCTGACATATGCTTTTGTTAACAACTCTTTTTTAAATTGGAGTATAATTGCATTACAATATTGTGTTAGTTTCTGCTGTACAATGAAGTGAATCAGCTATATGTATACCTATATACCCTTCTTCTTGGATCTCCCTCCCACTCCACCCCCCATCCCACCCCTCTAGGTCATCAGAGAGCACCGAGCTGAGCTTCCTGTGCTTTATAGCATGTTCCCGCTAGCTATCTATTTCACACATGGTAGTGTATATATGTCAATCCTAATCTCCCAATTCGTCCCACCCTCCCCTACCCACCCTGTGTCCACATGTCTGTTCTCTATGTCTGCATCTCTATTCCTGCCCTGCAAATAGGTTCATCTGTACCATTTTTCTAGATTCTACATATATGCCTTAATATACGATATTTGTTTTTCTCTTTCTGGCTTACTTCACTCTGTGTGACAGACTCGAGGTCCATCCACGTCTCTACAAATGATCCAATTATTTCCTTTATATGGCTGAGTTATATTCCATTGTATATATGTATCACATCTTCTTTATCCATTCATCTGTTGTTGGACATTTAGGTTGTTTCCATGTCCTGGCTATTGTAAAGACTGCTGCAGTGAATATTGGGGTAAGTGCGTCTTTTTGAATTACGGTTTTCTCAGGGTATATGCACAGTAGTGGGATTGGTGGGCCATATGGTAGTTCTATTTTTAATTTTTTAAGGAACCTCCAAACTGTTCTCCACAGTGGCTGTATCAATTTAAATTCCCACCAACAGTGCAAAAGGGTTCCCTTTTCTCCACACCCTCTCCAGCATTATTAATTTTTTGTAGATTTTTTGATGATGGCCATTCTGACTGGTGTGAGGTGATACCTCATTGTAGTTTTGATTTGCATTTCTCTAATAATTAGTGACATTGAACATCTTTTCATGTGCCTCTTGGCCATCTGTATGTTTTCTTTGGTGAAAGGTCTATTTAGGTTTTCCAGCCATTTTTCATTTGCATTGTCTGTTTTTTTGATATTGAGCTCCATGAGCTGTTTGTATATTTTGGAAATTGACCCTTTGTCTGTTGCTTCTTTTGCAAATATTTTCTCCCATTCTGAAGGTTGCCTTTTCGTCTTGTTTATGGTTTCCTTTGCTGTACAAAAACTTTTAAGTTTCATTAGGTCCCATTTGTTTATTTTTGTTTTTATTTTCATTACTCTAGGAGGTGGGTTAAAAAAGATCTTGCTGTGGTTTATGTCAAAGAGTGTTTTTCCTATGTTTTCCTCTAAGAGTTTTATAGTGTCCAGTCTTATATTTAGGTCTTTAATCCATTTTGAGTTTACTTTCATGTATGGTGTTAGGTAGTGTTCTAATTTCATTCTTTACATGTAGTTGTCCAGTTTTCCCAGCACCACTTATGAAGAGGCTGTCTTTTCTCCATTGTATATTCTTGCCTCCTTTGTCTTAGATTAGGTGACCATATGTGCGTGGGTTATCTCTGGACTTTCTATCCTGCATCATCGATCTATATTTCTGTTTTTGTGCCAGTACCATACTGTCTTGATTACTGTGGCTTTGTAGTATAGTTTGACTTGAGGGAGGCTGATTCCTCCAACACCGTTTTTCTTTCTCAGGATTGCTTTGGCTATTTGGAGTCTTTTGTGTTTCAATACAAATTGTAAAATTTTTTGTTCTAATTCTGTGAAGAATGCCATTGGTAATTTTATAGGGATTGCATTGAATCCACTCTTGCCACTCTTATTCAACATAGTTTTGGAAGTCCTAGCCATGGAAATCAAAGAAGAAAAAGAAATAAAAGGAATCCAAATTGGAAAAGAAGTAAAACTGTCACTGTTTGCAGATGACATGATACTATATGTAGAAAATCCTAAAGAAGCTACCAGAAAACTACGAGATCTAATCAATGAATTTGGTGAGGGTGCAGGATACAAAATTAATGCACAGAAATCTCTTGCATTCCTATACACTAACAACAAAAAAATCATAAAGAGAAATTAAGGAAACAATCCCATTTACCATTGCAACAGAAATAATAAAATACCTAGGAATAAACCTACCTAAGGAGGCAAAAGACTTGTACTCAGAAAACTATAAAACACTGATGAAAGAAATCAAAGATGAAATACATGGATGGAGAAATATACCATGTTCTTTGATTGGAAGAATCAATATTGTGAAAATGACTATAGATTCAATGTTAGCAATTCTTTCAATGTCAAGTGACTAGGAATTTATTAGAAATCTGTGTGCTGAATCCATTAGCCAAGGACAGAAAATAAATGGGAAATAATGTGCATACAGGAGAGAACATGTGCTCCTATCAGGCTGCAGGACGGGCCCTGCTCCACTCTTCAGAGCTCAGGCTCAGAGAGAACCTGGAGAGCCCCAGGGTACAGTGCCCTCCCACACGCTTCTGGCAGTTTTGCCCAAATCAGTTGTGGCTACAGAAATGACCAGATGAATAGAAGATGGGTCTAGGAGGAAAAATAGGAGTGGATTTTTTAAAAATCTTTACAGAATACTCAAAGTTGCCTTCAGTTCCAGAAAACAAAGTTTCTTCCTACTTTAGGACATTTATATATCTCTACAAGTGGGAAGGTCTTGCCACCTCTGGCACAGGTGTCAGTCTGTTATTATAAATATAATATAAATAAAATATTCTATGTTATTCTGTATTATAAATAATTCTATATTATAAATTGCATATTCTATAGCATAAAATATTATAATTCTATAATATAGAATTACCATTCTATATTATAAATATGAAATAATAAATGGGTTATTTATTCCCTGAAAGCTTTTCTAAACTTCTCTCTCACCCCCAATCCTCTGGGCTGCCCCCCGAGACAATCCAGTTTGAATGGGATCACTGGGATTCTGTAGCAAGGGAGTGAAGGTCCAGGTCCTTTCCAATCTCCAGCCAGGGACAAAGCTCTTCTCTGAGCAGGCACTCACCAGCAGGCAGAAAAGGATTTGTTTTGCAGTCTTTTTCATCTACCTGCCCACCAGAGCCACTAAGGTCTGGAAAACGGGCAATGTTTAAGTAAAAAGTAAATGTTTTTTAGTAGTAAACATGTATACTTCCAAATACAGTCACCATTTCTTGTGATGAGGATTGATAGAATAGAGGGCATCCACTTTGAAGATGGACAGACCTAGATCCAAATTTCTGCTCTTTCATGCTCAGTTATGAGGCTATAAGCAAACTCTGTCTCTCAGTTTCCTCATCTGAACCATGAATTCAGAATCACCCATCTCACAGAGTTGTAGTGAGGATCAAATGGGACAGTGTGTAAGAAAAGCCTATTGCACATTATATGCTCAATAAATGGTAGATGTTATTATGTGAGGAAGGATGGAAAGAACATAACATTTTCTGTGTGCCTGTTATTTGCCTTGCGTTGTGTTTAGAGCTTTGCATACACCATCTCTTTCTACACACACACACACACACACACACACACAAAGCTGTGAAGTAATTGTTAAAGGATAATTTCTTAAGTTCAAACCATGACTCTCATACAAATATAAAATGAACTTGTATCAAATATTTTACTTAACTTACTATAATTAATAAGAAAACTAGTAAGATACTACAACTGATTCAAGGAGAATTAAAAAAACACATATATAGACAATCAAGAATATTAAAATGAATTTATAAGTAGATGAAAATTGGTTGATATTCACAGCGATATCAATCACATTCCACTGGACAAAATATATTTGAATCTCTATGTTCAAAAATCATTTGCATTACTATACTTTTTCTATAATTTACAGAGTTGTAAAATAGCTCAAAGGCATGAAAGGGGCAGGCCCTTGTAGAAGCAGATAATCTGGAAGGGTTATCAGACATCCTTTGTATTTTTGCTCATTTCAAAATTTTTCACAGTATATTCTGACATTAACCATTATTATCCCTATTTGCAGTTGACAAACAAAATCATAGTGACTGTGATTTGTCTACAGGCACAAAAAGTGTAACTGGCAGTGTATGGATTCAAACTCATTTTTCATCACTCCAAAATTAGAGTGGCTTTATTTGAAGTACTTGGGTTTGTTTTTTCTTTTATTTTCAGAGGATGAACAATCAATACATACGTCGAGAAGTCTTCTGCTGTGAAACTTGTCATGAGCTCAAAAGCTTCTGGGAGAAAGAAATTAGCAAACAGACTGGTTACCGGGAACTGGAGGAAGATCGTCAGGGAAGAAGTGCCCTGAGAAAGTATGTGGATTGTTTCTCCACTATTTTTTGAGGTAGATTTCCCCAGAAACATACCAGATGTGAAGATGGGGAAACTGAATTGTTTTCATTACCTACTGTTCTAATAATGCAAATATTGGAGGTGGTATGGTTTAGTCGGTGTAGCCACAGGCAAAAGGAGAATGAGGCTTAGAAGGAAGACATTTATTATACACACAGCTTTCAGAGAGAGTATCACTGCATGCCACTCAGGGCCACAGGATAAGCACCAGGTTTTGGCCACGTGGCAGAAGATGAAAGCAGAGGGAAAGTCTAAGCCAGAGCCTTTATCAGGGTTTCCAAGGAAAGGCAGAGTAAACAGTTTAGGATTGGCTAGTTTGAATAATTCCTGAGGGTTGTGGGATTTAGGGATGGTCTCTAGTTGTCTGGTGCCTGGCCTGGTCTTGGGATGATATAGGGCAGGGGAAATATGGCTTTATCTATGAGAGTTAGATAAGGAGATGCTTAGGGCCACAGACTCAGGATTGGTTGACATGCAGAAGGCTAGCCCTGTCAAGGGCAGCCAGGAAGCTTTTTAAGATGTCAAAATATCATAAAATATAGAAAATTAAAGACTTGATTAATTCATCTACTCATTTAGTCTTGCTACCATCTATATCAGAGTTTCTCAACCTCAGCACAACTGACATTTAGGGTCTTATAATTCTTTGTTACTAAGGCAGCTGTCCTATGCTTTGTAAGATGTTTAGCAGCATCCCTCAAAACATTAGATGCTGCTAGTACGCCCCTGCCACATTGTGACAACCAAAAATATCTCCTGACATTGCCAAGTGTCCTCTGGAGGGCAAAGTTGCCCCTTATTGAGAACCAATGACTTATAGATATGAACAAGCTTTTTCTTGGTGTAAACAAAAATGAGTTTCTGTTATTTATATCTTAATGAACTGAAAAAATCTCTTCCTCACCCTGCCTCTGTTGCAATCCTCAGCACACGAGGATACACTGAATTTCAGAGTTAGGTCAACAGATGTGTATAAGTGTGAAAGATCCCACATCTGAGATGATACATATTAAGTTTCTTGGGGGAAGAATAATGTGATCTTCCTCTTACTGGCAGTTGAACTTGTTCTAGTCAAAGAAGTCTGCTGAGAGGGGAACATTTATTTACGTGAGAAGATGTGTCACAAGTGTCAACATTGCTCTGACTAAAAGGGCCAGCACCTGCCCTCACACATGTAGTGCCCTGGAGCAGACAGATCAGCTCAACTTTTCAGGGACTGTCTGGGTTCTCTGTCCCTAAAATGGGAACAGCCCAGCCAGGCTGTCTATTTGCTGAGATGCCCACTTATAAGTGGAATCACATCTGTGTGTTCTGCTGGACAGCAAGGCATGTGCTTCCATGTTTCTGAGTATGCTGAGCTACAAACATGTGTAATTCACATGTGTTGCACCAACATTAACTTCTAAAAACTTTTCTTCAGCTCCTGAGGGGAAATAGCCTCTCTCTATATCCAGAGAAGAGCTCTACCATTATTCCAGTTACATTCCTGGTTGTCCAGCAAGAAAAACCAGGTTTTTCTAAATGCTAAAAGAGTTACATGTTAGAGCACCCAGTCCTGAAGAGTCCAGGGGAGCAAGAAGAGTCAGTTGTATGGTCCCTGGCATCTTCCTCCCCAGTCCTGGCGCACAAGCCCACTGGGAGCCAGATCCCCACATGAGCCCTGTACTGCATCTTCCTTTCCAGAAGCCCTGGGGTGTGGGATTAAGAGCAAAATTTGCAATATGATCTGACTTTTTTAATGTATAGATGCAGTTTATCCATATGTATAGGGAAAGATTAGAAGAAAATACTCTAAAATATTAAGAGGGTTATTTTTGACTGGTGGAATGGCAAATTTTGTGTGCATGTGTTCTTCTATTTTTTTCCAAAGTTTCTAAAATGACACTACCATATTATAATTAGGAAAAAAGTTATTCAAAAAAGCAACCATTTGCAAATGGCCCATAGAACAAATGAATTAATTATCCAGGTTCTAATGTGCCCCCTAAAAAGACTCCCTTCAGAGTTTGGAGCAGTTTTCTCTTCCTGCTATAGCCAAGAGAATAAATCTTCAAAATGTGCTCATCATGAAACGTTTTAGCATTGTCTCTCCCAAATAAACGTTTGAAGATGGAGACAGAGCTGCTGCCTTGCTCAGAGAAGAGGAAAATCAGCAGAGGCTGGGGGAGGAGAGGCAGCTTCTGTGGTCTCCTCCTCTGTTCTTGAGTCTCACTTACCAGAGCTGTTGCCCCCTAACAACTATGAATATAAAACTCAAAAAGCCTTCTTAATTTGGTAAACAATGAATGACAACATAGTGGTTTTGTTATTATTTTTGTTAAAAAACGAAAACAAAACAAAACATACAGCCACATATATCCCAGATGAACCAAGTTGCACAGAAAGAATATAAATATTTTTAAACCAAAACCAGAATGTCAGAATATTTGCTTAAATATTGCTTATGTAAGCAAACAGTTTGAAATATTGTCCTAGAATAATTATCTTCCAGGATACACTTGACCAGACCAATGAATGGCATAAAACCTTGGGTCCCTATTTCACCTAAGGCTATGGCTTTCCAAAATGCTTATATGTAAGTGCATAACCTGAGACACACACATAACACTGACACCTTTTGTTATTTTACCCTCCATTTATAAAAGTGGCAATTTCAAGCCACTGTGCAATCAAGAAATGTTCTAAATGAACAGTAGAAGACAAAAACCTCAAAAAAAAAACCTCAAAATTTTCCACCAACGCCTTTGCTGATAGAACAGAGCCAATAATGCCTTATGTTCCTCAGCTGGGCTAACCGGCAAGGCCTTGTGCCCAAGCTGAGTAGAGTGGAAACAGGTGTTTCACCATGGACATGCTCATTAGCACATGCCTACGGGTTCACTGACTGAGAGGAATGCAACCAGAGCTGCAGAGAATCCATTTACCCTAGGAACACATGTGTGTGGAAGAAGCCCTGGAGGTGAGATCACAAGCCAAAGTGGGTGGCCTCAGAACTAGAAACCCTCTTTCTCTGAGTCTGGCTAGAAAGAAGCAGCACAGCAGGCATCAGTCCCCTGGAGAAGTTGAAGTCTGTTTGCAAATAACTGATTGAGGCAATTTGAGAGAAGTCAAGTGTACTGTAGGTACAATGAACAAATCTCCTGGTGTGTTGGGACAGTCCAGGTGTATGTATATCAATTTGTTATAATTATGAATTGTGCTCCCTTTTATTTCCAAAGTATCTCAATTTAGATGATAAATTATATGAACACCTAAGCCTAAATAACCAGCCTGTAACTATAACTGAGTAAATGTACAATGCTTATATGAAAATAATAATTTTTTAATGCAAGAAGTATGATCTTCAAAATACCTCTTCAGAATTTAGCAGAGCTCAGAGTGTCTAAGTGAGGAGAGGGGGTTTATCAGGCCTCACCCCAAGACCACTCACCTCCCTCTGCTTTGATTCCTACTTATCAGTTATGTCAATCAGGATGCTTTCAGAAGCAGGTAACAAAATATCCAACTCATAATCTCCAAGCCAGATGAAATCATCATTTCAAACTTTTTATAAGATTTAGTCTATGAAAAATAACCAGTGAGAAAAATTTTAGTTAGTTTTTTCATTCAAACTGAGGGGGTGAGGTATATGGCTGGTAAACTGAGTTGTTCAGAGCAGTATGCTGAGCTGCCCCGTGACCAGATCCAGCTGGTGAGCTGAAGGTCAAAGGGAACCAGGATCAGGCCCATCTCTCCCCACTATGGAAAAACCACTGTAAAGGCATGTTCATTATTACACAGGAATAGGGGCAGCAAAAGCATCATCTGACCTTTCATATTAAAACAAAAGCACAGAGATTATGATTATAGTGTGAAATCTAAATTGGGAGATCAAAGATTCAGTAAATTATAAATTCCTTGATGACAAGGATTATTATTTTACTGCTCTTCTTTACATATTGAGGTAGCCACAGAGGTGCTCTAAACTTGCAATGGGGAGAAAGTTGACTAAGAGCCCTAGGTGCTGCCTTTCTGGATCTGCCATTTTATTTGAGCTGAGGCCACATTTACCCCTGACTGCTCTAGCCAATGACTGAGCATGGCAGGGGTAGCTAGTCCTGGTAAATTCCTGTGTGACAGAACTCCTCTACTGGGAAACTTTTACCCAGGGACTCCTCATCAGCTCAGCTAAGCTTTCTCAGAACTATGCTGTGGTTTGGGCCTTTTCCTACCCAATCATTCCTTACTTCTCACTCTCCTTTCACAGGTGTTAGACCAGCATGCTAATCTGAAGGCTATCCCTTACCATTTCTGTTTCTTCCCCCAACCCCTGCTTTATTTTTCATGGTTGATTCCTTTGAATCTGCTTCTTGGAGGACCCAAACTGGCACATATCTTTAGGGCCTAGCAAGCACATGATAGAAAAAAAAAAAAACTAATTATGTGCCCAGTTGATCTTCTGTGGTTCTTAGTAAGGACATTGTGATTCTGGTTTGTGATTCTGGCTTATGGTTCTTAAAAAAAGTCCTCCTTTCTAGTCAAATCCCATACTTATCAAGCAGAATCTGTGTTCCTAGATATTAATTACAACTCCTCCACTAATCAGATGAATCTAGAACAATAAATAGTAAATATCATTTGGTCTCCATTTGAAAAGTGAGGTCAGTATTTCTAGACTTAAGGAAAAAAATGTTCTCTTCAAGTTTAATGTCAGTTTTATTGCTCCTCTGCTGTATCTGACTCTGCATACCAATTTTTAAGCATTATCTTTCTCATATTGACCTTCCTTACTATAGAAGAAAAGATCCATATATACACTTATATTCACCAGCTTACTGAGAGCACAAAGATAAAGGGAAGCAACACAGTGATGAAAGATATTGACCAGAAAGGGGCAGGAAACAGTCTAAATACTCATAAAATAGGATTTAATGGGAACTAGGTAGGTAGTGGCATCTATCATCCATCTGGCAATAAATGGTGATATAGCTAATACAAAAAGTGAATAAATGTGTCATAAACCCCAGATTCCTAAATTCTGTTCCTAGAATAAATTCATCATTCCAAATGTGTTAATTTGGTTCCTCCAAGAAGCAGAGGGCAAGATGAAATTAGATGGGTGTGAGATTTATTGGGGAAAGCACCTGTGAGAGAAAAATGGGAAGCAAGTTATGGTGTGCTGGTAAACATTTAGTGACTGTCTCTCTGTGGAAAAAATGTATACACATATGTATGTACATAATTTTATTATGAATTTTACTTTTATAAAGATGTGTGACATATACTTTACAAATAAGAATAAAACATGCAGTGCTCTTTATTACACATTTCATATATCCAACTGATTCTCACAGCATCCTTCTATTGGTTTTTGCCAACCTTTTGTCTCTATAGCCAACATATGGTTGCAATTCAGCCATGATAGGACAAAATCAGACAACGAATAAATGTTTAATTACTATACAATTCAGCAAAGTCAGATTGTTAAGGATTATAGTTTTCTAGTGCCGGAAGAGCTTTTCCACATTCTTTTTCTGCCATTCACAACATGATAGTTATAGAAGACAGGGCACACTTCTAAGTTTAATCTGCATTATTAAGATTTTCTCCATCACTTTCTTAAATCTAGATGAGGGGGCGGCAAATATTTCCTATAAAGGACAAAGTAGTAAATATTTTGGGCTTTGTGCTCTATGTTGCAACTACTCAATCCTGCCATTGTATGAAAGCAGTCACAGACAATAGTCACAAATGGGCAGGGCTGTGTTCTGATAAAACTTTATTTACAAAAACAGGCAATTGGCCAGCAGGATCTCTGAGTAACACATTTTCATACCCACCACACCAAGGAAAAGTTAAAGCCCCTTTAATTAATGATGAATTCACATTATATTATGCCCCTACAGTTAAATGAAACATACAGGCAGCAACCTTTATTACTGAGCTTTAAAAGACCCCAGGTGACAAAAGTCATGTACATTTGGAGGCAGATTTATTTACAGAGCCTTTCAGAGATGCTTAACAACGGGAGCTTGTGAGCTTGGATATTTCCCAGGTTGGAGAGGTGGGATAACAAGATGATTAACAAATAACAAGATGATTACTTAATAACCATAATGAAGGAATATAATTATTAAAACTACTAATAGGTGGATCTCAATACAAGGTCATATAATCTCAATAAATCATCACTTCTTAAGAAAAATGTGCATGGACCTATGTCCACTACTGGGAGAGCAGCAGTTACATGTTTTATCTTCCCTTTCAAACCGGCAAACTATATTTCTATGTCATTAATTCTATTTAAAGTTGAGGTAGAATGAGGATGATATCCCCCCATGTCCCTATTCTCTCAGTATTTCAACTTTTAATCCTTGGTTGCTAATGTGCTTAAGCAACATCACCACCAAACAACAGGCCAACATTCCAAATTCTTTCCATTCTTTCTTGGGCCCATAATTGAGCAGAGTTTTACGTAAGAAGTTTCTTGGAGTCAGTTTGATAATAGGTGCCTACAGCTTTCAAAATATTTATACCCTCTAGTTATTCACCTCTGGGGATCTTTTCAAGGAAAGTAGACTGGTATATGGAAAGAGTATTAATTATTATCCTACTCATTTTAGGGTTATTTACAAGAGTAAACAATTAAGGTTGAATCCAATTTTTCTTTATTCATTATTGTGTATTCTAATTTATCCATAATAATCATGCATTGCTTTAGCATTGTTATGAATTGTGTCCCCCCAGATTCATATGGGAAGTCCTAACCACCAGCACCTTAGAATGTGACTGTATTTGGAGATAGGGCCTTTAAAACAAGTGACAGTTAAAGTGAGAGCTTTTAGGGTGGGACCCGATCCAAGTAACTGTTGTCCTTTTAAGAAGAAGAGGTTATGATACACAAAGAGACACCAGGGATGCACAAACACAGAGGAAAGGCCACATGAGGATGGAGCAAGAAGGACATCTGCATGTAAAGGAGAGAGGCCTTGGGAGAAATCAAACCTGTTAACACCTTGATCTTGAACTATCACCCTCCAAAACTGAGACAATAATTGTCTGTTGCTTAAGCCAATCAGCCTGGTATTTTGTTATGGCAGCCCTATTAAATGAATAAAATGATTTATCCAACTTAAGAAACTAACCAAGCATATTTTTTAACATCTTTATTGGAGTATAATTGCTTTACCATGGTGTGTTAGTTTCTGCTTTATAACAAAGTGAATCAGCTATACATAAACATATATCCCCGTATCTCCTCCTTCTTGTGTCTCCCTCCCACCCTCCCTATCCCACCTCTCTAGGTCATGGCAAAGCACCAAGCTGATCTCCCTGTGCTACGCGGCTGCTTCCCAGTAGCTGTCTATTTTACATATGGGAGTATATTTAAGTCCATGCCACTCTCTCTTCGTCTCAGCTTACCCTTCCACTTCCCCGTGTCCTAAGGCCATTCTCTAGGTCTGTGTCTTTATACCTGTCCTACCCCTAGAATCTTCAGAACCATTTTTCTTCAGATTCCATATATACATGTTAGCATATGGTATTTATTATTCTCTTTCTGACTTACTTCTCTCTGTATGAGAGACTCCAAGTCCATCTACCTCACTACAAATAACTCAGTTTTGTTTCTTTTTGTGGCTGAGTAATATTCCATTGTATATATGTGCCACATCTTCTTTATTCATTCATTTGTCAATGGACACTTAGGTTGCTTCTATGTCCTGGCTATTGTAAATAGAGCTGCAATGAACATTGGGTACATGACTCTTCTTGAATTATGGTTTTCTCAGGGTATATGCCCAGTAGTGGGATTGCTGGGTCATATGGTAGTTTTAGTTTTTTAAGGAACCTCCATACTGTTCTCCATAGTGGCTGTATCAATTTACATTCCCACTAACAGTGCAAGAGGGTTCCCTTTTCTCCACACCCTCTCCAGCATTTATTGCTTGCAGATTTTTTGATGATGGCCATTCTGACTGGTGTGAGATGATATCTCATTACAGTTTTGATTTGAATTTCTCTATGATTAGTGATGTTGAGCATCCTTTCATGTGTTTGTTGGCAAATTGTATATCTTCTTTGGAGAAATGTCTATTTAGGTCTTCTGCCCGTTTTTGGATTGGGTTGTTTGTATTTTTGTTATTGAGCTGCATGAGCTGCTTGTAAATTTTGGAGATTAATCCTTTGTCAGTTGCTTCATTTGCAAATATTTTCTCCCATTCTGAGGGTTGTCTTTTCATCTTGTTTATGGTTTCCTTTACTGTGCAAAAGCTCTTAAGTTTCATTAGGTCCCATTTGTTTATTTTTGTTTTTATTTCCATTTCTCTAGGAGGTGGGTCAAAAAGGATCTTGCTGTGATTTATGTCATAGAGTGTTTTTCCTGTGTTTTCCTCTAAGAGTTTTATAGTGTCTGGCCTTACATTTAGGTCTTTAATCCACTTTGAGTTTATTTTTGGGTATGCTGTTAGGGAGTGTGCTAATTTCATTCTTTTACATGTAGCTGTCTAGTTTTCCCAGCCCCACTTATTGAAGAGGCTGTCTTTTCTCCATTGTATATTCTTGCCTCCTGTATCAAAAATGAGGTGACCATATGTGCGTGGGTTTATCTCTGGGCTTTCTATCCTATTCCATTGATCTATATTTCTGTTTTTGTGCCGGTACCATACTATCTTGATTACTGTAACTTGGTAGTATAGTCTGAAGTCTGGGAGCCTGATTGCTCCAGCTCCGTTTTTCTTTCTCAAGATTGCTTTGGCTATTTGGGGTCTTTTGTGTTTCCATACAAATTGTGAAATTTTTTGTTCTAGTTCTGTGAAAAATACCATTAGTAGTTTGATAGGGATTGCATTGAATCTGTAAATTGCTTTGCGTAGTATAGTCGTTTTGACAATATTGATTCCGCCAATCTAAGAACATAGTATATCTTACCAACTGTTTGTGTCATCTTTAATTTCTTTCATCAGTGTCTTATAGTTTTCTGCATTCAGGTCTTTTGTCTCCTTAGTTAGGTTTATTCCTAGTTAATTTATTCTTTTTGTTGCAATGGTAAATGGGAGTGTTTACTTAATTTCTCTTTCTTATTTTTCATCATTAGTTTATAGGAATGCAAGAGATTTCTGTACATTAATTTTGTATACTGCTACTTTACCATATTCATTGATTAGCTCTAGTAGTTTTCTGTTTGCAACTTTCGGATTCTCTATATGTAGTATCATGTCATCTGCAAACAGTGACAGCTTTACTTCTTCTTTTCCGATTTGAATTCCTTTTTCTTCTCTGATAGCTGTGGCTAAAACGTCCAAACTATGTTGAATAACAGTGGTGAGAGAGGATAACCTTTTCTCTTTCTTATTGTAGAGGAAATGGTTTCAGCTTTTCACCATTGAGAACAACGTAGTCTGCAGGTTTGTCATATATGGCCTTTATTATGTTGAGGTAAGTTCCCTCTATGCCTACATTCTGGAGTGTTTTTGTCATAAATGGGTGTTTAATTTTGTTGAAAGCTTTTTCTACATCAATTGAGATGATGATATGATTTTTCTCCTTCAATTTGTTAATATGGTTTATCACATTGATTGATTTGCATATATTGAAGAATCCTTGCATTCCTGGGATAAACCCAACTTGATCAGGGTGTACGATCCTTTTAATGTGCTATTGGATTCTGTTTGCTAGTATTTTGTTGAGAATTTTTGCGTCTACGTTCATCAGTGACACTGGCCTATAGTTTTCTTTCCTTGTGACGTCTTTGTCTGGTTTTGGTATCAGGGTGATGGTGGCCTCGTAGAATGAGTTTGGGAGTGTTCCTCCCTCTGCTATATTTTGGAAGAGTTTAAGAAGGATAGATGTTAGCTCTTCTCTAAATGTATGATAGAATTCATCTGTGAAGCCATCTGGTTCTGGGCTTTTATTTGTTGGAAGTTTTTTAATCACAGTCCCAATATCAGTGTTTGTGATTGGTCTGTTTATGTTTTCTATTTCTTCCTGGTTCAGTCTGGGAAGGTTGTGCTTTTCTAAGAATTTGTAGATTTCTTCCAGGTTGTCCATTTTATTGGCATATAGTTACTTGTAGTAATCTCTCATGATCCTTTGTATTTCTGCAGTGTGTGTTGTAACTTCTCCCTTTTCATTTCTAATTCTATTGATTTGAGTCTTCTCCCTTTTTTTCTTGATGAGTCTGGCTAATGGTTTATCAATTTTACCTTTTCAAAGAACCAGCTTTTAGTTATATTGATCTTTGCTATTGTTTCCTTCATTTCTTTTTCATTTATTTCTGATCTGATCTTTATGATTTCTTTCCTTCTGCTATTTTTTTGTTGTTGTTCTTCTTCTTCTTTCTCTAATTGTTTAGGTGTAAGGTTAGGTTGTTTATTTGAGATGGTTTTTTTTTTTTGAGATAGGATTATATTGCTATAAACTTCCCTCTTAGAACTGTTTTTGCTGCATCCCATAGGTTTTGGGTCATTGTGTTTTCATTGTCATTTGTTTCTAGGTATTTTTTGATTTCCTCTTTGATTTCTTCAGTGATCTCTTGGTTATTTAGTAATGTGTTGTTTAGCCTCCATATGTTTGTATATTTTACAGATTTTTTTCCTGTAATTGTTATGTAGTCTCAGGGTGTTGTGGTCAGAAAAGATATTTGATATGATTTCAATTTTCTTAAATTTACCAAGGCTTGATTTGTGACCCAAGATATGATCTATCCTGGAGAATGTTCCATGAGCACTTGAGAAGAAAGTGTATTCTGTTGTTTTTGGATGGAATGTCCTATAAATATCAATTAAGTACATCTTGTTTAATGCATCATTTAAAGCTTGGGTTTTCTGATTTATTTTCAGTTTGGATGATCTGTCCATTGGTGAAAGTGGGGTGTTAAAGTCCCCTACTATGATTGTGTTACTGTCGATTTCCCGTTTTATGGCTGTTAGCATTTGCCTTATGTATTGAGGTGCTCCTATGTTGGGTGCATAAATATTTACAATTGTTGTATCTTCTTCTTGGATTGACCCCTTGATCATTATGTAGTGTCCTTCTTTGTCTCCCTTAATAGTCTTTAGTTTACAGTCTATTTTACCTGATATGAGAATTTCTACTCTAGCTTTCTTTTGATTTCTATTTGCATGGAATATCTTTTTCCATCACCTCACTTTCAGTCTGTATGTGTCCCTAGGTCTGAAGTGTTTCTCTTGTAGACAACATATATATGGGTCTTGTTTTTGTATCCATTCAGCCAGCCTATGTCTTTTTGTGGGAGCATTTAATCCATTTACATTTAAGGTAATTATCAATATGTATGTTCCTGTTATGATTTTTTTAATTATTTGGGTTTGTTATTGTAGGTCTTTTCCTTCTCTTGTGTTTCCTGCCTAGAGAAGTTCCTTTAGCATTTGTTGTAAAGCTGGTTCAGTGGTGCCGAATTCTCTTAGCTTTTGTTGTATGTAAAGGTTTTAATTTCTCTGTCGAATCTGAATGAGATCCTTGCTGGGTAATCTTGGTTGTTGGTATTTTCCCTTTCATCACTTTAAATATGTCTTGCAATTTCCTTCTGGCTTGCAGTTTTTCTGCTGAGAGATCAGCTGTTAACCTTATGGGGATTCCCTTGTATGTTATTTGTTGTTTTTCCCTTGCTGCTTTTAATATTTTTTCTTTGTATTTAATTTTTGATAGTTTGATTTATATTCGTCCTGGCATGATTCTCCTTGGATTTGTCCTATATGGGAATCTCTGCACTTCCTGGACTTGATTGACTATTTCCTTTCCCATATTATGGACATTTTCAACTATAATCTCTTCAAATATTTTCTCAGTCCCTTTCTTTTTCTCTTCTTCTTCTGTGACCCCTATAAATAGAATGTTGTCCCAGAGGTCTCTGAGACTGTCCTCAGTTCTTTTCATTCTTTTTTCTTTATTCTGCTCTGCAGTAGTTATTTCCACTGTTGTATCTTCCAGATCACTTATCTGTTCTTCTGACTCAGTTATTCTGCTATTGATTCCTTCTAGAGAAGTTTTAATTTCATTTATTGTGTTGTTAATCAAGGTTTGTTTACTCTTTAGTTCTTCTAGGTCCTTGTTAAACATTTCTTGTATTTTCTCCATTCTATTTCCAAGATTTTAGATCATCTTTACTATCATTACTTTGAATTCTCTTTCAGGTAGACTACTTATTTCCTCTTCATTTGTTAGGTCTGGTGGGTTTTTACCTTGCTCCTTCATCTGCTGTGTGTTTCTCTGTCTTCTTATTTTGCTTAACTTACTGTGTTTGGGATCTCCTTTTCACAGGCTGCAGGTTCGTAGTTCCCTTGTTTTTGGTGTCTGCCCCCAGTGGCTGTTGGTTCAGTGGGTTGTGTAGGCTCCCTAGTGGAGGGGACTGGTGCCTGTGTTCTGGTGGATAAGGCTGGATCTTGTTTTTCTGGTGGGCAGAACCACGTACGGTGGTGTGTTTTGGGATGTCTGTAACCTTATTATGATTTTAGGCAGCCTCTCTGCTAATGGGTGGGGTTGTGTTCCTGTCTTGCTAGTTGTTTGGCATAGGGTGTCCAGCACTGTAGCTTGCTGGTTATTCAGTGGTGCTGTGTCTTAGCGTTGAGAAGGAGATCTCTGGAAGAGCTTTCACTGTTTGATATTACATGGAGCTGGGAGGTCTCTGGTTGACCAATGTCCTGAACTTGGCTCTCCCACCTCAGAGGCACAGGCCTGACACCCAGCCGGAGCACCAAGACCCTGTTAGCCACATGGCTCAGGATAAATGGGAGAAAAAAGAAAGAAAAAGAAATAAAATTATTAAAATAAAAAATTTTTAAAGTATTAAAATTTTAAAAATTAGAAAGTGATTATAAAAGAAGAAAGAGAGAGCAACCAAACCAAAAAACAAATCCACCATAGATAACAAGCATTAAAAACTATATTAAAAAAAAAACACAGAAAAACAGACAGAACCCTAAGACAAATGCTAAAAGCAAAGCTATACAGACAAAATCACACAAAGAAGCATACCCATATACACTCAGAAAAAGAGAAAAAGGAAAAAAATATATATTTTTTTAAAAAAAAAGAAAGAGAGCAACCAAATCAATAAACAAATCTAGCAATGATAATAAACTCTAACTACTAAACTAAGATAAACATAAAACCAGAAACCAGTCTGTCGCATACAGCAAACCTCAAGTCTACTGTTGCTGCCAAAGTCCACCGCCTCAATTTTGGGATGATTCGTTGTCTATTCAGGTATTCCACAGATGCAGGGTACATCAAGTTGATTGTTGAGATTTAATCTGTTGCTCCTGAGGCTGCTGGGAGAGATTTCCCTTTCTCTTCTTTGTTCACACAGCTCCTGGGGTTCAGCTTTGGATTTGGCCCCACCCGTGCACGTAAGTCTCCTGAGGGCGTCTGTTCCCGCCCAGACAGGATGGGTTTAAAGGAGCAGCTGATTTGTGGATTCTGGCTCACTCAGGCTGGGGGAGGTCGGGGTACGGAATGTGGGGTGTCTGGCTCACTCAGGTTGCGGGGAGTTCGGGGTACGGAATGCGGGGTGAGCCGGTGGCAGCATAGGCCAGCGTAACATTGCAAAAGCCTGAGGTGCACCGTGTGTTGTCCCAGGGAATTTGTCCCTGGATCACGGGACCCTGGCAGTGGTGGGCTGCACAGTCTCCTGTGAGGGGAGGTGTGGATAGTGACCTGTACTTGCACACAGGCTCCTTGGTGGCTGCAGCAGTAGCCTTAGTGTTTCATGTCCATCTCTGGTGTTTGTGCTGATAGCCGTGGCTCACGCCCATCTCTGGAGCTCATTTAGGCGGTGCTCTGAATCCCCTCTCCTTGCGCACCCTGAAACAATCTCTTGCCTCTTAGGCAGGTCCAGAGTTTTTCCCGGACTCCCTCCCGGCTAGCTGTGGCACACTAGCCCCCTTCAGGTTGTGTTCACACAGGCAACCCCAGTCCTCTCCCTGGGGTCTGCCTCTGAAGCCTGAGCCTCAGCTCCCAGCTCCTGCCCACCCTGGAGGGTGAGCAGACAAGCCTCTGAGGCTGGTGAGTCCTGGTTGGCAGTGATCCTCTGTGTGGGAATCTTTCCACTTTGCCCTCTGCACCTCTGTTGCTGCGCTCTGCTCTGTGGCTCCGAAGCTTCCCCCGCCCCCTGCCACACCCCGTCTCCGCCTGTGAAGGGGCTTCCTAGTGTGTAGAAACTTTTCCTCCTTCACCACTTCCTCCCAGATGTGCAGGTCCCATCCCTATTCTTTTGTCTCTGTTTTTTCTTTTTTCTTTTGCCCTACCCAGGTACGTGGGGGAGTTTCTTGCCTTTTGGGTAGTCTGAGGTCTTCTGCCAGCGTTCAGTAGGTGTTCTGTAAGAGTTGTTCCACATGTAGATGTATTTCTGATGTATCTGTGGGGAGGAAAGTGATCTCCACATCTTACTACTCTGCCATCTTGAAGGTCTCCCCAAGTGTATACTTTTTAATACTAGTGTCCTTCACACTTAGGCTCCTAGACCTGCTCTCCAGAGAAAACTGACATTAACAGTTTCTCATATGTATCTCTCCAAAACTTTAGTTTTTCTAAGCAAATAAATAAGTGTGCTGTATTTTTATGCAAAATAGGATCTACACAATCTTCAATATTCTGCACTTGCCTTTTTTAATTTTTAAAAAAATTTTTATTGGAGTATAGTTTCTTTACAATATTGTTTTAGTTTATACTGTGCAGCAGAGTGAATCAGCTATACATATACATATATCCCCTTTTTTTGGATTTCTTTCTCATTTAGGTCACCACAGAGCACTGAGTAGAGTTCCCTGTGCTATACAGTAGATTCTCATTAGTTATCTATTTTATACATAGTATTAATATGCACATTCCTTTTTTAACTTATGCTATCTTGGAATTTTTTCTATATTGGCACTTTCAGTACTTCTTTAATGTTTTCCACAATAATGATGTGACAATTAATTTAAACAATCACACTGAAGGACATTTAGGTTGTTTTTCATTTTTTGGCTTTACAAACAATATTGTAATAAGAATACTTGTACATACATTATTCATACATGGATAAGCATTATGGGATAAGTTCATAGAAATGAAGATATGTCAAAAGATGAGTGTTTTAAATTTTGATAGCTATTGCCTCCTTGTCTTGCAAAGAAGTTGTTTTAAACTTCCACTCTAAGTATGGGAATGCCAATTCCCACAGTCACTCACACTATGTGTTGTCAGACTCTTAATCATTGTTAACCTGACAGGTGAAAATGGCATCTCACTGTTTTAAAATGAATTTAATTAATTACAGGTTTGGTTGAGATCTTTTCATATGCATAGGAACTAGCTGGATTTCTTCTTCAGAAACTGCCTTTGTATAGCCTCTGCCTGTTTGATTATAGACTTTCTTTTTCTTAATTGATTTATAAGCACCATGCATTTCTTTTCTTTTTGTGTACAGATCTATGAGTTTGACAAATGCTCAGAGTCATGTAATCACCACAGTCAAGATATAGAATAGTTCCATCACTCTGAAAAATTCCCTTAAGCTTCTCCTTTGTGGTCAACTCCTCTCCCAATTTCCAGTCCATAGCAACCACTGATCTGTACTTCATCCCTACAGTTTTGCCTTTTCCAGAATGTCATAAATGAATTATACAGTATGTAGTCTTTTGTGTCTGGCTCTCTTCACTTAGCACAATGTACTTGGGATTTTTTCTTCTTATTGTGTGTATCAATTGTGTACATCCATTCCTTCTCATTGCTGAGTGCTTTTCTGTGGTAGGGATGTATCACAATTTGGTGATCCACTTCCCATTGAAGGACATTTAGGTTGTTTCCAGTTTTGGGTGACTATAAATAAAAGTACTGTAAACATTCACATATAGATTTCTGTGTGAAGATAAATTTCTATTTCTCTTGAGCAAATAGGATTGAAATTACTGGGTCATAGGGTAAGTGTATGATTAACTGTATAAGAAACTGCCAAACTGTTTTACAAACTGACTGCACCGTTTTGCATTTTAATAGCATGTAAAAGAGTTCCAGTTAGTCAGCATCCTGGCCAGCACTTGGTTTGAGTTTTGTTGTGAGGGTTTTTTGGTTTGGGGGGTGGGGGTTGGATTTTGGTTTTGCCAGGGGAGGTAGGGGGAAAGAGTTGGTTTTGGTTTTTTTTGTTTGTTTTGGTTATTCTGTGAGGTAAGTGGTACCTCATTGTTGTTTTAATTTGCATTTTCCTAATTATGTTGAGCATCTTCTACGTGTTTATTTGCCACCCATATTACTTCTTTAGGAAAATGTCTGTTCAACTATTTTCCTCATTATATTATTTTCTTATCATTGAGTTTGAAACTATATATATTCTGGAAATAAGTCCCTTATCAGATATGTGACTTGCAAATATTTTCTCCCTGTTTGTGGCTTGTCTTTTATTCTCTTTACAGTATCTTTCACAGAACAAATTGTTTTAATTTTGATGAAGTCCCAAATTTTTTATTCTTTTATGAATCATGCTTTTTGTAATGTATATAGGAATTTTTTCCTTATCCCAAGGTCATGAAGATATTATTTTGTGGCTTTTTTCTTGAAGCCTTGGTCTTACATTTTACATTCATGTCTATGATCCATTTTTAGTTAATTTTGTATAAGATGTGGAGTGTGGATCAAAAGCCATTTTTAATATGGATATATAATGTTCCAGCATCATTTATTGAAAAAAAATACTATCCTTCCTCCATTGAGCTGCCTTTGTACTTTGTCAAAAATCAATTGGCTATATTTGTGTATGTTTATTTCCACACCATTCTGTTCCATTGATCTGTTTCTTCCTTCACCAATGCTACACTGTCTTGATGATGGTAGCTTTACATTAAGCCTCAAAATCATGTAGCATGAGTCTCCCATCTTTCTTCTACTTTAAAATTGTTTTGGCTAATTGACTTCTTTTGCCTTTCCATATAAAATTTAGAATCAGCTTGTTGATAGCTACAGAAAAGTCCTGCTGGGATTTTGATTGATATTACTCTGAATCCGCATACCAATGTAGGAAGGAATAAATTTTGGAGAAAACTACATATTCATAGACTGCTCATTACTCTACTGATTTTTTCCTTCATAAATTTGTAAAAGCCACTTATTTCTCTTAAAAAATATTCTTCAGAAGGAAAAAAACCAAAAAAACAAAAAACTTCTCTGGACCAGCAGATGTCTAGACAAATGCACTAACCACGTATATTGTTTCCCCTCCTCAGGCTCAGAGAAGAATGGAAGCAGAGACTGGAGAAAAGGCTGGGGATGTTGGACAATCCTGATGGGAAGGAGAAGCAGGCAAACACTGTGGGCTGAGAGCTTCCTGCCTCATCCACTTCAAAGATCCTGCCTCATCCACTTCAAAAGCCACCAAGGGCACTTTTCTAAGAGAAAAAACTAGCACCCAAATTATGTTGACTTACTAAGCAGGACACTCTCTATTTGCTCTCGCATTTGTGAGGGGATTTACATGTGAAACCTCCCCCAGTGCTAATGAGAGTCTTTATCCAACTCAATCCTCCCTGCCACAGAGGACAGGATGACCTCCAAAGGGATAAGAAGCTCGGGTTATCTAATATAAAAATCTCTTTGAGTTAACATGTAATGTAATTTATTTCCACATTTTCTTCTCATGTAAAAAATCTTGTTATTTTATCCAAGCTTACCAGGGGCAATGACCTTGTTGGGAAACTGGCTTACCTAGGTCTTCTGGAAAAACATAGTCATACAATCTGTTTTCCTGTTCTCCCTTTTTTGTGAAGACAGAAATGCTACTGCTTACAGAAAGAAAGCTGTTATTATGAAAAGAATAATTTTTTAACATTATGGTTTGAAAATGAACTGAACTAAATTATTTTCTCTTCATATAAATTGGGTTTTTTAAAAATAAACATTTAATTAGAAACATGCAGTGAAAGCAAAATAATGCTTAATAAACTTGGTTGTCGTGCCCTCCCTGGTGTGTGCCCTGTGTTAACCCCTCACGCCTGTCGTGGTTAGTTCTCTGCTGCTATAGCAAGTGTCAGCTCCAAGCTGTCTTTAGAATGTTTTGGAATTTAAAGTAACTTTCACTGCAGCCTCCTCTCAGGCCCAGAGCATGATCATGGTCACAGATCAGGAGGGACTCTGACAATCACAGGAACTAGGGCTCCTCTTCTCCTCTACCCAGGGATTCCTCACAGGGGACAGGAGCAGAGTGGGAAGCCTGAGGCAGCCAAGGAGCACAGATGGCCAGAGGGACCCAGAGAATGACACAGACAATCCTGGGGAGGGTATCACAGCACTCACAGATGCTATGTGGTGGCATAAACTGCTGTCCCTATAAAATTAAAAGAGATCCTTATGGCTGAGAGGTCCACAGGGTGGCAACAGGGTTGGAGAGGTGATTCCACATCCCCACAGTTATGAGATCCAGGGTACAATGTTCAGGTCTTTGCTATAGGCTCTTATCCAATTCAGATGTAACAACTAAGCAGTAAATTACAGCTGGGAAAATCTGAGCAAAGTTTGGGAAAAGAAGCTAATAATAAAATAGAATTTTAGTAAGGACAGAGAACCATGGGAATAGATATCAGGATACATAACCACATCTGAGAGTCAGCGAAAGCCCCCTGAGAAACTGATGTTTAAGCTGAGACATAAAAATGAGTAAGAGTCATGCAGAAGAAAAGAAACAGCATGTGTGAAGAACTAAAGAGGAGCAGGAGGGCTGCAGAGTGGAGGGGGCCTGGGGGTCCTGGGAGGTGAAGAACCAGGAAACGTGTCTGTGACACAGAATGAGGAGGGCAGCTGTTTTATGGGAGGGTGGAGACATGAGCAGGGGCCTCTGGGGCCCAAGCTAAAGATCCTGCATTGATCCACAGGGGATTAGGAAGCCATTGACAGATTTTAGGTAGAGAAATGAACAGATTAGGTTTGCATTTTTAATTTTTACAGATTTTGTCTATACATACATATGTATATAATTTTATATAAGTGCATAAATTTGATCATATCAGATATGCTGATATGATTTTATTAGTTTTTAATTAACCTTTTATCCCTTGTCTTTACTGTCTTGACTTGCTCCCTCCCTTTTTTTTGAAGCTCCACATCCATGATGTGGATATTCCATAATAAAGTCAACAATTCTTTTAGGGATGGACAATCATGCTACCTCCAGGTTTTTGCCATTTGAACAATGCAGCAGTAAATACTCTTGTTCACAGGTCCTTTATTCTAATGGTTTTGAGCTGGAAAGTAAACTGATTTCCAGGAATGGGAAATTAGAACAAACAGTATTGCAGTTTCTTTTAAAATGTTACTAGAACACTTCCCAAAAAGGCTGACAAAACTTCCCTATGAACCAGCAGTTTACAAGAGTACTCTTCTCCCACATTGCTGCCAGCAATATGTATCATAGTTGTTGTTTTTTTTAATAGATCCTTATTGGAGTATAATTGCTTCACAACACTGTGTTAGTTTCTGTTGTACAACAAGGTGAATCAGCCATATGCATACATATATCCCCATATACCCTTCCTCTTGAGCCTCCCTCCCACCCTCCCTATCCCACCCCTCTAGGTCATCGCAAAGCACCGAGCTGATCTCCCTGTGCTATGCTGCTGCTTCCCACTAACTATTTTACATTCGGTAGTGTATATATGTCCATGCCACTCTCACTTCGCCCCAGCTTCCCCCTCCCACCCCACCCCATGTCCTCAAGTCCATTCTCTACGTCTATGTCTTTATTCCTGCCCTGTCACTAGGTTCATCAGTACCTTTTTTTTTTTTTTTTAGATTCCATATATATGTGTTAGCATACGGTATTTGTTTTTCTCTTTCTGACTTACTTCACTCTGTATGACAGACTCTAGGTCCATCCACCTCACTACAAATAACTCAGTTTCATTTCTTTTTATGGCTAAGTAATGTTCCATTGTATATATGTGCCACATCTTCTTTATCCATTCATCTGTTAATGGACATTTAGGTTGGTTCCATGTCCTGGTCATAGCTGTTTTTAATTTTTTCTAATCCGAGGGGAGTTGAGTGACATCACTTTGTTTCTTTGACCATTAGTGATTGGGGTTTCTTTTCATTTATTTGTTTATTAGTTTAATTTCCTCATCAGTGAATTACCTACTCATGCCTATTGCCCATTCTTCTGAGGTTTGCCTTCCTACGTCAATATGTACAAACTCTTTATTCATTGTAAAACTTAACCCCTATATTGTCATTTGCATTAGAAGTCTAAAGGGCAGGGAAGGCTCACTTAAACACCCATTATCAAGTCTGAAAACCTCAAAGCTATAAAGGTAAAATTAGGCATATTTTTATATGTAAAAATGAAAAGCTTATATGTGGTAAAATATACCACGAGCAGTGGCTTTGGCAGATTTGCAAAGTTTAAATGATTACTCAGCTACAGTTAGGAAAACAGATTAGAGGTGAAACGGTAGGAGACAAATTAGAAGGCTGTTTCCGAGGTCTACATGGCAGAGAATGAAGATGGGCAGATAGAGTGGGTAGGTCTTGCAGGTTGATTGAATGTAAGGGAGCAAGGCACAGAGATTCTAAAAATATAGATGTTAACTTATTTTAACTAACATTTAATTAACATGAGTTAAGTAAAAAGAATGAGTCTAAAAAGACAGCAGAGCTGGTTTTGTTACCAGTGGGAATCTTGGACAAGGGCCTAACCCCTTTAACTGTGGTTTTCTTGTCTATAGTAATAGGCTTGGGCTTGCTAGAATCTATTTCTTGAGGTGGTTGAGATTAAATGCACAGATGTAAAATCTCTTAGAGAGGAGCTGATACAGAGTGAGTCCTCCATGTACCTCAACTCTCTGCCTCATTCCATTTCTTGCTCTCACTGGGCTGGGTCCATGGAAAATGCAATGGGGCAGTGGTTACCAAGCCTGCCTGCTGGTCAGAATCACCTAGAAAACTGATTAAAATTTATGGATATCTGGACTCCCAGAGATTCTGATTCTGTTGGTCTGGTATGGGGCTCAGGGATTTTTGTATTTTTATCAAGCTACCCAGGAGACTCTGATGCTTAGCCAGACTTGGGAATGTCTTCTCCAGAGGGCACAGGATTGAGTGGAGAAAAACGAACAATTAAAACCGAGCCAGTCACGAGGGTGTACACTAGATCTCCAAAACTTAGTCATCCTGCACAACTGAAACTTTGTACCATCTTCCCATTTCCCCCAGGCCTCAGCCCCTGGCAACCACTGTAGTTTAATAGTACTATATTGTATATTTGAAATTTGTTAAGAGAGTAGACTTGTGTTCTCAGCACACGTGCACATACAGATAAAGGTAACTGTGTGAGGTGACGGAAATGATAATTAGCTTGACTGTGGTAATCATTTCACAAAGTATATATGTATCAAAACATCACGTTGTATATCTTAAATATATACAATTTGTCAATTATACCTCAGTGAAGAGGGGTGGAAACTGAGTCAGCATGGAAGGCCATAATAAGGGCACATGAGATGCTGTAGAGGGTCCAGCCTGGGAAAGGCATGGAGGTCTCACAGAGAGGGTGAGATTAGGCCTTGAAGGAGAGGGAACAGCATTCTTCCTCAGGAATGAGCTTTTTTTAATTGGAGAGATGGGTTGGGGTTAAACGGGGAGGCCCTTGAAATGCTGGCTAAGGAGTTGATGAGTCTCCAAAGGCAATGGAGACACATTAGAGGCTTTTAGGCAGGGCAGTAACTTGCTAAGAATTTGTCTTAAGTGACTGAGTGAAACACCCTTGGCAGCGGTGTGGAGAATGCACTCTACAGATGCTAGGGATAGTCTTTGTTAAAACTATGTTTATCCAAACAACTTGATTTGGAAACTATACCCCTTATGTGATCTCTACCCCATTCAAGGTGAGTGAAAATACAAATAAAAATGTGTTCTAAAGTGATTAAATATAGAGACCAAAACATGACTAATTTGCCTTATGCTGTGACTCAAAAAAAAACCCCTTAAGCTTACAGCTTTTTATTTCAAAATTAATTAGCACATTTCCTTTAATAACCCTGTGTGAAACAAACTGAAAATGGCAAAATCTTGAATTGCACCAAACTAGAGATGAGCTCAGCCACCCAAAAAGGCTTTACTGAATTTAAACCACAGCTTTATTTATGATTGATAATAAGAAGTTATAAAAGGCCTTTTGTCTTTTGGACAAATGATTTAGTATCAGTGACAGAAGAAATGAAAGCAGAAAATATCTCTTTTCACAAAAGCAATTAAACAGTAAAATTGTGAAGAGCTCTCAACATCCAGATCAGCGCCCAAGCCCTCAGGCTGTTTTTGGTTCAGACAAGCGGAAACACACTCCCAGCCAGGAGACAACATGGCACTTGAAGGCTTTGCTACCAGAGTCATGGTGGATGGGCATAGAGTGAGGGGTGGACACTGGTTAGAAAAGATTTACTGTCATACGCTTTCAGACGAGATGGGCAGCACCCAAAGACCTAATAATCCTTAGATAAATCAAAGGATTATTTGCAACTCTGGGCCACCTCCCCCAAACACCGTGAGCACTGAAACACTGCTGAAATGCAGGTGAAGAACAAAGCCAGGCTTCCCCAGAGGACCACAACAGGACAGGAATGAGGAGCCCCAGGCAACCCCCTCAGCTTCTGCTTGCCAATGTGCCCCTTGAGAACATAGATGCTAAAGGGGGAAGATAGGATTCCCCCACGCCAGGAACCTTAGATTAATTATCTTAGAAAATAATAGTTTTCTTTGAAGAGAGTAAATAATTGCACTTGTAATAAATAATTTTTGATTGTAAAAATAGACAAGTTTGTGGTAAAATTTCAGGAAAGTAAAAAGCTTATAAAAATCACCCAAAGTTCACCAACCAGCAATAAACACTGCTAATATCTTTTAAACTTTCAAGCTTCCCTCTATTTAGATATATTATCTTTCAAAAAGATAAATAATTTTTCAAAAGTGTAACCTTACCACAAATTATTTTTTACCTGTTTTTCCATTCAACAATATATTCTGGACATTATAAAATTGATTAAAAAATCTTTTGTACACCATACTTTTGTTGGCTGTGTATTATTCGGATGTAAATAATTAATTTAAACAATTCCCTTTTGACAGACTTTTTAGTTTTTCACTACAAAGGACGTTTCAATGAATGTTATTTTCTTTAATATTTTTTTAATATATCTGTCCAATTATCTACTTAGAATAAACTCTAAGAGGTGGAACTGCTCTGTCAAAGAGTGACCATGCAAGAGAAGACAACTCCTGGCTCATACTAGACCCCTTCGTACTGGTGCTGTTGGTTTTGCCTGACCAGTGTCAATTCCCCCTTTCCCTTATAGCAGACTGTAATGGGGTGGGGGATGGGGTAGAGGCCCATCTCCAACTCACTTTGCATGTGGTAAAGAGAGGTATCCCCACCCCCAGACCTGTGACACAAGCCTGGCTGATGGAAGAAGTGCTAAAGATCGTTGCAGGGACGGCCCAGGACCCAAATAGGTCCAGGGCCTGGGCTGGAACTATAGGATCTGCCAGCAATAAAGCTGATGTAGCCTGAAGCTGCTGTCAGTCACCACGGGGACAGTGCTGTCCATGAATGAAGCCAAAGCACAAGAAGGCAAGGCTGAGCGATGGGGAGGTGGGGGGACTTTATTTTAGTCCTTGGATTCAGACAGATCTGGAGCCAACTTCACCCCTAGACCATTTGATTTCTTCACCCTTTTTTTTTCTTAAAACATTGTAGTTGTCTTTCTCTCTCTTGTAAACAAAAAAATGTAAAGAGTAAGGAAATAATGGTTAAAGAAAAAAAATCCTTCTCTGGACCTAGTTCCCAGTACACAGGCACCAGCCCCGGGGCCCTGACTAGGTTGCACCTAATGATACTGCCTGAATGTCTGGCTACAATGACTGATCCCAGGCTAGATACTGGCCCAGAGCCTGGCCAGAGACAAGCACATCAGCATTAGTGGCTGCCCTGGGAGAGGAAGCTCCTCCCGTGCCCGCACAAAGATGCTCACAGAGCCCTGGCTCACTTCCTTCTATGTTTTGGGGAATAAGAATCCCATTTAAAGGTGGGGGTGGGTAGGGGGCTGCTCAACTAAGTGTGAGACGCTTTAGACTGAAGAAATATAATCAACTTCATTTTTAAGTGTTTACTGCTGAACTTCTCAGATGCATTAGCATACTAATATGCATCAGGCTTTCCAAAGGCTCCATGCGGTCTGGACCTTCAGAGTATGGGGGGAAGTGGGGGAGAGGGGGGCCTCTGGCCACCTAGCCCACAGGCTACCAGTTAAGAGTCCTGGGCTGCACCTTCCAAGCTGAAGACCATAGGCAAGTCACTTAACGTCTCTGAAACTCAGTTCCCTCATCTCTGAAGTACCTACCTTATAGGGTTACTGTCAAGATTAGATAAGCAGAGTGCTTGAACAATACTTGAAACACCAAAAGACTGCAATAAATGTTAGCTATTAACATTTTAGCATTAAAGTCCACTTTTCCCGTTATTACCTCATCTGAGGACTCTTGTACCCAAGTCCAAGTCCAAGAGGGCAGTGAGCAGATCATACTCTAGTCTGCTGACCTGGCAGGAGGCTGGTGGAGAGGAGGTGACAGTGGAAGAATATGATTTAAGCAATTAGATCAAAGGAGTCCGCTGGGAGCCAAGGTCACCTTGACTTCTGGCCTCCACATTGGCTTTAGTGCCCACTGAGTTTCTTCATTGTGTAAGCTGTGGTCACAGTGCATCTGCTGGAAGGCAATGGGGGTGCTCCTCCTGCCAAGGCTGCTCTTCTCAGCTGAGGTCTGTGCAGGGCTGTGGTTTGAGATTTTTTTCTTTTAGATCCCACACATTCTGTTTTCTTGGACTGGGAGAGGAAGAGGCAGGTGGACAAGGCTGTTCATAATTGCATTGCATCTCAGGACATTTCCAGTGGTGGTGGTCTTAACCACAAGTCCCTATCAGACACCCCTGCCTGTGAACTTCTGTCAAGAGGTCAATATTTTAAACATTGTTTGTTTGGGGCTGGTACCAAAACATGTTATAGTTCCTCCCAAGGAGAACATTCTTTTCTCTTCAGATACCTCTTTGATTCCCAGGGTGTCATCCCAGTGCAATAAATACAGGCTGGCTCCTTAAAAGCCCCATCCATCCCCAGGGAGGTGGTACAGCTCCTCAGAAGCCTTGGGTGGAAGAGGCCTCCTTTACTTGATCCTAACTGGTAATGAGTCTTTTCAGTCTTTTCTCATCACCAGAACTCCCACTATGTGACAGTCAGACCAATAGTAGTAAAAAGCTCTTAAAAAAATGCTTAATTGATGTGTATAAGTATTCATATATCGGTAAAAAACTGATTGAGACTTATAAAGGATATATATATATTTACTTAAGTAAAAGAAAGTGAGCACTTTTTTTTTTAATATTAAGCAAATAACAAGACAGATGGTACATAAATACGTTGGAACTTGTGTCCGTGGTGTTGGAGCAGTGGAGGTTTGGGGCTCCTTCCCCAGAGTAAGGACAGCACAGGAGCCCCCATTGTCCTGGTCTGATGGGTGTGTGAGAAGTCCTGGTCACTCCAGAGCACTAAACAGGTATTGACAGTCACACATTTATTTCAGTGTAGAGTTGTCTCGAACACCACAGGTTTGAACTATACAGATCCACTCATACTGATTTTTCTATAAATGTGTACTACAGCACTACACAATCTATAGTTAGTTGACTCCCTACATGCAGAACCACAGATACAGAAGGCCAAATGTAAAGTTATGTGGATTTTCAACTGCAGGGAGTCAGGCTTCTATCCCCCACGTTGTTCAGATATCAACTATATTAAAAATTCAGATAGTAGCATATAGCCACGGCTAGGATAAAAGTTCACAGTATACTGAGGAAGGGTCCCTCACAGAGCAAAAATTTTCCCAGGCTTCCACAGCACAGGAAGGTGAGTGAGCTGCAAGGGCAGGGAAGGCCCAGTCCTGGAGACTGATCAAATATTTTCCAAGGATCAGCATTTAAACATTGATTCTTTTCCTCCCTCTCTCACTCCCTTGACTATTTGTCTCTCTGTACTTACTCTTTTCCACCTCTTTCTCTAGCTTAAATAAGAGGGAGAGGCAGAGTAGGCTGAACTTTTTAAGACCAAGTAATCAGCATTTTCTTTTCTGCAGTATCCATTTGTTCACCAGCACCTGGAGTCTCCTGGAGGGTCCAGCTGAGCGAGGTCCCACAGCACCACCTGGATCCCTGTCCCAGGCAGTCTTCCCCTAGTCAGTGGGTGAGCCTTCAGGTTGACCCATCTCTGTTTCTAGGTCAACTGACAAGTGCCCCTCCTCCTTCCAGAAGTTAATTTAAAACATAAGATCTGACTCTGAGGATTTGATCATAAACACAGCTGAGAACAGAGGCAGGTCTCAAGAGAAACCAGTCTTGGTGCAAAACCTCAGAATCAATGGCAATGCCTCAAGGTCAGGTCAGAGCTGAGCCTTCTCTTGTCAGCCTCGCACTAAGAGAGTGTCCGGGTTGTGACCAAGAAGAACCTTAAGCTTTCTTTTAAGACCATTTGAAAATAAATAAAATGCAAGGATTCACCCTCTGGGTGAGTACAGAAGACTGAGCAATGTGGCTGGCAAGTGGGGTTGGAAATGTGGAACAAAGAAATCACAGAGTTTAGACTTAATATAACATTAATATTGCTACCCCAGTTTTCTTTGGTTGGCATTTTTTGGGTATTCTTTTTCCATTTCTCTATTTTCCACTGTCTTGGTCTGACGCACGTTGAACATATGGTGAAACATCACGAATGTGACATCATTCTTGTCCTATCTACCTGCCAACTAAGCCACATTAAGTAAACTAAGTGCCCCCAAATGCAGCACAGGGTGGAGACCCTGTGATGATGAGTGGACATGAGGGTGCCCCAGAAGATGCCGCTTGAATTATCATGTTTGATCTTTTCCCAGTCAGGTCTTATGAGTGGGAGGATGATGCCAAGTGATAAAGTTTGGGTGTTAAAACTTGATTTACAAAATAAGAGTGGCTAGAGCTTCCCTGGTGGTGCAGTGGTTGCGAGTCCACCTGCCAATGCAGGGGACGCGGGTTCGTGCCCCGGTCCGTGAAGATCCCACATGCCGCGGAGCGGCTTGGCCCCTGAGCCATGGCTGCTGAGCCTGCGTGTCTGGAGCCTGTGCTCCGCAACGGGAGAGGCCACAACAGTGAGAGGCGCATGTACCGCAAAATAAATAAATAAATAAATAAATAAATAAATAAGAGTGGTTAACTGGAGCTAACTTTTTACCAAGTGTGGCCTGAAGATACTTATATTCCAAGACTCCTCCCAGGATTAAATTCTCAGTATTTTAAAGTAAATATTTAATAATTAACTGCCAAATGTTAATGGGCAACTCTCATGGTTGGGAGAGTGATTAACAAAGGGAACAGAAACCTACAAGTCTGGTTTTCAAGTGTTGCTTGCTGGGACTGTGACAAAGTTGTTATTAGTAGAGCCAAGGAGTCAAGTGTATGGGCTTTGGAGTCAGACAGACATGGGAGCTAATCTCAGGTCTACCAATTACTAGGCATGTTATTGAACCTCCATAAGCATTAGTTTCCTCACCCTCAGGGTGGGGAAAATAATTCTACGTCACAGAAATTTTAGAAGGATCACATGAGAAAATGTACATGGTCTACTTTAAAATTGAAACCTCTATTCATCTGGGTATATCATTTGAGAGAATGAGGAGTCAGGCTTTGAAGTGAAGGGGGTGTTTCGTCATTTATAACAGAGAAGGCTTGCATCCAGAATGTTCTGAGAATCATAAGAGATGAGCAGATAACCCAGCGGAAGAATGAGCAAAGGAACTAACAGCCACTTTTCAGGGGAAGATGTCTAGGTGGTCAATGAAGATATAGGAGGATGGGTGTTCAAACTCACTGTATTGGGAAATGCAAAGCAAAACAATGGTGGGCCGTCATACACACTCATCAGGACAGCTAACATGAGAGCTAATATGTGTACATCAGAAGGCGCGTGCAAGAATATTCATAGCATCATTGTTAAAATGGCCATAATCGGGAATTGCTTCAGATGCTAACAATCGAGTGGATAAGAGGATTTTTTAATGTAATGAAATGTTATATAGCAATGAAAATGAATGAATTACAGCTACATACAGAAAGATGGTTGAATCTCAAAAGTGATAACTGAGCAAAAGAAGCTAGACACAGACAAACACATACGTGAGATTCCATGTGTGTGAAACTGACAAACTGCAGAATAAAACCCAACTTTGGAGATGCGTGTTTGGTGATGGACAATCAAAAAGAACAGGGAAGTGATTACCTTAAATGTCAGGGTGGAGGCTACTTTTGATGGGGAATGAGGGTATAATGAGAAAGAGTGATGGCTACATGAGTGTTGGCTTTGTGATAATTCTCTTGGTTGTATATTTATGTTTGATAAACTTTTTCTGTATATGTCATATTTCACAATAAAAAGGCTAAGAAAAAGAAAATGCATGTAAAACCCTTAGCACAGTGTAAGTTCTCATTAAATAAGGTAGTTGTTGGTTTTGTTGATATTAATTTAGAGATGTGTCATTGGAACTGAAAAACTAGATGAAGCATTTCAAGCTGACAGCTTTCTTTCTAGGTATAAAACCTAAGAGTGAGACAGAATGTACCTGGTCCAAGAGTGAATTGGGAGACACAGCTAGGGAGAGGTCTTTTCTCTCTGGTGTTAAACAAGCCAGAAGACTGCAGGCAAGTGCTATGCCTTGCGAGGCCATGATGAGCAGAGCCTAGGAGAACTACCTCGCCTTGGTAGTCAAGAATTTCTGAAGATAAGGACAGCTGTGGCATTTTATCAAACCTCCCCTGGTAATTCTAACCTGTAGCTAGGGATGAGGAACCTGCACTAGTGTTGAAGTGGATGATGGCCCTGCTGCCAGAGGAGCATGTGCAGTTACCAAGAGAACAGAAGATACCCCAGAGGTGGAGCAGAAGGTCCTTCAGCAGACCCCATGATCCAGGGATTTTGTATAGCAGGCTGGGATGAATAATGGTGGGAGTGGTTGGTCTCCAACTCTGTCTCCTCTGGGTGAGTTTTTCTTAAGGCAGCAGAGCTTCCATGTTCATGAGTAGTTCCTTTTGTCCCCTTCAATGCTTAATCCTGGAATTAGTTTTTCAGAGAATGGCACTGACATCAATTGGCTCAACATCATTTTGGATAAAGCCCATATACTGGAGGCACTACCACCAGTTGTTGAAAATAGGATTTTCAGACCTCTCGAGAAAATTCAACTTTTTAACTATGTAAGAAAGAAAAGTTACAAGCTGTTTCACTGGTATAACAATAACCAAAAATGCCAGCTTATACATTGATGATTCTTTACCAAGACACATGTGCCTCTAGAGATAAAAGACATGGAATAAATGAATTAAGAGAAACTAATCTTACCTGGGGGATGTGGCCCAGCAAGAATTCCAAGGACACCAGGGCAGGGCAGATATATCTCTTCTTGTGCCGTGAGTACAGCCTTTGTATAAGGCAATACAATTCAATGCTGATGCAAACACCCAGAGTTAGCATCAGACTCCACAGGTCCCCAACAAGACTGTCCCCCTTTGAGATGCCAGCCACAAGTTCAGGGATTCCCAGGCCACCTGTACTTCTGACCAAATGGCTACAAGTCCAGGACATCCCCATGAGTCCCCTTAGTTTCAACAATTCACTGGAATGACTCACAGAACTTTGGAAAGTACTATCCTTATAAACACGGTTTTATTACAAAGGATTCAAATCAGGACCAGACAAAAGAAAACATACATGGGGCAAGATCTGGAAGTGTTATGAACACAAAGCTTCCATGCCCTTTCCCCATGGAATCAGGGTTCATCACCCTCCCAGCACGTTAATGTGTTCACCAACCAGGAAGCTTCACCAAGCTTCAATGACCAGAGTATTTATTGGGATTTTTTTATGTAGCCATGATTGGTGGAGTCCTTGGCCACATAATTGAACTCAATCTCCAGCTCTTCTCCCCTCCCTGGAGGTCAGACTGGCTCAAAACCTCAACCCTCTAATTACACGGCTGGTCTTTCTGGTAACCAACCTCCATTCTGAGTTATCTTGTTAGGATAAACTGGGGTGTGATCCCAGAGGCTCATGAATAACAAAGACACTCTTATTACTCAGGAAATTCCTAGGATTTAGTCTCCCTCCCAGGAACCAAAGACAAAGGCCAGGCAAACTCTTTATTATGAATAACAAACTTCATACTCTGGGACACCATGCTGTAGAAGGGGAAAACAGGTTGGTGACATCCCAAAGACTGAGCTTTTGTCTAAGAGCCATACGTAAGAGAATATTTAAACCAGTCCTGATATCCAATGGGACTTTAAACAGACCAAATGCTCAAATTCAAAATGTTCCATTGAAATCAAAATACTGTTAACTGGCAAGTCTAAAGCGTCTCACCACCCCACAGATGGTGGGCTCCTGAGGAGGATCAAAGCAGTTTGGAGGCTATGGAACAGATTAGCACCAACCAAACTTATCCAAAAGATGATATAAATCTGAATAACAGTGTAGTAATTTGGGACTAGGAATATTTTGATTAGGTGATTCAAAATCATTGTACCAACTTTTTGGTGAATGCTTCCACCTGCAAAGCAAGGCCAACATTCAGGGCCAAATTAACCAGAGAATGGTGCTTAGTGACTATGGAGTCAGAACAGTGGCAAAACCCCATAACCCCGTACATTCTCATTTTTCCCCCTTTTTCTTGCACTCCAGGTGTACTATCACCCTTCTATTTTCATAATAGAATGCTTTCCTTAGATGTATTGTACTTGTAATATTCGTTTATATGTAGCCTTACTCACATCATACTGTAATTTCTTGAGGATACATCAAAGGTCATCTAGGTTGACCTTTGTAGATTAACAAGTTTCCCTCAGTACATATTTACCATCAGACCTGGGGGTTTGTCTCATACTTGTATCCACTTTTAAATTGACTATGACTAGCCAATTCCAGAGCAGTAAATTTCTGAACTTACCCAAGAATTTGACCTGTACACCTTTATACACTATGAGAGAACTCAGTCCGTGATCGTGATTAAAAGGTGCCATTTAGAGGGCTCCGGGGGAAGATGGTGGAAGAGTAAGACGCGGAGATCACCTTCCTCCCCACAGATACACCAGAAATACATCTACACGTGGAACAACTCCTACAGAACACCTACTGAACGCTGGCAGAAGATCTCACACCTCCCAAAAGGCAAGAAACTCCCCACGTACCTGGGTAGGGCAACATAAAAAAAAAGAAAAAACAAGGGCTTCCCTGGTGGCGCAGTGGTTGAGAGTCCGCCTGCCAATGCAGGGGATACGGGTTCGTGCCCCGGTCTGGGAAGATCCCACATGCCGCGGAGCGGCTGGGCCTGTGAGCCATGGACACTAAGCCTGCGCATCCAGAGCCTGTGCTCCACAACGGGAGAGGCCACAGCAGTGAGAGGCCTGCATACCGCAAAAAAAAAAAAAAAAGAAAAGAAAAAACAGAGACAAAAGAATAAGGACGGCACCTGCACCAGTGGGAGGGAGCTGTGAAGGAGGAAAGGTTTCCACACACTAGGAAGCCCCTTCGTGGGCGGAGACTGCGGGTGGTGGAGGGGGGGAGCTTTGGTGCCGCGGAAGAGAGCGCAGCAACAGGGGTGCGGAGAGCAAAGCAGGTAGATTCACGCACAGAGGATCGGTGCCGAACCGCACTCTCCAGCCCTAGAGGCTTGTCTGCTCACGCGCCGGGGTGGGCAGGGCTGCGAGCGGAGGCTCGGGCTTTGGTCGGAGCGCAGGCAGAGGACTGGGGCTGGCAGCGTGAACACAGCCTGAAGGAGTTAGTGCACCACGGCTAGCCGGGAGGGACTCCGGGAAAAGGTCTGGAGCTGCCGAAGAGGCAAGAGACTTTTTCTTCCCTCTTTGTTTCCTGATGCACGAGGAGAGGGGATTAAGAGCGCTGCTTAAAGGAGCTCCAGAGATGGGCGTGAGCCGCAGCTAACAGCGCGGACCACAGAGACGGGCATGAGACGCTAAGGCTGCTGCTGTCGCCACCAAGAAGCCTGTGTGCGAGCACAGGTCACTATCCACACCTCCCTTCCAGGGAGCCTGTGCAGTCCACAACTGCCAGGGTCCTGGGATCCAGGGACAACTTCCCCGGGAGAACGCACTGCGAGCCTCAGGCTGGTGCAACGTCACACCGGCTTCTGCCGCCGCAGGCTCGCCTGCACTCCGTGCCCCTCGATACCCACGCTCTGAGTGAGCCAGAGCCCCCGAATCAGCGGCTCCTTTAACCCCGTCCTGTCTGAGCGAAAAGCAGACGCCCTCCAGCGACCTACACGCAGAGGCGGGGCCAAATCCAAAGCTGAGCCCCTGGGAGCTGTGAGAACAAAGAAGAGAAAGGGAAATCTCTCCCAGCAGCCTCAGAAGCAGGGGATTAAAGCTCCACAATCAACTTGATATACCCTGCATCTGTGGAATACATGAATAGACAGCGAATCATCCCAAATTGAGGAGGTGGACTTTGAGAGCAAGATTTATGATTTTTTCCCCTTTTCCTCTTTTTGTGAGTGTGTATGTGTATGCTTCTGTATGAGATTTTGTCTGTATAGCTTTGCTTCCACCATTTATCCTAAGGTTCTATTGGTCCTTTTTTTTAAAAAAATTTTTTTCTTAATAGTTATTTTTTAAATTAATAACTTTATTATATTTTACTTTATTTTATTTTACTTTATCTTCTTTCTTTCTTTCTTTTTTCCTTCCTTCCCTCCTTCCTTCCTTCCTTCCTCCCTCCATCCCTCCTTTCTTTCTTTATTTCCTTCTTACCTTCTTTTCTTCTTCCTTCCTTCCTTCCTCCCTTCATTTCTTTCTTTCTTTCTTCCTACTTCTACTAATTCTTTCTCTCTACTTTTTCTACCTTTTATACTGAGCCGTGTGGATGAAAGGCTCTTGGTGCTGCACACAGGACTCAGTGTTATGTCTCTGAAGTGGGAGAGCCAATTTCAGGACACTGGTCAACAAGAGACCTCCAAGCTCCACATAATATCAAACAGCAAAAATCTCCCAGATATCTCCGTCTCAACGCCTGCACCCAGCTTCACTCAACGGCCAGCAAGCTACAATGCTGGACACCCTATGCCAAACAACTAGCAAAACAGGAACACAACCCCACCCATTCACAGAGAGGCTGCCTAAAATCATAATGAGTCCACAGACACCCCAAAACAAACCACCAGACGTGGACCTGCCCACTAGAGAGACAAGATCCAGCCACATCCACCAGAACACAGGCACTAGTCCCCTCCACCAGGAAGCCTACACAACCCACTGAACCAACCTTAGCCACTGGAGACAGACACCAAAAGCAACGGGAACTACGAACCTGCAGGCTGCAAAAAGGAGACCCCAAACACAGTAAGATAAGCAAAATGAGAAGACAGAAAAACACATAGCAGACGAAGGAACAAGATAAAAACTCACAAGACCTAACAAATGAAGAGGAAAGAGGCAGTCTACCTGAAAAACAATTCAGAATAATGATAGTAAAGATGATCCAAAATCTTGGAAATAGAATAAACAAAATGCAAGAAATATTTAACAAGGACGTAGAAGAACTAAAGATGAAACAAACAACAATGAACAACACAATAAATGAAATGAAAAATACTCTAGATGGGATCAATAGCAGCATAACTGAGAAAGAAGAACAAATAAGTGACCTGGAAGATACAATAGTGGAAATAACTACTGCAGAGCAGAATAAAGAAAAAAGAATGAAAAGAACTGAGGACAGTCTCAGAGACCTCTGAGACAACATTAAATGCACCAACATTCGAATTATAGGGGTTCCAGAAGAAGAAGAGAAACAGAAGGGGACTGAAAATATTTGAAGAGATTATAGTTGAAAACTTCCCTAATATGGGAAAGGAAATAGTTAATCAAGTCCAGGAAGCACAGAGAGTCCCATACAGGAAAAATCCAAGGAGAAATACACCAAGACACATATTAATCAAACCGTCAAAAAATAAATACAAAGAAAGCATATTAAAAGCAGCAAGAGAAAAACAACAAATAACACACAAGGGAATCCCCATAAGGTTAACAGCTGATCTTTCAGCAGAAACTCTGCAAGCCAGAAGAGAGTGGCAGGACATACTGAAAGTGATGAAGGAGAAAAACCTGCAACCAAGATTACTCTACCCAGCAAGGATCTCATTCAGATTTGATGGAGAAATTGAAACCTTTACAGCCAAGCAAAAGCTGAGAGAGTTCAGCACCACCAAACCAGCTTTACAAAAAATGCTAAACGAACTTCTCTAGGCAAAAAACACAAGAGAAGGAAAAGACCTACAATAACAAACCCAAAACAATTTAGAAAATGGGAATACGAACATACATATCGATAAATACCTTAAATGTAAATGGACTAAATGCTCCCACCAAAAGACACAGATTGGCTGAATGGATACAAAAACAAGACCCATATATATAGCTGTCTACAAGAGACCCATGTCAGACCTAGAGAAACATACAGACTGAAAGTAAGGGGATGGAAAAAGATATTTCATGCAAATGGAAACCAAAAGAAAGCTCGAGTAGCAATTCTCATATCAGACAAAATAGACTTTAAAAAAAAGACTATTAAAAGAGATAAAGAAGGACACTACATAATGATCAAGGGATCGATCCCAGAAGAAGATATAACAATTGTAAATATTTATGCACCCAACATAGGAGCACCTCAATACATAAGGCAAATACTAAGAGCCATAAACAAGGAAATCGACAGTAACACATTCATAATAGGGGACTTTAACACCCTACTTTCACAAATGGACAGATCATCCAAAATGAAAATAAATAAGGAAACACAAGCTTTAAATGATACATTAAACAAGATGCACTTAATTGATATTTATAGGACACTCCATCCAAAAACAACAGAATACACATTTTTCTCAAGTGCTCATGGAACATTCTCCAGGATAGATCATATCTTGGGTCACAAATCAAGCCTTGGTAAATTTAAGAAAATTGAAGTTGTATCAAGTACCTTTTCTGACCACAACGCTATGAGACTAGATATCAATTACAGGAAACGATATGTAAAAAATAAAAACACATGGAGGCAAAACAATACACTACTTTATAACAAAGTGATCTCTGAAGAAATCAAAGAGGAAATTTAAAAATACCTAGCAAAAATGACAATGGAGACACGATGACCCAAAACCTCTGGGACACAGCAAAAGCAGTTCTAAGAGGGAAGTTTATAGCAATACAAGCCCACCTTTAGAAACAGGAAACATCTCGAATAAACAACCTAACCTTGCCCCTAAAGCCATTAGAGAAAGAAGAACAAAAAAACTCCAAAGTTAGCAGAAGGAAAGAAATCATGAAAATCAGATCAGAAATAAATGAAAAAGAAATGAAGGAAACAATAGCAAAGATCAATAAAACTAAAAGCTGGTTCTTTGAAAAGATAAACAAAATAGATAAACCATTAGCCAGACTCACCAAGAAAAAAAGGGATAAGACTCAAATCAATAGAATTACAAATGAAAAAGGAGAAGTAACAACTGACACTGCAGAAATACAAAAGATCATGAGATATTACTACAAGCAACTCTATGCCAATAAAATGGACAACCTGGAAGAAATGGACAAATTCTTAGAAATGCACAACCTGGCAAGACTGAATCAGGAAGAACTAGAAAATATGAACAGACCAATCACAAGCACTGAAATTGAAACTGTTTTTAAAAATCTTCCAACAAAAAAAGCCCAGGACCAGATGGCTTCACAGGGGAATTTTATCAAATATTTAGAGAAGAGCTAACACCTATCCTTCTGAAACTCTTCCAAAATATAGCAGAGGGAGGAACACTCAGGAATTCAGAAGGTAGAAGATGTAGAAGACGAGGCCACTGTCACCTTGATACCAAAACCAGACAAGGATGTTACAAAGAAAGAAAACTACAGGCCAATATCACTGATGAACATAGATGCAAAAATCCTCAACAAAGTACTAGCAAACAGAATTCAACAGCACATTAAAAGCATCATACACCATGATCAAGTGGGGTTTATTCCAGGAGGGCAAGGATTCTTCAATATACGCAAAATATCAATGTGATAAACCATATTAACAAATTGAAGGAGAAAAACCATATGATCATCTCAATAGATGCAGAGAAGCTTTTGAAAAATTCAACACCCGTTTATGATAAAAACCCTGCAGAAAGTAGGCATAGAGGGAACTTTCCTCAACATAATAAAGGCCATATATGACAAGCCCACAGCAAACATCATCCTCAATGGTGAACAACTGAAAGCATTCCACTAAGATCAGGAACAAGACAAGGTTGCCCACTCTCACCACTCTTATTCAACATAGTTTTGGAAGTTTTACCCACAGCAATCAGAGAAGAAAAGGAAATAAAAGGAATCCAAATCGGAAAAGAAGAAGTAAAGCTGTCACTGTTTGCAGATGACATGATACTATATATATAGAATCCAAATGATGCTACCAGAAAACTACTAGAGCTAACAATGAATTTGGTAAAGTAGCAGGATACAAAATTAATGCACAGAAATCTCTGGCATTCCTCTATACTAATGATGAAAAATCTGAAAGTGAAATCAAGAAAACACTCCCATTTACCATTGCAACAAAAAGAATAAAATATTTAGGAATAAACCTACCTAAGGAGACAAAGGACCTGTATGCAGAAAATTATAAGACACTGATGAAAGAAATTAAAGATGATACAAATAGATGGAGAGATATACCATGTTCTTGGATTGAAAGAATCAACATTTTGAAAATGACTCTACTACCCAAAGCAATCTACAGATTCAATGCAATCCCTATGAAACTACCAATGGCATTTTTCACAGAACTAGAACAAAAAATTACACAATTTGTATGGAAACACAAAAGACCCCGAATAGCCAAAGCAATCTTGAGAACGAAAAACGGAGCTGGAGGAATCAGGCTCCCTGACTTCAGACTATACTACAAAGCTACAGTAATCAAGACAGTATGGTACGAGCACAAAAACAGAAAGATATATCAATGGAACAGGATACAAAGCCCAGAGATAAACCCACGCACATATGGTCACCTTATCTTTGATAAAGGAGGCAAGAATGTACAGTGGAGAAAGGACAGCCTCTTCAATAAGTGGCGCTGGGAAAACTGGACAGGTACATGTAAAAGTATGAGATTAGATCAATCCCTAACACCATACACAAAAATAAGCTCAAAATGGATTAAAGACCTAAATGTAAGGGCAGAAACTATCAAACTCTTAGAGGAAAACATAGGCAGAACACTCTATGACATAAATCACAGCAAGGTTCTTTTTGACTCACCTCCTAGAGAAATGGAAATAAAAACAAAAATAAACAAATGGGACCTAATGAAACTTCAAAGCTTTTGCACGCAAAGGAAACCATAGGGCTTCCCTGGTGGTGCAGTGGTTGAGAGTCCGCCTGCTGATGCAGGGGACACGGGTTCGTGTCCCTGTCCGGGAGGATCCCACATGCCGCGGAGTGACTGGGCCCGTGAGCCATGGCCGCTGAGCCTGCGCGTCCGGAGACTGTGCTCTGCAACGGGAGAGGCCGCAGCAGTGAGAGGCCCGCATACCACAAAAAAAAACAAAAAAGGAAACCATAAACAAGACCAAAAGACAACCCTCAGAATGGGAGAAAATATTTGCAAATGAAGCAACTGACAAAGGATTAATTTCCAAAATTTACAAGCATCTCAATAACAAAAAAACAAACAACCCAATCCAAAAATGGGCACAAGACCTAAATAGACATTTCTCCAAAGAAGATCTACAGACTGCCAACAAACACATGAAAGAATGCTCAACATCATTAATTATTAGAGAAATGCAAATCAAAACTACAATGAGATATCATCTCACACCAGTCAGAATGACTATCATCAAAAAATCTAGAAACAATAAATGCTGGAGAGGGTGTGGAGAAAAGGGAACACTCTTGCACTGCTGGTGGAAATGTGAGTTGGTACAGTCACTATAGAGAACAGTATGGAGGTTCCTTAAAAAACTACAAATAGAACTACCATATGACCCAGCAATCCCACTGCTGGGCATATACCCTGAAAAAACCATAATTCAAAAAGAGTCATGTACCAAAATGTTCATTGCAGCTCTATTTACAATAGCCCAGAGATGGAAACAACCTAAGTGCCCATCATCGGATGAATGGATAAAGAAGATGTGGCACATATATACAATGGAATATTACTCAGCCATAAAAAGAAACGAAATTGAGCTATTTGTAATGAGGTGGATAGACCTAGAGTCTGTCATACAGAGTGAAGTAAGTCGGAAAGAGAAAGACAAATACTGTATGCTAACACATATGTATGGAATTTAAGAAAAAAAAATGTCATGAAGAACCTAGGGATAAGACAGGAATAAAGGCATGACCTACTAGAGAACGGACTGGAGGATATGGGGAGGGGGAAGGGTGAGCTGTTACAAAACGAGAGAGTGGCATGGACATATATACACTACCAAACGTAAGGTAGATAGCTAGTGGGAAGCAGCCGCATAGCACAGGGAGATCAGCTTGGTGCTTTGTGACCGCCTGGAGGGGTGGGATAGGGAGGGTGGGAGGGAGAGAGACCCAAGAGGGAAGAGATATGGGAACATATGTATATGTATAGCTGATTTACTTTGTTATAAGGCAGAAGCTAACAGACTATTTTAAAGCAATTATATCCCAATAAAGATGTTAAAAAAAAAAAAGAATACATTTTGAGTTAATTTTTGTGAAAAGTGTAAAGTCTATTTCTAGTTTCTTTTTTTAAAACATTTGACTGTGCAATTGTTCTAGCACCATTTGATGAAAGATTATACTTTCTCCAATGTGTTGCCTTTGGTCTTCTGTCAAAAGTCAGTTGATCATATTTGTGTGAGTCTGCTTCTGGGCTCTCTATTCTATTCTACTGATATGTTTATCTTTTCTTTCACCAACACCAGGCTGTCTTGATTATGTAGCTTTATAGCATGTCTTGATGTCAGGTAGTATCTGTCCTCCAACTTTGTTCTTCTTCAGCATTGCTTTGGTTATTCTGGGTCTTTTGTGTTTTCATATAAACTTTATTCAAAGTTCTTTTTCTTTATTTTTTTTACTGAAGTATGGCTGATTTGCAGTTTTGTGCTAGTTTCTGGTGTACAACAAGGTGATTCAGTCATACATACATATACATATTCTTTTCATATTCTTTTCCATTATGGTGTGTTTTCATATAAACTTTAGAATAATTTTTTCAATATCTACAAAATAGCTTGCTAGGATTTTGATTTGGATTGTGTAGATTCAATACATAAAGTTGGGAAGAATTGACATCTCAAAAAAAAAAAAAGAAAAAGTTGCCATTCAATCTAGCCAGAGTTTACTTCTTGAGGCATGTGTAACAAATTGCAGGCATTTATTACATGCTTAGTTGCCTAGATGGTATGTCCTAAAGCTAGAGTCTTTTAAAATGTTGTTTTCTTGACATTTGATTGTTCACTTGAAGCCTTTACACATCTTTCATTGGTGGGGTGTGAATAAAGATTGAGGTTACCTCAGATGGGACCGGAACAGTGGTAGTCATTTCAGAGAAGCTCAAGGCAGGGAGGAGAGAAGCTGAAAAATACAATGCTACCTCTGCCTTGGGTGGATGTTTTTGATTTTCCAAAATTATCAAATGAAAAGGCAGCTGTTCCAGAGACTATCAAGCCCTGTGATTGAACATGACATTTTGCTTCAATTAGCACACATTACCTGCCTTTTATGCTTGATATTTCAGAAGCACTCTGAGGACTGCTCATCCTTGGGTCTAAAAGACTGGAGGTGGACACATAGATGCCATCCCAGCTGCATACAACCAACCGCATTTTATCTACCATCCACAACATGTATGGTTTAGTCAAGATTCTGACATAGAGCAGCTTTTCAGAAGAAGAAAAAATTGTTTTTGTCAGCTGTCCAATGGAGCAGACTGGGTGTTCCTTCTGTTTTCTCTCTTGGGAGTGGTCCTGAGTCCTCACATGTCCCATGACAAACATGCCTCAGAGAATAAGTTGTGCTGTGAGCCAGGTAGCATCACTGGAAACTCTACCAGAAATTAGTGTGGGCCTCAGTTAACCCAGCACCAATGCCCCATGCGTAGGTTCCCCTGCACTGGCAGCTGCAAACTTCCTGAGGCTCACAAACTCAGCATGTCAAAAACAAGAATCATGACCCACCTCTCCAAACTCCTTCTCTCTGTGCTTCCTGTCCCAGTCACTGGAACCACCATCCATCTGGAAACATGGAGATCTTTCTTGACTGGTTCCTCCCCTCACTCCCAAAGCAAACTTTCAACAAGTTCAGCCATTGGCCCTCTGACTTTTCTCAAATCTATCCACTTCGCTCCATCTCAACCTCAACATCCTAGTCCCAGCAACACCCATCTCTCTTCTGAAGGACTCTGACACCTTCCCAACTGGTCAGCCACATCCACTGCCCCTCTACCCACTGTCTACCCTAGTCCATGGTAACTTTTCAAAACACAATTCTATTGCTGCCCTTATGAAAGCTCTTCAACAATTTCCCACTGATCTCAGGACAGAGATCAGTATCCAGGTTTGTGGTGGTCTGGCCTCTGCCTGTGACTCCTCATCTCAGGCCATAAAACATCCTCCAAATCTTGACAAACCAGCCCTGCTGGCTTTCCTCTCATCCATGCTCCCTCTCCCCACAAGACATTTGTACCTGCTGTTCCCTCTGTCTGCATTGGAACCATCCCAACACCATTCCCCTTTTATTATTGTGGTAAAATATACATAACATAAAATTTACCATTTTAACTAATTTAAATATACACTTCAGTAGCATTAAGCACTTTCACATTGTTGTGCAAAAATATGGAACACTTCACAAATTTGTGTGTCATCCTTGCACAGGGACCATGCTAATTGTATTTTTCCAATTTTAGTCTATGTGCTGCTGAAGTGAGCACCTTCTCCCTTCTGACTATAAAGTCTGACTCGTCTTCCATTTATTCAGGGAAGCCTTTCAAGACCAGGTCCATCACAATCATACATTCCCCTTGAATGCACAGCACCCAGTATGAGTTATATCAGCCGTCCCCAACCTTTTTGGCACTAGGGACCGGTTTCGTGGAAGACAATTTTTCCACGGGCTGGGGTGAGAGATGGGTCATGTGGTAATGTGAGCGATGGGAAGCGATGGGGAGCGGCAGATAAAGCTTCACTCACTCGCCTGCCGCTCACCTCCTGCTGTGCGGCCAGGTTCCTAACAGGCCGAGGACTGGGGATTGGGGACCCCTGAGTTATATGCTTGTTTCATTGGTGTCTGTTCTGTCTCACTAGACTATGAGCTCCTTGAGGGCAGCACTCAGGGCATAGAGGAATGTTAGGTACACAGTGGGAGCTCAGTGCATCCTAGTTAAATGAATAAACACAGAAATGCAATTCTACCTTTAGTGGAAAACATCTTTGACTTTATTATAGAAAATTATGAAGTTCTGCATTCCTTGAACTCCATTCCAGTGCAGGATCTTGACTTCACCTTTGAAAAACTAAAATCAATAATGAGGGATTTTTTTTATCCTTTTCTCAAATAGAAGAATTATTAATGCAGACTTTATCTCTCATAAAAGAGAGATATGAGAGATACACCTGATGGTCTTTATTTCTTATATTCATTGAATATATATATTTATTTTTCTATTAAAAATGTTTATTCATTTTTCTGTGATATTTGTTTTTTAAATTTTTATTGGAGTATAGTTGATTGACAATGTTGTGTTAGTTTCTGCTGTACAGCAAAGTGAATCAGTTATACATATACATATATCCACTCCTTTTTAGATTTTTTTCCCAATGTAGGTCATTACAGAGTACTGAGTAGAGCTCCCTGCACTGTACTGTAGGTCCTTATTAGTTTCCTATTTTATATAGAGTAGTGTGTATATGTCAATCCCAATCTCCCAGTTTATCCCCCCCCTTCTCCCCTGGTAAACATAAGTTTGTTTCTTTACATCAGTGACTCTATTTCTGTTTTGTAAATAAGTTCATTTGTACCGTTTTTTTTAGATTCCACATACAAGCGATATCATGTGATAGTCTTTAAATAGTAGGTTTTCCTTCGATTCTATGCATCACGGTTTCACAACTATTGACACTCAGACCTCTGAAGCAGTTTGTAATTTCCAAAAACTAATGTAAAGTAGAGCCTATTTTGCCTAAGCCTGCAAGCTACCCAGCAAGATGCTGCCCCACCACATCTGTAAAGAAGTCCCCACCTCTCATTGGGGCTGATAGTGGGCTCTGAAGATGGCTTTCCCTGGAACCTGAGGTATGTCTGCAGCCACCAAGTTCATGGAGAACTTGTCACACCCAACTCCAAGAAGGCCTGCTATGGGCCAGACTGGGTGGGTCTGAGATTTCATGAGACCAAGGATGCCAACACTGAGTTATAGCAAGGACAGCTGACATTCACGTGACCCTTCACACTTTATGGGTTATTCATAACACCAAGAGCTCTTAGGAAGCAATATCAACAACAGCGTTCTCATTTTACAGATGAGGGGAAAACACTTAGAAGTCAAGCAGCTGGTCCAACATCCCTTAGCCAGGAGCCAGGCCAGATTTAGCACATGGTTTTGGTGCCTAAACCCTTGCTTTTGTTACTCCACTTTGTGTAATGTGTCATTAACTACTGCATTTTTTGAAGGCAACTTCTATTCCCACAGCACCCTAGAAATGGTATAAATAAAGTTCTTCTGGTCACTTTGCACCATGGGTGAAGCCATGGAAAGTAGAAAGAAATGTGGCCTGTGATTATAAGGCCCTTTAATGTGCTTGACCATTTACCTTACCACTTGATCGCATACTCTGTGGTTATTCATTAAGTGTGTTCTGGTCCCCTGGCTGATCAAAAGTCTGGAGGTATCACACGATGATCAAGACTGCTTGGTAACACACAGAACCTTAAAAGCCCTGGGTCCATGAGCTATCCCCAGGCTCTGTCTCCACTGTAGAGTGTGTCTTCGTGCAGACACAGTCTTGAAGCTGGTTCCTGTCCTGGCATTCTGCAAAGTTTCACTTAATCTTTGGGAAAAACTAGAATGCCCTCTGTCTCTAAGCATAGCTTCTGGTAGGCTGAGTCCATTAAGTTTCCTATAAATCCTGCTTGTTCCCACCCTCTTCACAGAGAACATGGTGAAAAACACACTAATCTCTTGGATCAAAGTGAGAACAAATGCGTAATGCTCCCACTGCAGGATGAGAGCGTGCTTGGATAACCCTGTGGGCTCTTGGCTGGGGAGGTGATGAAAGGGAGAGAGGTGCCTGTCATGAGGTCATGGACCAAAACCTTCTGACACCTGTCCGCTTGCCACCATACTTGGCCCTGCTGAGCCAAAGATTCCAGTAACCAAAAATATCCCTCTGTCTGCATGTCCCATCTCCCCGTTAGGTTTTCCTTTTTCATATCTATGAATTTGCCTTTCATCACCTCTGCCACATGTTCCCCTGAGCTCCGTATGACCCTTACCTCCTCTCCCCTTGGCCACAGCTCATTTCTTTTCATGTTAACCATCAAAAATTCAACAGGAGCAGAATGTAGGTAACTTAGCTTTATTCACTCAGCAGTGCATGCACACATCCCCCAAACTTTTATTACCTACCTCCATCTTAGGATTTCTTTTTTAAACAAAGCTCCTTTGTTTAAAAAAGAAATCTTCCCAGGCTTCCTTCATCTCTTACTTCAGTGGTCTCACCTTCCAATTAAAAGACTTCAAACAGTTCGGGGACAGAGGGAAAGGGTTTTATGTTGTTTTCATGATTTTTTAAAATCAACATCATCTTCATCATTGTCATCATCATCATCATCGTTATTATTGTTATCATTTAGTATTGATTTTCACTCTGATCCTTACTTACAAAATCCTCTCTCCTAACACAAAAACATTCTACTTTTGTATTACTTGAAATTAATGGTTCTGTTGTTGAATTTTAACTGTCAGCTTAAGAATAGTTTCCACTGGTGTCTGCATTTTACCGTCCATACATGCTCATTTTTCCCCTCAGGTGTGTGTTATTTTTTTTAACATAAGGACTTCACACAAGGAAACTGTGTATAAAAGGCATCAAGAACATATCTGTGGTCAGAGATAACAACTCAGAGGCATAGGAAGACCCTGGTTATTCACGTAGCTATTCCTGTCCTTTAACTTTTCTTACTTTTTCAGAGAAAATTGATGCCCTAAGAAAACCACTAGTGGTTTTGGAGAAATACTGATTTTTTTGAGGGGAAAATCTTGCATTTCCATAACCAGGTGCTTACCTACCAGCACTTATAGTTTAAACAAACCATTTTACTCTTAAAATTATTCATGACAATGTATCTTGAAGAGCTCATTTAACAAACTTACTATGGAAACCATGGACTGAATGGAAAGGCTACAAAGCAGAATTGGAGAAGAACAGCATACTGATTTGAAAGCACATTAGCAGCTTTGTCTCTGCTAATACTGAAAGGGCTCATCTGAAAAAGAAATCTTTGGGCTGCAAAGCATGGCATTGTGTTGGGAATTAAATTTCTCTTAGCGCACTGAGTATTAAGCAAAACGGATTGCTGTAAGTGTCTATGTATGGTCATTCAGTGCGTGTAGGAGAATTTGTGTCTGGTAGCAACAACAACAGTCGTTACAAAAGTTGAACGTGCCTGGTGAGCACAGGCAGCCAGCTGGGGAGGCAGCCGTGGTGATGGGGACACCAACCTAACCAGACATTCATCGTTGGGTGAGTACCAACCTGACTTCTTGGTGCTTCAAAAGCATAAACAGGAGTCACTATATTGTACATCTGTATCTTATATAATATTGTACATCAACTATACTTCAGTTTTAAAATACGATATTAAAAAAAGCATAGGGCTTCCCTGGTGGCGCAGTGGTTGAGAGTCCACCTGCCGATGCAGGGGACACGGGTTCGTGCCCCGATCTGGGAAGATCCCACATGCCGCGGAGCGGCTGGGCCCGTGAGCCATGGCCGCTGAGCCTGCGCGTCCGGAGCCTGTGCTCTGCAACGGGAGAGGCCACAACAGTGAGAGGCCCGCGTACCGCAAAAAAAAAAAAAAAAAAAAAAAAAAGCATAAACAAGATGATTTATAGGGACTTGAAATCTAGTTTAGAAAAACAAAATTAGTGGAATGAGACCAACATGGAACTGGTTAGATGCTAAGAGCTGTTCCTAGAGTAGGGGCAGTTTCCTTATTCTTCTGTCACTTTGCTCACTGCCACTTTGACAAGAGACGTCCTCAGTCTTTGTGCCTTGGATTGCTACTATGGAAAAATTCCCCAGAGAGTAACTTTATTATGATTCTCTCATTCTTACTCAGTAATTTGTTCCAACATTACCCACCATAGTTATAGAAAACCTATTCTGAATATGCAGAGACTATATTCATTTTGGGTCCCAAAGTAGAAAGGGACAACTTTCTAGCTAATTAATTTTACTTGCATTTTTGTTTTCAGGTCTACATATTTATTTTAAGTAATGCCTTATACACAGCACTCAAAACTGGTTTTTCAGATTAGAATATACGATATAAAGAATCTCAGACATTTCAATCACTTATAATCATGAAGTATTCTACTGAAACATAACCACTGACCCTGAGCACAGATATTATCTACTGCTGTGTAGCAAATTACTCCAAAATTTACTGACTTAAAACAGCAATAAACATTTACTATCTTTTACAGTTTTTGTGAGGCAAGAACTTAGGGTGGTCCTGGATCCATGTCTCTCACAAGGTCATAGTAGGTAAGGGCTGCCAGGATCTGATAGCTTGGTGAGCTGGAAGATCTACATGCATACTAGCCTATCCACACGGCTGGCAGCCAGTACTGGTTGTTGATACCAAGCCTCAGGTCTCTACCATGTGTGCTTCTCCACAAGGCTGGTTGAATATCTCCATGACGTGGCGGCAGGTTTCCCACAGAGCAAATGTGATGTGAGAGGTGGAGGTTATATCCCGTTTATGACCCAGTCTCAGTAGTCAAATAACATCACTTCTATTCATTAGAAGTGAGTCACTAAGTCCAGCCAGCATTCAAGGGGAAGGGAATTAAGCTCTACATTTTTTTTTTTTTTTTTTTTTTGCGGTACGCGGGCCTCTCACTGCTGTGGCCTCTCCCGTTGCGGAGCACAGGCTCCGGACACGCAGGCTTAGCGGCCATGGCTAACGGGCCTAGCCGCTCCGCGGCATGTGGGATCCTCCCGGACCGGGGCACGAACCCGTGTCCCCTGCATCGGCAGGCGTACTCTCAACCACTGCGCCACCAGGGAAGCCCAAGCTCTACATTTTGAAGGGATGGGTGTCATAATTTGCAGAAGTGTTTTAAAACCATCAGTGGTTATAGATAAATGTAAATTATTTTAAAGCTTTATAGCTTATTTTGAGATATAATTTATGTAAAGTAAAATTCATAAATCTTAAGTGTACAGCTGAGTAGTTTTACATGAGTATATACCTGTGTAACCACCACCTAGATCAAAATATATAACATTTTTGTTGTGTATAATGTATAATATTTTTCAGCTCCTTAGAAAGTTTCATCATGTGAATTACACTGAATTTTCTATGTACACAACCACCATCTACAAAGACACCTCTAGTTCTTCCTTTCTCATCTTTATAACTTTTCTTTATACTTCTCTTGATTTTTCTCTACTGTCTGGGACCTCCAGTACAATGTTGAATAGATGTAGTGTGTGTGGACATCCTTGTCTTGTTCTCAACTTAGGGGAATATGTTCCGTATTTCACCATAGACATCTGTAGGTTGTTTTGTAGATAACTTTTATCAGATCAAGGAAGCTCCATTCCTGATTTGGTTAAGCATTGGCAGTAGACATATAAAGAGAATCATGGTTCATGACTTTACTACCTGCTCATCAGTATTAAACATTAGCCAGAGTATTGCCTTTAGCTGCAAATGTCCCTTATCTAATTTAGAGAAAAATTATACCAGGTCTACACATTAAAAAAAATATTGCCCAGAGCAGTCCTCAATTTCCAAACATACCGATCTTCAAAAATGTATTTGTTTGTCAGTCCTTTGTAAATTGCAAGACTTTTTCACATGTAAGCTTAATTATGTTTGGTGCTTAACTATAAAAGCCAACTACAAAAGTGTATTTAATCTACCTTGTGCCCGAAGTTACAGTCTCAGCTACTGGCAGGGGATGGTGGTGGAGCTCTGAAGAGAAATGGAAGGAGGAAGAGAGGAAGCCCAAGCAGCAGCAGCAGCCACAGCTTGTGGGGAAGGCAGTTCTTGTTGCCACAGTCTCCCCAAGCAACCCCATAGCTGGGTGTGGCTGACACTTGCAAATTAGCATCATGTAAATCAGGGCTCTCTGAACCTCACCATATGTGCTGAAGAATTTTTAAATGTCTCAACACCCAATTCGTATAGCTCTAAAAGCAATAAACTTTAAAATAAGAACACTGGAATAGCACTGACAAAGTGGTCTCCAAATTCATTGTCACATTTACTCCTCACAGCAGGCCTGTGAGGTTAACAGATGAGGACACAGGCTTAGAGACATTCAGTGACTTGCCCAAGATTTCCCAGCCTAGAACATTTGCACCCAGGACCTGATCCAAGACTAGGAGCATGAAGTCTTTTCACTGTATCATGTTGGCAACTGATTGCCTTTTTTTTTAATGTTTTCTTTTAATCCCTGCCACGGGTGTGTTCATGCTTAATGTAACTTTTTCTGATTGTTCATCTTTTACTATTATATAGTTTAGTAGTGGAAGAAATGATTGTGGTCAGTACATGTATGACAATTATGAAGGCCATGGTTTAGATTAACTTGCAGGACATTTTTTATGAGGTTCCCCCTTTTTCTGCTTCAGAGTTGTCCTTGAGCATCAGTCAACGTTTGGTGGTTGCTTCTAGCAAGTCTTTTGCTTCATTAATTTTGGTTGCTAAGTAAGGAGATCCATCTTTATCTGGATGATTCAAAATCATGATTCTCCTGTGAGCTGCTCTAATCTTGGCCTTGCTGGCAGATGGGCTGACACCCAAAATAAAACTCACTTCTCACCTATTCATTTTCTGTTCAAATCCTCCTTTATAGTAGGATGAAAAGCTAGGAGTTGAAATCTTCTTTGCAGTTTCTGTGATTTCTTGTCCTAGAGGTTTCCAGATCTGAAATGCACAATGACCTGAAAATCCAAGAGCTGCAATACCCAGTCCCACAGCTATCAAACTTCTTGCCAGTCCCTGGTCACCATTGGCATCTGACCGCTTGGTGTGGGGTGGGGGGGTTAGACGGCTGGGATGCCACCGCCAAGGGCTTAATGTAACTTCAGATGTTACTTTGATGTAAATTGAAGCAACTATTATAAAAATGGCTATTTTTAGATTCCCAACCTTGGTCACAGTGCATTTAGCCATTTGGTTGAACAAACAGAGAAATTTTCTTCCTCATCCTCCAGTGTGTGTACCTTTATCACATTTTAAGACTTCTGCTACAAAACGTCTATCAATAGAAGACTTGTCAAATAAATTTTGACATCTTAAAAAAAAAAAAAGGAATTCTGCTTCAGGTGACAAGGTATAAAAGTGGGACAAACCTGATAAAGGAATAGTTCTATAATTTGGCAAGTACCCTAAATATTACCCACCAGAAGACTAATAATAATAATGAAAGTCATTCAGCATCATCATTTCATTACGTCAGCACATCCGTTTCCCACCGCCGTGTGCAAGGTCCTGCCTTGGGCATTCTTAGAGCCATGACTAAGTAAAACTTCAGCAAGCAAGTCTCAATTTACTAATACTTCCTAATGCAGATGTTGGGATCATATTTGCTTTTCAAATGGAAAAACACAAAACACACACAAGGACACTGTAGGATATACACATTTTGGACATCATATTGATTTTTACAGTAGGAGGTGTTCTGCAAGGCTGCTTTTGATACCAGATATGCAGGCATTGGTGAGCAGGTGAGGGCTGTCTCCGATCTCCATCTAGAGAGAAAGTCCCATTTATCATGTGACATTCACATGCACCAGAGGGGAATGGCATTAGGGCACAGAGAGGCCTGGTGATCCCACCTCTAAGTGACGCAACTGTAGATCCATCCAAAGGGCTGATCAAAGAGCAGCTGGCTGGGCTGGATGTGTGCCAGGGTAGCTATGACTTACAGATCCAGCAAGGACAACGAAGGGACTCTCAATGTTTAAATAATAAATGACAGCCTCGAGGGGAGACAGACTCACTTTTCTCAAGGTTTTCTATTTGAACAAGATGACCTCAGCATCAAGTATGAAAGGGCATCTTTCCAAAGGCTGTTAATATTAGTCTCGCTTGCTATGTAAACAATAACAGAAGGCATCAAAGCCAGAATGCCATTACTCCTTGGACTGTGAACATTCAAGTAGAGCTGATTGCTCTGTTTTTATTACTATTGTTATTAAATCATTGATTGGATCATCCCATGGAACATGAACGTTTACATCAAGATTGATTTTTCCAAAAGTAAAGCTGCAACAGTATTTGAGTGTGGCTTTTACCTCCTTAATTTTCTGAAGTTCTCTTAAGTGAGAAAGCCAGTGATCTAAATAGTTGGTAGGCAGGATTTAGAAGGCTTTTTCAGGTCTCTAGTTAGCATGAAATCTTTTTTTAAATTACTGCTCCTCTAGATATTTATTTTGAAGTGCCCTGCCATGGCTTTGATGACTGCCAGTCTAGGTTTCAAACCTCTCCCCTGCCTACCATGCGATTAGGAGTACATCACTTCCTGCAGATAAAAGGATGACAAGAACCCCTGGCTCCACTGGGAGAATCAGAGGATAGACATTGGAGAGAACTTGGTCTTTTCTGGAGGTCACCTGAGAAAAGTAAGGTGTTCTGTCATCCTTCCCTAATAGGTGATTTCTTAAGCTAATTACTCTCTCCTTTAAATGTAGTCTCTACAAGATATCACAGGAAATGAATTTTTGGCTCTCTCTCACTGAGCTCTTTTTCAAGTGCTTTCCAATGAAATTCACATTGTTTACCCCAATTTCATCTATTCATAGTTTGTGGCATTTTTCCAAGCTCTAGTTTTTATTTTTTCATGCTCCCTTTTTGTTCTTTGATATAAAGCTTTCAGAGTTTTGCCATTCTGCTGTGAGGCTGTGTCTTACTCATGTTAGAAAAATTAATGCCAAGGAAGGAAGGTTTCAGTTGTTTCTTCTGAGGTCCTGCTTTAGACAGGTTTGTCAAGTTCCTTCATGTGGTTTTTTTATGGCTCCCCCACCTAAGTACAAAAATAGGCACCAGTGATCATTTTATCAAATGAACTGACTCAGAACTTTGATAAAGACTAATACAAGTATGCTAAGACCTAAATTTATTTCTTCTAATCTGTAGTTTTGTTTTATTTTGTTTTTTACTAATTACTAACTTATAGAGTAGTTAAAGGGGAGTGGACAAGATAATGAAGTAGGAAGACACTGAACTCACCTCCTCCCATGGAAAAATCAAAATTACAACTATTTACAGAGAAACTATTGATGAGAAAAACCGTATGAATAGCAGAAAAGATGTAAAGAAGGAACCACGACAAGATGGGTAGGAGTCAAGACCCATACCCCTGGGTAAGCAACCCACAAATGGAAGGATAATTACAATTTCAGAGGTTTTCCCCAAGGAACAAGGAGTCTGATACCCACACTGTGCTTCCTGGCCCAGGAGTCCTGCACAGGAATAATAAGTCCCTAGAATGTTTGGCCTTAAAAGCCAGTGGGGCTTACTTTCAGGAGAACCAGAGGGCTGTGGGAAGTAAAGACCCCAATCCTAAAAGATGTATACAAAATTTTGCATGCTCTAGGACCTAGGGCAGAAGCAGTAATTTAAATGAAGCCTGGGTCAGACCCACCTGCTGATCTTGGAGAGCCTTCAGGAGGCAACTGGAGCTCACCCTGGAGACATAGACACTGCTGGCAGCCATCTGGGGGAGCTTGCTCTACCACGTGCATACTAGTGCTGGCAAGCACCATTTTGGAATCCTCCTTCTAGATTATTAGTTCCAGGACCAAGCCCCACCCACCAAGCTGTCAGTACTAGTCTGAATCTCCTTGGGGCAAGTAACTAGATGGGTGGAGCCACAGCCCACTCATGAGCAGGTAAGCTGCCATAAGACCCCCCGAGCCCACAACCACCCCAGGACCCAGTTCTGTCCACCAGAGGGCCCAGGATCCAGTGCACTGGCACTAAACCCCAAGGGCTCTCCAGGCAGAGACCCTGGGACCCACATCCGCCAACCAGCGGAACAGCACTATCCCCAGGACCCCCTGGGCCTCAGCCCCACACACCAGTGGACAGGCGCCAGTCCTGGGACTCCAGAGGCCTTGACCCCACTAATCACTGGTGGACACCAGCCCCAGGACCATCACAGCCCTGCAGCTATATCAGAACCTGGGCTATTCACCAGCAGACCAGCATCCACACCAAGACCACCTGGGCCACAGCCCTGCTCACCAGCAAGCCAACAGCAGCTTTAGGACACCTTGGGCCCCTCAGCCAGCTGCCCCAGGATCCAGCCCAACCAACCAGAGGGCTAATACCAACTTCAGGACATCCAGAGACCTGCAGCCAGGGACTGGGGAACCCAGCTCCACCCACCAATGGGCTGGCTCTAGTCCAAGGACCCCCTGGGCCCCAGCCTCATCTACCAGGAGGCTATACAATCTCTAAGACATCTTGGACCCATTATCCAGCCATCCTTAGATCCAGCCCCTTTCACCAAGGGACTAACACCACGGACCACACAACCAGCTGTGTCAGGAACTGGCTCCACCCATCAGAAGACCAACAGTAGATCCAAGACTTCCAGTCCTGCAACCACCCACCTGGAACTCAGCCAAACCCATGAGTGGGCTGGCAGTAGGCCTGGGACCACTCAAGGCCTACAGCCAGTAGTCTCCAGACCAGGCTGCACCCACCAGCAGCTGGCAGCCTACAAACAAGGCAAGGCCTGACAATCAACTTGACCAAAAGCCAGCCACACCCACCAGACCACCCACAGTAGTCAACCCTCCACAACAGAAAGACCCACACAGCCCACATGGGGGCACCCCAGAGAATATATACTTTGGTGACCAGATGGGAGTGTGCTGTGTGATGCATAGGACATCTCCTATGAAATGACATTTCTCCAAGGTTGGGAAACATGACCAACCTACCTATTTCTATAAATAGAAATAAAAACAGCAAATGTGGCAAAATGAAAACACAGAAGAAAATGTTTCAGATGAAGGAACAAGGTAAAAACTCAGAAGAACTAAATGAAGTAGATAGGCAACTACCCAGTAAAATGTTCAAGGTAATGATCATAAAGATATTCAAAGAACTCAGGAGAAGACTGGAAGAAGAGAGTGAGAATATAGAAGTATTTAATGAAGAGTTAGAAAATATAAAGAAAACAAAACAGGGGTGAAGAAAACATTAACTGAAATGAAAAATACATTAAAAGGAATCAACAGTAGATTAGATAATAAAGAGGAACAGATAAGTGAGCGGGAAGACAGAGTAGTGGAAATCATTGAAACTAAACAGATAAACAGAATGAAAAGAAATGAAAACAGTTTAAGAGACCTCTAAGAAAACATCAAGCATACTATCATTCTCATTATAGGGGTCCCAGAAGGACAAGGGACAGAGAAGGGGCAAAGAACATATTTGAATACATAATAGCTGAAAACTTCACTAACCTGGGAAAGGAAACAGACATCTAAGTCCAGGAAGTGCAGAGAGTCCCATACAGGATTAACCCAAAGAGGAACACACTAAATCAAACACACCAAACCAAATCAAACACACCAAATCAAAAATAAGAAATGAAAAATAAGTTATAACCAACATCCCTAGAAATAAAAATGATCATGAGATTACTATGAACAACTATATATGAATAAAATGGACCTAGAAGAAATGAACATATTCCTAGAAATGTACAATCTCCCAAGACTGAACCAGGAAGAAATAGAAAATATGAAGAGACCAATTACCAGTAATGAAATTGACTCAGTAAGCAAAAAACTCCCAACAAACAAAAGTCCAGAACCAGATGGCTTCACAGGTGAATTCTACCAAACATATAAAGAAGAAATTATAACTAGCCTTCTCAAACTATTCCAAAAAATTGCAGAGGAAAGAACACTTCTGCACTCATTCTATGAGGCTAGCATCACCCTGTTACCAAAACCAGACAAAGATATCACACACCAGAAACTATAGGCCAATATCACTGATGAACATAGATGCAAAAATCCTCAACAAAATATTAGTAGATTGAATTCAAAACATATTAAAAGGATTATACAGCACAATAAAGTGGGATTTATCACAGGATGCAAGGATGTTTCAATACCTGCAAATCAATCAATGTGATACACCACATTAACAAACGGAAGGGTAGAAATTTCATGATCATCTCAATAGGCACAGAAAAAGCATTTGACGAAATTCAACATCAATTCATGATAAAAAAAAAAAAAACCTCAACAAGTTTGGTATGGAGGGAATATATCTCAATATAGGCCATTTATGACAAACCCACAGCTAACATCATACTTAATGGTGAAAAGCTGAAAGCTTTTCCTCTAAAATCAGGAACAAGATATAAATACCCACTCTCACCACTTCTATCTAACATAGTATTGGAAGTCTTACTCACAGTTGGCAGACAGGTAAATGAAATTAAAGGCATCCAAATGTGATGGGAAGAAGTTAAGCTGTCACTATTTGCAGATGACATGATACTATATATAGAAAACCCTAAAGTCTCCACCAAAAAACTATTAGAACTAATAAATGAATTCAGTAAAGTTGCAGGACAAAGATTAATATACAGAAATCTGTTGCTTTCCTATACACTAATAATGAACTATCAGAAAGAGAAATTAAGAAAACAATCTTGTTTACAATCACATCAGAAAGAATAAAATATCTAAGAATAAACTTAACCAAGGAGGTAAAAGACCTATATTCTTAAAACTATAAAACACTGATGAAGGACTTTGAAAATGATACAAAGAAATGGAAAGATATTCCATGTTCATAAATTAGAAGAATTAATGTTGTGAAAATGTTTGTATTACCCAAAGCAGTCTACAGATATCATGCAAGCCTTATCAAAATACCCATGACATTTTTCAGAGTGAGAACAAATAATCCTAAAATGTGTGTGGAACCACAAAAGACCCTGAATTGCAAAGTAATCTTTAGGAAAACAGACAAAGCTGGAGGTATCATGCTCCCTGACTTCAGACTATATTACAAAGCTACAGTAATCAAAACAGTGTGGTGCTGGCACAAAAACAGACACATAGATCAATGCAACAAAATAGAGTTCCAGAAGTATACCAACACACTTATGGTCAATTAATCTATGACAAAGGAAGCAAGAGTATATAATGCTCTTGGGAAAAGATAGTCCCTTCAAAAATGATGCTGGAAAAATTAGACAGCAACATGTAAAAGAATGAAATTGGAACACTTTCTCACACCGTATAAAAAAATAAACTCAAAATAGATTTAAGACCTAAATGTAAGACATGAAACTATAAAATTCATAGAAGGGAACATAGGTAGAACACTTTTTGAAATAAATAGTAGTATTTTTTTTTTTTTGGATCTGCCTCCTTTTTTTTTTTTTTTTGTGGTACGCAGGCCTCTCACTGCTGTGGCCTCTCCTGTTGTGGAGCACAGGCTCCGGACGCACAGGCTCAGCGGCCATGGCTCACGGACCCAGCCGCTCCGCGACATGTGGGATCCTCCCGGACTGGGGTACGAACCCGCGTCCGCTGCATCGGCAGGAGATGGAAACAACCTAAGTGCCCATCATCGCATGAATGGATGAAGAAGATGTGGCACATATATACAATGGAATATTACTCAGTCATAAAAAGAAACGAAATTGAGCTATTTGTAATGAGGTGGATAGACCTAGAGTCTGTCATACAGAGTGAAGTAAGTCAGAAAGAGAAAGACAAATACCGTATGCTAACACATATATATGGAATTTAAGGGGAAAAAAATGTCATGAAGAACCTAGGGGTAAGACAGGAATAAAGGCATGACCTACTAGAGAACGGACTTGAGGATATGGGGAGGGGGAAGGGTGAGCTGTGACAAAGGGAGAGAGTGGCATGGACATATATACACTACCATACGTGAGGTAGATAGCTAGTGGGAAGCAGCCGCATAGCACAGAGATATCAGCTCGGTGCTTTGTGACCGCCTGGAGGGGTGGGATAGGGAGGGTGGAAGGGAGGGAGATGCCAGAGGGAAGAAATATGGGAACATATGTATATGTATAACTGATTCACTTTGTTATAAAGCAGAAACCAACACACCATTGTAAAGCAATTATACCCCAATAAAGATGTTAAAAAAAAAATTCTTTTCTCAGAGAAGAGTTTTGAAGGTCCAGCCATGGCATCCACCTACACCAATAACGAATCACGCTGAGATCTGAGCCAACAGGAGGACAGATAGGCCCAAGGAAGCTTGGTCAAAAATCCTTCTGTTTTTCTATATTGTATGCTTACTCATGGAAGAAAGCAAGTAATAAAACAAAGGAAGAAACTATATTGAAATGATTACATATGCAGGATAACGTACCAAGAGAAGATATCGCAAAACGCTTATTAAAAAATAAAGTATGTCGTAGGCTGACAACAGAGAGCAAAGCTTGACAGGCTCAGACACCATCTTAGAGCACAGCGCTCTGCTGACTCCTAGTGGCTTCTTTGCAAATGGTAGATGTGAACGTGAGAAATTGAGACTATAACATCCCTTATCAGAATCTACCCTAAAACTAACTGGTCCTAAATCTTTTTGTTTGTTTCTTTATGCGTTTCAGATCCTCTCATGGTTGCTGGTTATTTTCTAGGGCTACAGACCCTGCAGGGATGACAATGGTCAAAATGTTTGAATAAATCAGGTTTATCTTTGTCAGGGTTTCAAAAACCTTGTTTCTTTCTTTCTCTTCACATAGATACTTCACATTCCCTGACCACTTGGTGTAGCAAACCTTGCCCCCATCCATCTCTTGACCCCACAAATGCTTGCTCCATTAGGTGCCACAGGTCAACGCAGCTGTAGTAAGGTGTTCAGAGGAAGCCCACTGATCACACCAAAGGGGAAGTGGGTGCTGGCTTCAGATTAACTGTGCTGGTTAAACAAATAAATCCCTAATCAGGAGTTGAGGCACAATGACAAAGTGAAGAATTTCAGGGGAAATATTCAGGAGCGGTGGTTACTTCTAAGGTCTCCTTTTGAGCCTAGCTCTGCCCCCAGAGTGTGAGGAATGGTAGGAGGGGAAGTAGAACTTTCTTTTTCAACTTTGAATAAAAGGCCCAGGGGAGCAGACACCCATACTCGACCCATGGGCAGAAGGCCCATTCTGGACACAAAAGCCCGCAAGTGTGGATGTGATAGGAGCAGTTGTCATTGACACTCATGAGTGGGGCTGAAGTCTACGTGAGACTTAGGGTTACCCAATAAGCTCTCTAGGACAGGCACCCTGCGACCCAACAGGCTTTCTGATTATTTTTCTCTCTTCTCTTCCTTCTTTAACAGTCCCCATCCCCTCAGTTCTTTTAATGATAGAAATTATAAGCCCAAAGGATGAGCCCTGCATATCATAGCCTGTCAACCATGCAAGTAGAGTTGCTCTGATCAAATAGCCTATGACAGACACAAGTCAAGCATTTTATTTCCTTTCCTTTTTTTTTGTTCTAAGTGCACACTCCTAAGACAGAGGAACGAGCGATAGTATATTGTGTCTTAAAGGCAACTCTGTGGTTGACTTGGCAGCAGACCATCATGTTGACAAAAGGAAATAAATGCACAGATAATCCAGGCTTTTTGAACTTCAAGAAGTTCTAGAAATCACCTCCAGGGGTCTCTCTCAGGGAGGAATCTGACCCAGAGAGGTTAACTGACCCAAAATCATGCAGTGCAGTGTCAGGGGCCAGAGCAAAACTAGAGGACAGACCTACAGGCACACCACAGACTTCATTTCAGTAGACACGTGTGCTTTTAGACAACACTTATTTGTTTACTATGGGAACATACTAATATATCTTGAGAGGGGAATTTCTTTTCTAAGTTTGGTACACTGTTAATAAAAATATGCTTGAAACAACAACATATTTTCTTTCATGAACTAACATTCTGTGTACTTTTATGTGAAGCCTTGCATACAACACTTGCTGCTTTGAATATTAGAAGTGTGTATTAAAGTGTGTATATAAAACACTTTTATATGAATGCACTTTTGCATATAAAAGTATACAGCAAGATTAGGCTTTGGTTTTGTTTATTTTCTCTACAAAGTTCTACTTTAAGCAGACTGTCTTAGCTGAATGTATAAAAATAAAAGTGTCTAGTAAATGGCCTTATTTTTAATAGCTTTACTTTTTATAGATGTATTACTTTGAACCATAGGAATTTGCCATTGTTTCTGGTCCAAAAAATGGAATTTGGTAGTTTTTTATGGTTCAACCTAGTGCACTGGGTAAAGAGTAAAAATTTAGAGAATTTTACTTTGTATAAGAATTTTTTCTTTTTCTTTTTTTTGTCTATTTATTTATTTGGCTGTGTGAGGTCTTAGTTGCAGCATGCGGGATCTTGCCTGCAGTGTGTGGTATCTTGACTTAAGGCATGCGGGATCTAGATCCCTGACCAGGGATTGAAGCCGGGACCCCTGTATTAGGAGTGCAGAATCTTAACTGCTGTACCACCAGGGAAGTCCCAAGAATTCTTTACACTGATTTAACAGTTTTGGGGAGAATTTTTTTGCTTTTATGCAAAAAATATTGCTGTTATTCTGATATTCTAGAAGCCTACAGTTGTTAACAAGAATACAAGACTTGCATTTTGGTGGAAAAGAAAAATACAACACAAATAGTTTCCAATAATCTTTACATGTTCTTTTTTTCTTCCCAAAGGAAACTAATGTTGTAAAGAGATTAGACAATCATTTCTACCATCACTATGAGGCAAACATCAATAAATTAAGGAAATGAGATTTGAAATCTATTTGTTTCATCACTGTTCAAATGATGCTATCTCATTATGTAGTGCTGGTTAAGTTTGCTGTCCCTGTCAGATTGGTTAGTTTTTGCCTGTTTATTCTTTTTGTTTTCTTAACATCTTTATTGGAGTATAATTGCTTTACAATGGGGTGTTACTTTCTGCTTTATAACAAAGTGAATCAGTTACACATATACATATGTTCCCATATCTCTTCCGTCTTGCATCTCCCTCCCTCCCACCCTCCCTATCCCACCCTTCTAGGTGGTCACAAAGCACCGAGCTGATCTCCCTGTGCTATGCGGCTCCTTCCGGCTAGCTATCTATTTTACATTTGGTAGTGTATATATGTCCATGCTACACTCTCACTTTGTCACAGCTTACCCTTCCCCCTCCCCATAGCCCCAGGTCCATTCTCCAGTAGGTCTGTGTCTTTATTCTTGTCTTACCCCTAGGTTCTTCATGACCTTATTTTTTTTCTTTCTTAGATTCCATATATATGTGTTAGCATACGGTATTTGTTTTTCTCTTTCTGACTTACTTCACTCTGTATGACAGACTCGAGGTCCATCCACCTCACTACAAATAACTCAATTTCGTTTCTATTTATGGCTGTATATATGGGCCACATCTTCTTTATCCATTCATCCGATGATGGACACTTAGGTTGCTTCCATGTCCTGGCTATTGTAAATAGACCTGCAATGAACATTTTGGTACATGACGCTTTTTGAATTACGGTTTTCTCAGAGTATATGCCCAGTAGTGGGATTGCTGGGTCATATGGTAGTTCTATTTGTAGTTTTTTAAGGAACCTCCATACTGTTCTCCATAGTGGCTGTATCAATTTACATTCCTACCAGCAGTGCAAGAGGGTTCCCTTTTCTCCACACCTTCTCCAGCATTTATTGTTTCTAGATTTTTTGATGATGGCCATTCTGAGTGGTGTGAGATGATATCTCATTGCAGTTTTGATTTGCATTTCTCTAATGATTAATGATGTTGAGCATTCTTTCATGTGTTTGTTGGCAATCTGCATATCTTCTTTGGAGAAATGTCTATTTAGGTCTTCTGCCCATTTTTGGATTGGGTTGTTTATTTTTTTGTTATTGAGCTGCATGAGCTGCTTGTAAATTTTGGAGATTAATCATTTGTCAGTTACTTCATTTGCAAATATTTTCTCCCATTCTGAGGGTTGTCTTTTGGTCTTGTTTATGGTTTCCTTTGCTGTGCAAAAGCTTTGAAGTTTCTTTAGGTCCTGTTTGTTTATTTTTGTTTTTATTTCCATTTCTCTGGGAGGTGAGTCACAAAGGATCTTGCTGTGATTTATGTCATAGAGTGTTCTGCCTATGTTTTCCTCTAAGAGTTTGATAGTTTCTGGCCTTACATTTAGGTCTTTAATTCATTTTGAGCTTATTTTTGTGTATGGTGTTAGGGAGTGTTCTAATCTCATACTTTTACATGTACCTGTCCAGCTTTCCCAGCACCACTTATTGAAGAGACTGTCTTTTCTCCACTGTATATTCTTGCCACCTTTATCAAAGATAAGGTGACCATATGTGCGTGGGTTTATCTCTATCCTGTTCCATTGATCTATATTTCTGTTTTTGTGCCAGTACCATACTGTCTTGATTACTGTAGCTTTGCAGTATAATCTGAAGTCAGGGAGCCTCATTCCTCCAGCTCCGTTTTTGTTCACAAGATTGCTTTGGCTATTCGGGGTCTTTTGTGTTTCCATACAAATTGTGAAATTTTTTGTTCTAGTTCTGTAAAAAATGCCATTGGTAGTTTGATAGGGATTGCATTGAATCTGTAGATTGCTTTGGGTAGTATACTCATTTTCATAATGTTGATTTTTCCAATCCAAGAACATGGTATATCTCTCCATCTGTTTGTATCATCTTTAATTTCCTTCATCAGTATGTTATGGTTTTCTGCATACAGGTCTTATGTCTCCTTAGGTAGGTTTATTCCTAGATATTTTATTCTTTTTGTTGCAGTGGTAAATGTGAGTGTTTCCTTAGTTTCTCTTTCAGATTTTTCATCATTAGTGTATAGGAATGCCAGAGATTTCTGTGCATTAATTTTGTGTCTTGCTGCTTTACCAAATTCATTGATTAGCTCTAGTAGTTTTTTGGTAGCATATTTGGGATTCTCTATGTATAGTTTCATGTCATCTGCAAACAGTGACAGCTTTACTTCTTCTTTTCTGATTCGGATTCCTTTTATTTCTTTTTCTTCTCTGATTGTTGTGGTTAAAACTTCCAAAACTATGTTGAATAAGAGTGTTGAGAGTGGTCAGCCTTGTCTTGTTCCTGATCTTAGTGGAAATGCTTTCAGTTTTTCACCATTGAGGACGATGTTGGCTGTGGGTTTCTCATATATGGCCTTTATTATGTTGAGGAAAGTTCCCTCTATGCCTACTTTCTGCAGGGTTTTTATCAGAAATAGGTGTTGAATTTTGTCGAAAGATTTCTCTGCATCTACTGAGATGATCATATGGTTTTTCTCCTCAATTTGTTAATATAGTGTATCACGTTGATTGATTTGAGTATATTGAAGAATCCTTGCATTCCTGGAATAAACCCCACTTGATCATGGTGTATGATGCTTTTAATGTGCTGTTGGATTCTGTTTGCTAGTATTTTGTTGAGGATGTTTGCATCTATGTTCATCAGTGATATTGGCTTGTAGTTTTCTTTCTTTGTGACATGTTTGTCTGGTGTTGGTATCAGGGTGATGGTGGCTTCGTAGAATGAGTTTGGGAGTGTTTCTCCCTCTGCTATATTTTGGAAGAGTTTGAGAAGAATAGGTGTTAGCTCTTCTCTTAATGTTTGATAGAATTCTCCTGTGAAGCCATCTGGTCCTGGGCTTTTGTTTGTTGGAAGATTTTTAATCACAGTCTCAATTTCAGTGTTTGTGATTGGTCTGTTCATATATTCTATTTCTTCCTGGTACAGTTTTGGCAGGTTGTGCATTTCTAAGAATTTGTCCATTTCTTCCAGGTTGTCATTTTATTGGCATAGAGTTGCTTGTAGTAATCTCTCATGATCTTTTGTATTTCTGCATTGTCAGTTGTTACTTCTCCTTTTTCATTTGTAATTCTATTGATTTGAGTCTTCTCCCTTTTTTTCTTGATGAGTCTGGCTAATGATTTATCAATTTTGTTTATCTTCTCAGAGAACCAGCTTTTAGTTTTATTGACCTTTGCTATCATTTCCTTCATTTCTTTTTCAGTTATTTCTGATCTGATCTTTATGATTTCTTTCCTTCTGCTACCTTTCGGGGTTTTTTTTGTTCTTCTTTCTCTAATTACTTTAGGTGCAAGGTTAGCTTGTTTATTCTAGATGTTTCCTGTTTCTTAAGGTAGGATTGTATTGCTATAAACTTCCCTCTTAGAACTGCTTTTCCTACATCCCATAGGTTTTGGGTCGTGTCTCCATTGTCATTTGTTTCTAGGTATTTTTTGATTTCCTCTTTGATTTCTTCAGAGATCACTTGGTTATTAAGTAGTGTATTTTTTAGCCTCCATGTGTTTGTATTTTTCACACATCTTTTCCTGTGATTGATATCTAGTCTCATAGCGTTGTGGTCGGAAAAGATACTTGTTACAATTTCAATTTTCTTAAATTTATCAAGGCTTGATTTGTGACCCAAAATATGATCTATCCTGGAGAATGTTCCATGAGGACTTGAGAAAAATGTGTATTCTGTTGTTTTTGGATGGAATGTTGTATAAATATCAATTGAGCCCATATTGTTTAATGTATCATTTAAAGCTTGTGTTTCTTTATTTATTTTCATTTTGGATGATCTGTCCATGGGTAAAAGTGGGGTTTTAAAGTCCCCTACTATGAATATGTTACTGTTGATTTCCCCTTTTATGGCTGTTAGTATTTGCCTTATGTATTGAGGTGTTCCTATGTTGGGTGCATAAATATTTACAATTGTTTTATCTTCTTCTTGGATCGATCCCTTGATCATTATGTAGTGTCCTTCTTTGTCTCTTGTAATAGTCTTTATTTTAAAGTCTATTTTGTGTGCTATGAGAATTGCTACTCCAGCTTTCTTTTGGTTTCCATTTGCATGGAATATCTTTTTCCATCCCCTCACTTTCAGTCTGTATGTGTCCCTAGGTCTGAAGTGGGTCTCTTGTAAATAGTATATATATGGTTCTTGTTTTTGTATCCATTCAGCCAATATGCGTCTTTTGGTGGGAGCATTTAGTCCATTTACACTTAAGGTAATTATCGATATGTATGTTTCTGTTTCCATTTTCTTAATTGTTTGGGGTTCATTATTGTAAGTCTTTTCCTTTTCTTGTGTTTCTTGCCTAGAGAAGTTCCTTTAGCATTTGTTGTAAAGCTGGTTTTGTGGTGCTGAACTCTCTCAGCTTTTGCTTGTCTGTAAAGGTTTTAATTTCTCCATCAAATCTGAATGAGATCCTTGCTGGGTAGAGTAATCTTTTTTTTTTTTAATTTTTCTTTTTAATTAATTAATTTTTTTTTTGCGGTACACGGGCCTCTCACTGTTGTGGCCTCTCCCGTTGCAGAGCACAGGCTCCGGACACACAGGCTTAGCGGCCATGGCTCATGAGCCTAGCCGCTCCGCGGCCTGTGGGATCTTTCTGGACTGGAGCACGAACCCGTGTCCCCTGCTGCGGCAGGCAGACTCTCAACCACTGCACCACCAGGAAAGCCCTGTATGAATCTTTTTTATGTGACCTAAGGCATCACTTAAAGCACAGAATAACCCTGGCCAATAAACTGAAGTTGACCTGAATGCCTTCCAGCTGAGACACTGTCAAAACCATCAGGGGACGTGTAAAAATAGTACAATCCCTAAGGGCACAGTTCAACTATTACTGCACCCCATGCAGAACACACAGTAAGTCCCACAGGTTAACAAAAGTCTGACTCGGTGCCCAGCCCTGGGATTTCTAGCTCAGGTGGAAAATTTTAGTGTGAACCCTTGGTTTTAGAGGGACTGCTAGGAGACAGTGGCTTCCAGTTTTGTATATGTGTTTTGCATGAAAAGTGAGGAGTTGAGGCCACCCACACTGTCCCATTGCCAGCACTGCTGTGAGTGATCAAGTTTCAGTAGTTGCTCTGAATTCAGAACTTTCTCAGCAGCTTGGAAAGCACACAGGAGGAGTTTTCCTTCTGGATGAGGGGAAGGTTTCCTGGAATGGTTTTGAAAACCAAAGATCATTAATGCGCCTCTCCCTGAGCCCCCCAATCCCTCCATGCCTTCCAGATACTACTGGGGTTTTGTTTTCTCTATCACTGTTGCAAAATCAGTGTGTCCTTTTTAATCATTATAACTTTACATTTTTTAAATCATTCCCTGCTCTTATCCAGACGTTTCACCAGGAGGTGGTGTGTGCAAGAGGAATAAAAGTATTTTCATCGAAAAACACTTTTATACAGCTTAACTAGAAATACATGTTATGTTCAGGAAAGAGTCAAGAGAAAATCTTGAATTTTAAAAAATTTATAAGTAGGTTTTCACAACCTGCACCTAGAAAAAATTAATCCCTTTTGGGGGTAGCTGCACTTGATGATCAACTTGCTTTACTAAGTATGTATACCAGGAGAAGGACAAGGAAAGTTGGGTCCGTTTATCAGACTCTTGCTGCAAACTGCAACTAATCCAGAAAGGCAAATATAATCATCAACAACAGTGAGCCACCCCTGAGAGGAGGTCAAGAGTCCACTCAGCCAGGAGTGGGCAGAGAATTCACTGTCTTCCCCAGACTTGTAGTTTGAGGCAAAAATCACAGGTTAGGAATGCAATTATTTTGTGTGTTGGTAATACAGTCTGATTTCAGATGGTCCATTAGAGAACAAGCTCTGTCATGTGGACATTTGTGTGTGACCCAGGCAGCCCAGCCAGCGTCCATGATGTTTTCAGAGTCTGTGGCCCCACAGAGGCGTGTCCTGAAGCTACAGTGATAACACGGTCTGAGTTTTGTCTGCTTTAGTCCACCAGACTTTGTGCTGTGGCTGAAATAGCACATAGCAGATAGTATCAGGTTTCAGCTTAGAGTCAGATTCAGGCAATTAAAATCAGTGAGGCAGAATTCCAGGAAAAAAACACTGGCTTTGGCCCTGCACAGCCAGTAACAGTGTTCTAAGTCCAAGTGACAAGCCAGGCTTTTCTAAATCCTGTTAATCTTGTTATTCTTACAGTCCAAGTTGACCCATTCAAAAATATGCACAGAAGACAGAAAATTAACAGCCTCTATCACAGGTCTGATTTTACAAGAACTCATTAATAATTAAATTGCTTTTTAAAATTCCCAAAGTGTCTACTTAGAGATTACCTATTATTTCATATTGTTTCACTTTTTTCAAAGGTACTAATAGGTAAAAATTGAGGCAAATGTCATGGGCAGAGTCAAGATGGCAGAGTAGGAGGACGAGGAGTTTGCGTCTCCTCACAACTAGGGCATCCACCAGATGCCACTGGGGGACCTCAACACCCAAGGGGATGGGAGGAACCCCTGAGGCACCAGGTAGGATGTGGGGGGGAGTGAGGGGGGAGGAAAAGTGGAGGTGGGATGGGACTAGGGCCCCTGAGAGGTGGCTGTGGGGAGGGGAGAGGTTTCCACACCTGGAGAGGCCCACTAACTGTGAGGGGATCAACGGGAATGGGGAGAGATCCTCGGGGGTTCGGAGGATTGGAGGGGAATGTGGCTAGTGTTTCCTTCACCCATTCAGTCCCGGGGATCGTGCTGAGGTCCTGGGCCTGGTCCTCTGCCCTCCGAGGACCCCTCTGGCAGTGTGGGTCCTGGGGGTGTGGGAGAGAGTGGGGGAGGAAGAGTAGAGGCGAATGGGGATGAACCCTTGGAGATCATAGATTGCGGGGGACATGGCTAACATTTCCTCCACTCACTCGGGTCCTAGCAATCCCTGGTCAGGGAACTAGATCACACATGTATGCTGCAACTAAAGAGTTCGCATGCCACAACTAAGGAACCCACAGGCTGCAACTAAAGGGCCCTCCAGCTACAACTAAGGCAAACACATGTCACAACTAAGGAGCACAAGTGTCGCAACTAAGGAGCCAGTGAGCTGCTCCTAAGACCCAGCACAACCAAAATAAATAAATAAAATTGATAAAATTAATAATTAAATAAAAGTCTAGGGAGTGGGTCACTTAAGGCAGAAATCTGATTCAAAAAAACAATCTTCCAACAAACAAAAATCCAGGACCAGATGGCTTCACAGGTGAATTCTATCAAACATTTAGTGAAGAGCTAACACCTATCCTTCACAAACTCTTCCAAAAAATTGCAGAGGGAGAAACACTCCCAGATATGTTCCATGAGTCCACCTTCACCCAGATAGCAAAACCAGACAAAGATATCACAAAAAAGAAAATTACAGACCAGTATCACTGATGAACATAGACACAAAAATCCTCAACAAAATACTAGCAAAGAGAATCCAACAAAACATTAAAAGGATCATGCACCATGACCAAGTGGGATTTATCCCAGGAATGCAGGGATTCTTCAATATATAAAAATCAAACAATGTGATACACCATATTAACAAATTAAAGAATAAAAACCATATGATCATCTCAGTAGATGCAGATAAAGCTTTTGACAAAATTCAACATCCATTCACAGCAAAAACTCTCCAAAAAATGGTCATAGAGGGATCCTATCTCAACATTATAAAGGCCACATACAACAAATCCACAGCAAAGATCATTCTCAATGCTGAAAAACTGAAAGCATTTCCACTAAGATCAGGAACAATACAAGGATGTCCTCTCTTGTCACTCTTATTCAACAGTTTTGGAAGTCCTAGCCACAGCAATCAGAAAGGAAAAAGAAATAAATGAATCTAAATTGGAAAAGAAGTAAAACTGTCACTGTTTGCAGATGACATGATACTATACACAGAAAATCCTAAAGATGCCACCAGAAAACTACTAGAGCTAGTCAATGAATTTGGTAAAGTTGTAGGATGCAAAATTAATGTACAGAAATCACTTGCATTTGTATACACTAACAATGAAACATCACAAAGGGAAATTAAGGAAACAATCCCATTTACCATCACAACAAAAAGAATAAAATATCTAGGAATAATCCTACCTAAGGAGGGAAAATTTCTGCACTCAGAAAACTATAAAACACTGATGAAAGAAATCAAAGATGACACAAACAGATGGAGAAACATACCATGTTCTTGGACTGGAGAATCAATATTGTGAAAATGACTATACTACCCAAAGCAATCTACAGATTCAATGCAATCCCTGTCAAATTACCAATGGCATTCTTCACAGAATTAGAACAAAAAAATTTGCAATTTGTATGGAAACACAAAAGACCCTGAATAGCCAAAGCAATCTTAAGAAAGAAAAATGGAGCTGTAGGAATCAGGCTCCCCAACTTCAAACTATACTACAAAGCTACAGTAATCAAGACAGTATGGTACTAGCACAAAACCAGAAATACAGATCAATGGTACAGGATAGAAAGCTCAGAGATTAACCCATGCACCTATGGTCACCTAATCTATGACAAAGAAGGCAAGGATACACAATGGAGAAAAGACAGCCTCTTCAATAAATTGTGCTGGGAAAACTGGACAGCTACATGTAAAAGAATGACATTAGAATGCTAACTAACACCATACATAAAAATAAACTCAAAATGGATGAAAGACCTAAAGCTAAGGTGAGACACTATAAAACTCTTAGAGGAAAACATAGGCAGAACACTCTCCGAGATAAATTGCAGCAAGATCTTTTTTGACCCACCTCCTAGAGTAATGAAAATAAAAACAAAAATAAACAAATGGGACCTAGTTAAACTTAAAATCTTTTGCACAGCAAAGGAAACCATAAGCAAAACGAAAAGACAACCCTCAGAATGGGAGAAAATATTTGCAAATGAAGCAAGCCTCAAGGGATTAATCTCCAAAATACATAAACAGCAGCTCAATTTAAAAAGAACAAACAACCCATTCAAAAAATGGGCATTTCTCCAAAGAAGACATACAGATGGGCAAGAGGCACATGAAAATATGCTCAACATCACTAATTATTAGAGAAATGCAAATCAAAATTACAATGAGGTATCACCTCACACGGGTCAGAATGGCCATCATCAAAAATCTACAAACAATAAAGGCTGGAGAGGGTGTGGAGAAAAGGGAACCCTCTTACATTGTTGTTGGGAATGTAAATTGATACAGCCACTATGGAGAACAGTATGGAGTTTCCTTAAAAAACTAAAAATAGAACTACCATACGACCCAGCCATCCCACTACTGGGCATATACCCTGAGAAAACCATAATTCAAAAAGACACATGTAATCCAGTATTCATTGCAGCACTATTTACAATAGCCAGGTCATGGAAATAACTTAAATGTCCATTGACAGACAAAACTGTAAAGAAATGTGGTACATATATACAATGGAATATTACTCAGCCACAAAAAGGAACAAAAATGGGTCATTTGTAGAGTTGTGGATGGACGTAGAGTCTGTCATGCAGAGCAAAATATGTCAGAAAGAAACAACAAATATCATGTATTAACACATATATGTGGAATCTAGAAAAATGGTACTGAAGAACCTATTTCCAGGGCAGGAATATAGACGCAGATGTAGAGAATGGACACGTGGACACAGTGGGGGAAGGGGAGGGTGGGGTGAATTGTGAGATTAGGATTGATATATATATACTACCATGTGTAAACTATATAGCTAGTGGGAACCTGCTATAAAGCACAGGAAGCTCAGCTAGGTGCTCTGTGATGACCTAGATGGGTGGGATGGGTGGGGGTGGGAAGAAAATCCAAGAGGGAGGGGATATATGTATACATACACCTGATTCACTTTGTTGTACAGCAGAAACTGACACAACATTCTAATTTACTATATGCCAATAAAAAATAAAATTATAAAAATAAATAAAACTCTAGTCAAAAAATTAAAAATAAAGTAAATGTCTTCACTTATAGAAACCTATCTTTGTTTTTAATACTCAAAGACTTTACATTTCAATCCACCCACCAGCAGCAAAAAGAAAGTTATATAACATCTTAGGGTTTGCTTTTTTGGTTTTTTTTGGCTTTCCTAATCAGAAAATTATTTCTGAAATTATGAACTTAAACATAGAATATTTTACATAAGTTTTCTCTCATAGCATAAATCATAAAGTCATTTTTTAAATTATTTTTCCTCTCATTGTAAATTTACTCAAGTCTCCAGCAACAAGTTTAGCATTTACAGGGTTAAACTTACAGCTGACAGGTAATGCCCAGAACTGATGGGTGGGTGGGATGATGCTGAAGCATTATCTGAAGTGGGTTTTTTTCTTCTTTTTTTTTTTTCCTTCTGGTTTATCTAAAGCCCTGAAACTTGATTTAATTGTTTATAGGTGTTGACTTAAAAAATGTACAACCTAAAAGTGGAGAATTATGTTTTATTTGACAGACATACTGAGGAGTTAAGCCCAGGAAATAGCCTCTCATATAGCTCTGAGGACTATTCCAAAGAAGTAAGGGAGGAACCAGGATATATAGGCGTTTTTCAAAAACAAATCAGGTAGTTGAACGTCAAAAGATTTCTGCTAATTAAAGAAAAAACAAACATCTCAAGTTATTGAATTTAGCACTTTTCCATTGTAAAATAAAATCCATATTTTATGGCAAGGCAAGAAAAATTTAAACATGGAAAATTTTCTCGGCCCTTTGGCCTTCTCTCTCCCTTCTACTGTGCATTGTGTATCTGCATTATGCGTCAATCAAACCTCCCCCTCTGGCAGAAATACCTGCTTAACCGCAAAGAACAACATTCTCCGAGTACCAACAAGCCAGCTCCTTAAATGATAACATTCCTTCTTGATCTTGTAAGGGATCATGATGGCCCATCACTTTGTTCTTGCAGATCTGGATTGTGTAAATTGTCAATAATACGTCATCTAATGTACAGCCCTCTGTCTCAAAAAGTTTATATAACTGTGTTTTGACTTCTAACAGGTGGAATAGTTCTCAGAGCTTTCTGAGAAGCTGTTCCCAGGTTATAATCCTCAATTTAGCTCAAGCAAAATTTTCCATCTTTCTTAGATCAACTAAGTAATTTTTCATTGACATGCATGATGCAGCTGGCAGGATATGAAAGACACACCTACCAAAGGACACCTGGAGTCTACCCAGAACTTGTGCTCTGTACCAAGTATTGGCCCACTGAACCCCACTGGCTGTTTGGAACTCCTCAGGTGTTCTGGTGAGTTCTCCTGATATCCAGATCTCATTGTTCAAGTGATGATCCTGAAAATTTTATTCAAGCTGTTTCACTTAAGACTTGGGCACCAATGCATTTCCTAGGCAGGATCTAGGGGGTCTGGGCAAGAGGCCCAGGGAAACATAGGTGGCTGGGCTTTTGTTCAATTTGGCTTAAACTTTTTAAAAAGTTTATTTTCCCTACAGTTCAATTTTTCTATTATTATTTTATTTTATTTATTTTTGGCTGCGTTGGGTCTTCATTGTTGCACACGGGCTTTCTCTAGTTGCGGCAAGTGGGGGCTACTCTCGGTTGCAGTGCGTGGGCTTCTCATTGCAGTGGCTTCTCTTGTTGCGGAGCACAGGCTCTAGGTGTGCAGGCTTCATTAGTCGTGGCACGCAGGCTCAGTAGTTGTGGCACATGGGTTTAGTTGCTCCCCAGCATGTGGGATCTTCTCAGACCAGGGTTCAAACCCGTGTCCCCTGCATTGGCAGGCAGATTCTTAACCACTGCACCACCAGGAAAGTCCCTTAAATTTTTTCTTAAATGAATTGATATATGGTCTGAACAAAGTTTTTGCTAGTGAAATGAGAGACTGAATTATGTAGCTCTGAAGAATAAGGGAAACCCACTATAATCTTTAAGTAAATACTGCTCATCCAGTGGGGGTGCTACAGAGGCTGGTACCTAGCTCTCGTGAGCACCCAACGTGATTTTAGACTGTCCCATGAAGAAACCAAGACAGGTAAGAGAGTCAAACCGACCCAAACGTAACTCCTTGGGGAGCTAGACTCAGAAGCAGCGCATATTCCATCTGCCATGCTGTCCTCAGGAAGCTGTTGAGATCATATCTCATATCTGAATTAGTGTTCCAAGTTAATAATGGGAAATTGTGCCTCAAAGGCCAAACAGCTCCCAGATGGATAGCCACCTATGGGAGTACCAGCTCGGTTGGGTTTATGTATACTTGCATGTTCTTAACTGAGAACTAAAAGAAATTGAGCCCTGAAATGGGGCTCTTTTGGCACTCCCAAACTGAATTCTAAACATGCAACTAAGGCCAGCAGTCTTCTGGATCTGTGCCTACAGGGTCTACTGGAAACAACAGTGGTAAGAGTTTTTCGACTTTCTAAAGTTAGATTAGCAGGAGAAAATATTTGTAGGGTTAGCTGCTTGGATCCTTTGAATTGTAGAAACTTCTAAATTAACATTTAGAAGAGCAAAATTTTAGAGAGCTCTCATTTTAAACTATTGCACCTATTTGAATTGGTACACAGAAGCCCCAAACGGCTTCAAAATTCTAAAACAGCCTCATTGAAAGATTGGTTGTAGAAGGCTAATGAAAGATTAATGATATAAAAGGTACCTAAAACTTTAGCTACTCCTCCCATCTATCCCTCTTTATTTCAGTACTCATTCTAGTAACACACTATAAAAGGGTTACCTTTAGAAATGGAACTACCTGAGGCTGTAGGCAAGCCTTTTCAGAGCAAAGGCTGAACTGAGGGCCATAGTTTAAAAATTTCTTAAACCCAGGGAGAACCCTCAAAACTGTTTATAAATGGATTATCAAGATGAGAGACCACTACTCTGACAAAACTGACGCGATGGCTGATATTCAGAGCCTGAGAGGAATTTTCCTTGAAGGGGAGGCTTCTCCCCTAAACAAAATGAGGGAAAGTAAAACATTCCAACACAGATAAATTTGTATGTCAGTCCTTTGATATCATTGAGGTGGCCACCCTATTCTTTGAGGAAAAACCAACTGTTCTTGTTTACAAGTCTGGTCTTTATAGGATTAGAGGTGTGGTTCCAGAAATAATTCAAAGCCCACCAATCCTTTTACCACTCCCCGAACCTCCCCTATTTATCTCAAAAGGCTTGTAAGTATTGAAAAAAAAACTCTAGCCTTAAGGGAACAAAGTCAAGAGAGGAGGAACTTGCCTTTCTCCTCCTATGCCTTTGAGATGTGAATGCTCTACCTGATCTTTTCCAGGAAGCCTTATCCCTGCCATCTTTTTAAAATGCAAATTTCAGGAAAGTGGGTAGGTAATTTGGAACTTGACTTGTCACGGACAAATAGAAATCTTAAGTGTCTTCTCCATAAATATTAGCCATCTAGACAAGTGACCTTGACTTGTTCATCTGACAGAGACCCAACTTGAATCCAACCTCTTTTGTAACTGATGTGTTTTTATTATTGTACCTGTTTCATGGCTGAGATTTTGGAATGGGAACTATGAGGTTTCTGTGTCTGTGTGTTTGTGCATATCTGAATATATGTGTTGTAGGTGTGTGGTATTGCCAGAATTAATTTATAAAATAGTTCTATTTAATTGTCTTAAAGGAAATTAAGTGTTTATTTAGATACTCAGAAATAGAAAAGAAACTGGCCAGAATGAATTTCAGGTTCATGTGAGCTGGGAAATATTTAGTATTGAATTAATACCAGAGTATAAAAGTTAGTTTAAGCTTGTTGGTTTAGTTAATACAGACATATATTTAGAGTCATCAACATTAAATACTTTTATTGTACCTAGATTTACTAGAAATAAAATAAGAAAGACCTTATTCCTGTTACAAAGTTTGTCAACAAAAAATAATGATATGATGAAATTTTAAGTAAATAAAGTAGAGGTGAATGAGATAAGAGCTTTTACGTAAACTTTAGGAATAATGGTGTTTTGGGGATGTCTATCTAAAATTGTCTCTCAAAAATGGAAATAAAAACAAAAATAAACAGATGGGACCTAATGAAACTTCAAAGCTTTTGCACAGCAAGGGAAACCATAAACGAGACAAAAAGACAACCCTCAGAATGGGAGAAAATATTTGCAAATGAAGCAACTGACAAAGGATTAATCTCCAAAATATACAAGCAGCTCATGCAGCTCAATAACAAAAAAACAAACAACCCAATCCAAAAACGGGCAGAAGACCTAAATAGACATTTCTCCAAAGAAGATATACAATTTGCCAACAAACACATGAAAGGATGCTCAACATCACTAATCATTAGAAAAATGCAAATCAAAACCACAATGAGGTATCACCTCACACCAGGCAGAATGGGCATTATCAAAAAATCTAGAAACAATAAATGCTGGAGAAGGTGTGGAGAAAAGGGAACCCTCTTGCACTGTTGGTGGGAATGTAAATTGATACAGCCACTATGGAGAACAGTATGGAGGTTCCTTAAAAAACTAAAACTACCATATGACCCAGCAATCCCACTACTGGGCATATACCCTGAGAAAACCATAATTCAAAAAGAGACATATACCCCAATGTTCACTGCAGCACTATTTACAATAGCCAGGACATGGAAGCAACCTAAGTGTCCATCAACAGATGAATGGATAAAGAATATGTGGCAAATATATACATATATAAAATGTAATATTACTCAGTCATAAAAAGAAACAAAGTTGAGTTATTTGTAGTGAGGTGGTTGAAACTAGAGTCTGTCATACAGAGTGAAGTAAGTCAGAAAGAGAAAAACAAATACTGCATGCTAACACATATATATGGAATCTAAAAAAAGGAAAGTTCTGATGAACCTAGGGGCAGGACGGGAATAAAAACACAGACGTAGAGAATGGACTTGAAGACACAGGGAGGGGGAAGGGTAAACTGGGACAAAGTGAGAGAGTAGCATTGACACATATATATACTACCAAATGTAAAACAGCTAGCTAGCGGGAAGCAGCTGCATAGCACAGGGAGATCAGCTCGGTGCTTTGTGACCGCCTAGAGGGGTGGGATAGGGAGGGTGGGAGGGAGGTGCAAAAGGAAGGGGATATGGGGATATATGTATAAACATAAATGATTCACTTTGTTACACAGCAGAAACTAACACAACATTGTAAAGCAATTATACTCCAGTAAAGATGTTAATAAAATAAAATAAAGTAAAATTAAATTAAATTAAAAGTCTCTCCAGATTTTGATAACTTGAAACTTTAAAGTTGTGCTAAATTAACTTAAATAATAGGAATTCATTGAATATTTAGATCATTTCCAATTAAAATACTGGAATATTAATTGCTAAACATAATTTTGTCTTCTTATGAGAAACTAAAGATGTTTGTGTTTATTAGACACATGTCTTGTACTATATTGAGGAAAGAAAATCTATGAGAAGGTGTATGTTTCTAAAGGTTATAAAATATATTTGTAAGTGTCAATCAGAAAATGTTGGTATGACAGTTTACAATTACTTGCTTCTAGGTTTTTGCTATAAATTAGGTTTTAAGGTTAAGAAGTATAATATATGTAACTAAAGCTACTAAAATAATAAGGGAAATATTTGAGTATACAAGGAAAGTAAGAGGTTTTTTTATCGGGAAAAAAAAAAGGTGTGAAGATTGGAAATACTTTTTACTAAGGGAAAGAAGGTAATTTTGTCCTAGAGCTGGTTGTTTCTGACTGGAAAAGAAAATATGGACAGAATAATATGGATACTGAAAGTTGTGGAAGGTTTGTGGATAAAGGAACACTGAGAAAGTTTTTGTGCATGGTCAGGATTCGCTAAGATTGAATTAATTAAGAAAATGAATTTTAAAGGTAAAGTGGTACAATAGCTGAATTTAATTTCCTCTCTAAAAGGACAAAGTTTTCTTAAAATATTGAACTGCTTTTGGTAATAGATTGCATGAGTTTCTTTGCATTTAAGTGATGTATTACCACATTTAAGATCTTTTATTGTCACTTTGGTTAAGTGAATGCATATTGTCTCACAGTGACCTACGATCCCATTTGACTGGGTGTTTTGAACATTTTTTGATATTTTTGACAACCTTCCCAAAGATCAAATTCTAAATGAAATTTGTTTCACCTCTAGCTAACTTTGAGGTTTTCCAAAGGGTCCCTGGAATACCTCAAAATATTTGTTTTCTCTCCATCTCAGAGAGTAATATTAAACTAATTAGGCTTATTTGGTATGTTAAATTACAGGGAATTCCCGCCTATGGAAATTTAGAAACTGGGAAAATGTGTGTTAGGGGTAGGATGCTATGCAGAGGGGTGGGTGCGTTTAAATTTTATTTATTTATTTTTGTCTGCGTTGGGTCTTCGTTGCTGAGCGTGGGTTTTCTCTAGTTGCGGCGAGCAGGGGCTACTCTCATCGCGGTGGCTTCTCTTGTTGTGGAGCATGGGCTCTCGGTGCTAGGGCTTCAGTATTTGTGGCACATGGGCTCAGTAGTTGTGGCTCTAGAGTGCAGGCTCAGTAGCTGTGACTCATGGGCTTAGCTGCTCCGCGGCATGTGGGATCTTCCCAGACCAGGGCTCGAACCCGTGTCCCCTGCATCGGCAGGCGGATTCTTAACCACTGTGCCACCAGGGAAGCCCATGGGGGTGGGTGCATTTAGAAAACACACATGCCATATCCACAGTGTAGATGCAAATTAGCCTTGGAATGGCCACCTCGTGTGATCCTTGTTCTCTGGACAAGAAACCTGGCATGATGGGAAGGAAACACTCAGGCAGAACAACCAGACTGCAAGCTTACTAATTCAACGTGTGGTGGGGCTACAAGACTGGGGGTACCTGTGCATTCTGCCATCTGCCTGATTTCTCCTCCTATAGTGGGAGAACACCATCTGAGCAGGGGATGCTGTTAATAAAAAAATGCATTTAAAAGAAGCAGTTGTTGCTTCCTTCAACCAGAACTGTGTGTTCTATACAGAACTCTTACGTGCTATTTTATCTGGCCATGTCAGCAACGATCTCCAAGAAAGATAAGATTCCATGTTCAAAGGAGTGGGTTAGTTCTCAAAAGTGGAAGCTGGGTTCCTCAGTGGATCCTATGGATATAAGGATGAAGTTTAGATGTGATTGAGACCACAGTTACAGGACTGATTTGATAACAATGAAACCAAGAGAGAGAGGTAGCAATCACTGGGGTTTTTTTTTTGGAGGGGGCACGGGGGGAGGGGTGGACACTCAGGACACAAGAAAAAAGCATATGTAAATCACCAGAGTGGAGTCAGTAACTCAGTAAAATTACCAAAGCTTTTATTGAAAAATTTCCCTGGTTTTGGTTTTTGAGGTGATCATATAGGGAACTGGCGATACTTAATTGTATGGTTCCATTTCCTTTTTGTGGCCTCAATGTTTTTAAAAGGAATATTCCATGTGTGTGTTTTTAGAATTGGTGAATGAATGAACCTCACTTTTTTAATACCTGAGCTTCTCAAAATCATGAATCACTGAAGTATTGTCATCAGAAGTAGGCTTAAAAATCTGACAATGACTTGATCATAGGTAAGATGTAGAACTTTTGTCTCTGAGAAATGATCAAACAAGGAAACACCCAGGAAGCACAAGGCAAAACACCCTCCTGGAGGCCGATGGGGTGGGAAGAGGCCCAGCCCAGGGCAGGCAGCATGCCTTCTGTGTGGCTCACCTGTCTTTTCCCCCCTTCACATGACACCAGATAAGCCAGCGTTGGCACTGAAGTCCAGAGCCTGGCCCTGGGGAGCTTTGGTTCCCTACCTCACCATGTCCTCAGTGCTCATGTTTCATTCTGGTACCCCAGAGTCCAGTTTGCCAAGTGATTGATGGGGGCTGGGGGTGAGGGACAAAGGCAAAGTCTCCAAAGCTCAGCTTCCTTTTCTAAGCTCTGCTGGCCTGAAGCACATTTATTTCTTCACTTTAGTGAGGAATCTGGCACCTTGATTTTGTATACCTCACTGCTGTGACCATCTTCCTCTGTAAAATGGGGCATACAATAGCACCCATCTCCTCGGGCAGTGGTTCTCCAAGTGGGTCCCCACTGGTAGCATCTGTATCACTTGGGAACTTGTTAGAAAAGCAAACCCTGGAACCCCCTCCCAGACCCACTGACTCCGACACTCGACGACACTCGGGGGATAGAGGTCAGCAATCTGACCCTGAGGTGATTCTGATGCACCCTCAAGTTGGAGAACCACTGTCATAGGGTTGTTGGGAACAGTAAATGAAGGAGCACATATAAAAAGCTCAGAACATTGCCTGGTACCTGTGTTATTTAGATATGAGAATCATCATTATCATGGCAGGAACCTTTTCTAATCATGCTTTAATTACCAGGAGTACCAGGTACTCACAGGTGGAGATCCTTTCCTGTGGAACACTGCTCTCCCCATACCCTCCCCTCTCATGAATATGTATGCAAGTTCTATTAACAACACAAATGTCTTGACCACTTCGCATAATGATACAGGTGTCAGGGGAAAGACTTTATGCAAGTAAAGACTTTATGCAAAGAAAGACTTTATTAACGGGGATGATTGCAATAGGGAGATGCTCAAAGCCTAAACCAGAAATATCTCAGGGCAGGAGTGGGTGAGCCATGCTTTTATATGCAGAGACCATGGAATAGGTGGTTGTGGACAGAGTAAGGAGGGAAGGGGAGGTAATAAAAGCTGCTGCGTGGGAGTCCTGGAACCTAAAAAACTGTCAAACATTGCACTAGCAGGAGAGTCAGGGCAGGAGCTGTTGTCTATAATCAGGCACATGAGTAAAGAAGTTACAGAGCGGGAAGGTCATATAGAGGGCCTAGCTGTACTAGTGAAGCCAGCCTAAAGATATGTTAAACACAAGTTTGAAACACAGTCAAGAAGCTGGCTCTTACTTATACCATGTGCAGTAGGCTAAATAATGGTCCCCAAACATATTAGGTCTTAATTCTTAGAACCTGTAAATGTTACCCTATATTGTAAAGATTTTGTAAATATGATTAAGAATTGTGAGATGGAGAGATTACCCTGCATTATCTGGGCAGGCCTAAATGCCCAAGTGTTCTTGTAAGAGTAAGGTGCGGGGAAATTTGACACAGACTGAAGAGGAGAAGGCAATGTGACCACAGAGGCAGAGATGAGAGTGATGCAGCCACAAATCAAGGAGGGCCTGGAGGCCCCAGAAGCTGGAAGAGGAGAGGAACAGGTTCTCTCCTAGAGCCTCTGGAGGGAGTACAGCCCTACCAACCCCTGGTTTTCGGCCCAAGTGATGCTGATTTTGGACTTCTGATCTCCATAACTGTGAGAGAATAAATTCTTGTTGTTTTAAGCCACCAAGTTTGTGAGAATTTGTTACAGCAGCCATAGGAAACTAATATGCCTTGTTTCATGAAAAGACTTTTTCAGATTTTAGGAAGAGATCCTCTTATAGTCTTAGGGGTGGGAAAAAAATCCCTCAAGTTCAGCTCCTATGTTACCTACTGCACCAATACGCTTTGCCATAATCTCATTTAAATATATTGATCATGGCTGTGCTCATATGCTGTAAAATCAAGATTACCGCAGTTAATTTCAGATTTTAAAATGGAAAGGCTGAGCTTCAGAAAAGTTGCCAGGAAAGTTACATGTAGAATGTGTCTAAGTAAATGCACAAACTCACAGGGAGCAGTCAATGAGCACAAAGTAAGTGTTCAATTAATTCTTGTAGATTGATTTACTAACTTAAAAAATTGGCTGACTGTTTAACCCTATAGGAAAAGCAAGGTTACAGTAGCTTAGAAAAATAAATTATTTCTTAAGTGGAATCATAAACATACTCTTTTCTATAAAGTTATAAATGGTAATAAACCACTTTACAAATGGACTGGACAATGTTTCTAAGAGTAATTCGTGGCTCACTGAAGTTAAACAAATTGGAGGGGGTTGTTATATTGGGGAGAGGTGTTAAGTGGCCTCAGGGTCTTGAATACCACAACACAAGATCTGTTCATTCCCCCTTGGTTTAAAACTTACAGAGATGGGGTAAAGAATTTATATCCTATTTCATTATTGAGCAAAAGAAATCTAGGCAAATGCACACAAAGATATACTTTTGCAGATACTGCATTTTAAATAGGAAGAGTTAAGTTCTACCAACGCATTTTATCAAAGGCAGAGCTAAGGCTTGGTTACTTGGCTAAAATGTGACCATTTTAATAATTAACACTCATCTAAGTTACTTTGCAAAGAAATGGGAATAGAAGAAAAGGAACACAATGGTTAGTAATAACACCTCTGTAATGCTATTATTTAACAGATAATGTATAAGTAGATTTCATGAGTTGGAGCAATAATCCACTCTCTTGTTTAAATGGGTTTCTCCTGAATTTAGATATTCCTTGATTTAATTTTAGGGTTTGAGCATACTTGCTAAAAAAGGAGTCCATTTTTCCTTCCACTGTGTTTGTATAACATTCCAAGAAACAAAGGAGACGCCACCCTTTGGAGCAGCACCAGCCACACAGCCTCCAGTCACAGATGGTCATGAAGCAGCAGGTTTTTCCACCCTCTGCAGTCTTCAAGAGCTGTGACCCAAGGGCAACTGTAAAACCCACATGTTAGAATAACTTAGATTTCTTGTGATAGACTGAGTAAACAAACGGACAATGGCTAGACTTTATATGACCATAGAACGCTGACCCCCAAAAGAAAATTCTGCAGCAACCACCTCAGAACAGTCAGGACTTCCTGAATAACTAACAACTTATTTTTGCTTCTACTTCCAGGACAAACTATTCTCCCCGAACCAATCACAAAGGATATTCCATTTCTAGTTATTCCTCTTCCAGTTTCCTCATAACAGCCTCTAATCAGGGTTTATGGAAACTTCTCTGTTTTCTCATTATAAAGCTTGTCCTCACCCAGACAAGAATTGCCTCCCTCCTCATAGCAAATTGCTCCCATGTAGGCGGTCTTCATTTATTTCCATGAGTGAATGATACTTGTGTTGACTGGATGACTACTTCTAAAAAAAGAAAAGAAAAAAAAAAAACCTCCAGCCATATGCAATACAATGTACTTCTGTAACCACCTGAGAAATTCTGGCCCCTCGTTGTGTTTGAGAGGAAAGGGATTCTACTTGAAAGGACACAAAATAGAAATATTTAATAAATTGATTTTTAAAAATATTTGTCTGTGCTTCTATGAAGGTTACCAATTTAATTTTAACTAAGAATTTACAAATCGACATGCACTATGACTCCATTTTTGTTTTATATACATATATATATATAGAGAGAGAGAGAGAGAGAGAGAGATGCCTATAAAGGAGTTATAGGTGAGGGGACGGGGGTGTTTACTTTCTAAAATATGTTTTCTATAACGAATGTGTTTCTTATATAATTTTTTAAAGTCACTTTTTAAAAAGTTTCTGAATTAATTTCCTTAAATCTTTAGTTCTCTACTTTTTCCTCCACTAAAACATTTCTTCGAACCATGTAAACCTGAACCCTGATATTAAATGTGATTAAACTACTCTTTTTAGAAGTACATTTCTTATATCTGAAGAAAAGCACTTTGGATATTGAGGAAGACTTAATGATCCATAATGCAGAGAGTGGGGAAGCAAAAGCGGTTTCTGCTCTTTCCCACCCGCTCTTCTTTTAATTAAGACAAATTTTTCTGTAAATAACTCGTTTCTGTTGGTTTTGAGGAAAGCTTGCGAGGCGAGAAGAACCCCTGACCGGGAAGACAGGAAAGGGGCATTACAAAATGCCATGCCTTCTCTGGAGACCCACCCAGCCCGTCCCCTTTCCCTCCTGGGCTTTGGGTAGAGACCAGCGCGTCACGGGCTTTGAAGAACTGCCATTCCGCTCCGATTCTTCTCAAACTCAGCTGGTACCACCCTCAACCCGGGAGGTAACGCCTCTGCCTGAGGGCTCCGCATTCCTCCAGCCCGCCCCACCTTTGCTGTGGAATAAGCGGGAACCCCTAAACTAGACAGTTCTCAGCCCTCCTGCAGACTTTCACCAAAAACTCTAGGACCAAAGGAGGCACAGGGTTACGCTGAAAATCCTCTTGGGCCTCCCTGTTGCTTCTTTTTCGTGAACCACCGGCCGAGCGCAATCGAGGTAATTAGTTGATCCAGGTCCCCAGAGACGCCGGACTCCTCCTCAGCGCTGCCCAGGGGCCCCCAGCTCTTCGTCTTCGCTTCCACTGAGGCTAGCACTGCCCTCCCTGGGACAAGTTGGGACAGAGTCGCATCACGAGCGCAGAGTACTCACGCCCGGAGGCCCTGCCCACTGGCCAGCTCAGCCAATCGCGGCGCGGGCAGGCGGTGGGGGCAGGGGCGGCCGGGCCGCAAACCAGGGCCTTAAAGGCAGAGTCAGGCGCGACCCGGCCAGAACCTCCGGCCTCGGAGACCTGGGGAGAGCTACGTGCGTCCGTGGAGTGCGCCTGCGCAGCTGTGGCAGCCGCAGGTCAGCGACCTAGTCTGGGGCCGAGGCGGGTCAGGGACGGGGACTGGAGGGAGGGATATCCAGGGACTCGGGTGAGGGGGCACGCGCGACCCGCAGGAACGACAGCGTCTGCCCGCCGGGAGTTGATGAGGCTGGGTCGGCGCTCCCTCAAGCTTTGGCAGCCTGAGGTGGGGAAGGGGGCAGGGCTATTTGGTAAACCCAGGGCAGAGCTGACGCCACCCGGGGGGCGGGGGAGGTCCTAGGCCGGTCAGCCTCTGGGAGGTGGCAGGCACAAGTTCGGGTCGGTCGCGGCAGTGTGACCCCCGAACTCCGGGCTAAGGGGCCCGTCGCTCCCTGCGCCGCCGTAAACAGCCTCTGGAAGCGACGGGAGTGTGCGAAGGGCTGGGAGCTGGGCAGCAAGTCCCCGGCCTGGCCCCGCCTACAGCGCGGGTGCGGGCTCAAACCAGACGGGTTCTTTGAGCCCCAAGAGTCTGGCCCTGACCGGGCACGAGAACTGGGGGCTCTGGGCGCCGTCGTGCCACGTGATCGCGTGCCCGGTCTGGAGGGCGAGGGAGGGGGTGTGGGCTACACAGGACAAGGGTAGGGACGGTAGAGCGCAGTGTGCACTCCTGCCCACCTCCTCCTGGGAAGGCTTTTTAGAAAGATTTCAATTTAGGTATAGCAGAGATTCGAAGTCATATCTCACCCCCTGCTGTTTATTAGCCAAGAAGAAAGGTGTGAGGTAGCCATCTAACTCTTTGAGATCCATGTCTGTCCCTACTTAGGATCAGGCGTCCTGATAAATAAAATTCTTGGGTCACCTCCATACGTTCAGTAAATAACCTGGACCAACGGTTTCCTAGTTGTTGCCTTAAGATGCCGACACATAAGTTGTGGCAGAAATTCTTATCAAAACCTCAATTATCATTGCACTCATAGTGAAGTCTGTTTCAATTCCTATAGCACTTGTCAGCCTGTTTTTCATTTTGATGGCTGAATCAAATACCTCCACTGTGTTAAGTCTTTGACCTGTTTTTCTCCACCCATATCTTTAGCCTTCTTTCACAGACTTTCCGTAAATATTTGAGAAGATCATTTAAATGTTCTTAGTCCACCATAGTGGCTATAACATCCAGGAGAAAGTAGGAGGGCTTTTTTAAAGCATTGGCCTCATCAAATACTAATTCTTTTTCTTTCCTAGGTTTTTGAAACATGAATCCTTCACTCTTCCTGACTGCCCTTTGCTTGGGAATAGCCTCAGCTGCTCCAAAACTTGATCAAATGTTAGATGCACACTGGTACCAGTGGAAGGCAACACACGGGAGACTGTATGGCATGGTTGGTAACATCTGAAAATTTCCAGAGGGACCTCACAGACAATCGTCCATGCTGTTGGAGTTTACAGCCGGAGAGTAGTTTCTGGAGTAGTTGTTTTAGCTTTTATCAAGGCAGGAACTTAATGGCACCTATTTCTGAGCACAGCATGGGCATATTTTCCTGTGTCAGTGTTTGGAGAACAGCTCTCAGAAGTATAAAGCCATCCCTGACAACAGTTTTTCTTTTTCTCTGTCTGCAAATCCATTTGGTGAACATGGGTTGGGTTTTAAATAGAAGTAAAAATGACCAGTTATATGTTTGCATCTAGAATGAAGAAGGATGGAGGAGAGCAGTGTGGGAGAAGAATATGAAAATGATTGACCTACACAATCAGGAATACAGCCAAGGGAAACATGGCTTCACCATGGCAATGAATGCCTTTGGTGACATGGTGAGTGTGGCATGAGTTGCTGAACTTTTTGTGCCTCCTCTTCTCAGTACTTTAGCAAAATAACTTCTTTAACATTTTATTTACTTTTCCTTAAAGACCAGTGAAGAATTTAAGCAGATGATGAATGGCTTTCAAATCCAGAAGCACAAGAAGGGGAAAGTGTTCCATGAACCTCTCTTTCTTGAAGTTCCCAAATCTGTGGATTGGACTAAGAAAGGCTATGTAACTCCTGTGAAGAATCAGGTATGACAGTATTCAGATTCAGATTTTCTTAAGAATGTTTAGGTATATGGGCTGTTGTTGGTCTTTGTCTTGTAAACTGATGGCTTTTTTATTTTCAGGGTCAGTGTGGTTCTTGTTGGGCTTTTAGTGCCACTGGCGCCCTTGAAGGACAGATGTTCTGGAAAACTGGCAAACTTGTCTCACTGAGTGAGCAGAACCTGGTGGACTGCTCTCGGCCTCAAGGCAATGAGGGTTGCAGTGGTGGCTTAATGGATAATGCCTTCCAGTATGTTAAGGACAATGGAGGCCTGGACACAGAGGAGTCCTATCCATATCTTGGAAAGGTAAAAGGAGCTCCTTATCTTGTCATTACAGCTCTGCTTTTGAACACTTTCAGAGATAACAGACATCTTATTCAGCATTCACATTTTAGATGTAAACTGTCAGAACTGTCATTATAAATTATCAGCTGTTGCACAGGTCTCTGATTAGATGGTTAACATAGCTTGTCTTACTTCTATGTAACGTGAAGAATATGTACACCATTCTGCCTATAATGCATATTTCTCCATAGTGAAAAATTTCTTATGGCCAGGTAGACCTAATTGGTCTTACTGAAGAAATATCTACTAATTTTTCCATTTCAAACCAATCAATAGCATTTTGTTGGGCTGCTTTATAACAAAATTGACTTAGAAATTATTAAGCTGCAAACTGCTGCGTCTTATGGTCCTATAATTCATGTTCCTCATAAGGTGGATGGTAATAATCAAGTCTCTTTCCCTTTATCTTTAAAAGGAAACAAACAGCTGTAAGTATAAGCCCGAGTGTTCTGCTGTCAATGACACTGGCTTCGTGGACATCCCTCAGCGGGAGAAGGCCCTTATGAAGGCAGTGGCAACTGTGGGGCCCATCTCTGTTGCTATTGATGCAGGCCATACATCCTTCCAGTTCTATAAATCAGGTAGGTGTTTTTGTTTTATTATAGAAATTCAGGCAGGGAAAAGTGGAAAATATGACCATGATTGACTCTGGTATGGAGTTCTGTTTTCTAGGACTGTAGAATTTTGAGTGTATGCATTTAATAACAATGATGTTTCCATTTGACATACTTTAAGCATTTTCTCATGATGACAAACTTCATAAATATTTTTAAATGGCTATGTAACTATTCTTCAATTGTTGGTCCCTTTTTCCAAAAGTTTTTTACTATTGTAGTTAGATCTGTAAAGAACCCTGTGGTTCAAGTTTTTTTTTTTTTTTTTGCGGTATGCGGGCCTCTCACTGTTGTGGCCTCTCCCATTGCGGAGCACAGGCTCCAGACGCGCAGGCTCAGCGGCCATGGCTCATGGGCCCAGCCGCTCCGCGACATGTGGGATCTTCCCGGACCGGGCCAGGAACCTGCATCCCCTGCATCCGCAGGTGGACTCTCAACCACTGCGCCACTAGGGAAGCCCAAGTATTTTTTTGTTTTGTGCTGTTTTCTTAGTTGGCATTCAAGGAGTAGAAAGGATTATGCTAATTAATATTAGTAGTTAGTAGTTGAATGCCTAAATCACCTTAACCTTGATAACTAGGTCTTATTATTGGAAATACTTTTTAGGTAGAAAATATATCTAAGATTTTGTTGAATTTTGTTGATTTCTAGTGAGTTAAATTTTTCTTTTTCCTTTTCATCAGCCGTTACTATTTTTGGTCAAATATTTAAGTCTTATTTGGAATTTGTTTATGACATTTCACTGAATTTTGAGATACTTCTCTTAATTGGTTGGTAGCTTGGGTTACTGTCATGTGTCACTTGGAACTCCTCACCCTAACGTTGAATTTTACTCTCCCAGGTATTTATTATGATTCAGAATGCAGCAGCGAAGACCTGGATCATGGTGTTTTGGTGGTTGGCTATGGCTTTGAAGGAACAGATTCAAATAACAATAAATTTTGGATTGTCAAGAACAGGTATAAAACTCCAAATGTTATATTTATATTTTAGATTGAAAAGGGAATCCTTATTTGGAAGCAGTATTTGATTCCAGGTCCAAAAAAGCTCAATTTTGAAATCCCAGAAGTCTTTCTCCCACTTAAACACAGAAATACTGATATGTGATTATAAGATTCTGTAGCAAGTTTGTTGGGGTTATTATTATGTATTTGTAACATTGCATTTCTAAATTCTGAAAATTTTCTTAATTCAGAAACACATCCAGCCCCAGGGGTTTCATATAAAGGATTTTGCACCTGTAGAGTTGAGGGCTGGTTTCCTTTTTCTGTCTCTAATTTTTGAACAAGGAGTGGTGGGCAGAAACATCTGCCTCTGCTCATTCTTTAAGTCTGAAAGATTGTCCAAGAGTCCAGTGGCCTCTGTGCATCCTTTCTGATAATCATTTGATATCCTGTCATTGCATTCTACTCCCAGCTCTCAGAGGTCTTTGAGGGTTGTGAGGATCAATTTTCACAGCTAAAGTTCTTTAACTGAGATGAGCCTGAGGAGACAGACTGCTACATTGGAATGCCAGTTCTGCCTCAGTTTCCTATCTTAAAAAGTTAAGATAAGGACCCACAGGAGTTAATATACTTATAAATATATGTAACAGAACTTAGAATAGTACCTGATACATGCTATGCACTATTTTAATTATTAGTTGTTATTATTATTAATGAAGGTAATATGTACTCGATGCTTTGTATAAAATGGAAAACATGTTCTTCTTTCAGTTGGGGTCCAGAATGGGGCTGGAATGGCTACATAAAAATGGCCAAAGACAAGAACAACCATTGTGGAATTGCCACAGCAGCCAGCTATCCCATTGTGTGAGCTGATGGATGGTGATAATAGAGAACTTGAGGACAGCATACCTGGAGGAATTTTATCTTAAAACTGGCCAGACCCTTATTGTATAAGATAAGTTACTGAACCATTGAGGATCCAAGTTGTGATTTGAATTCTGTGACATTTTTATAAGGGTTAGATGTTACCACTACTTTTGTGTGTGTGTGTGTGTGTGTGGTACACGGGCCTCTCACTGTTGTGGCCTCTCCCATTGCGGATTACAGGCTCCGGACGCGCAGGCTCAGCAGCCATGGCTCAGGGGCCCAGCCGCTCCGCGGCATGTGGGATCTTCCCAGACCGGGGCATGAACCCGTGTCCCCTGCATCGGCAGGGGGACTCTCAACCACTGCGCCACCAGGGAAGCCCCAAACACTACTTTAATTACTGTTATAAATAGCTTTATAATGTTGAAGACTCATTGCTTAACTCTAAGACTTTTGAATTTTCATTTTTTAAAAGGATACATAAAACTTTACCTTTTACAATAAATTTTAATTCAACACGTAAAGGTGGAACTTTCTCTTTTTAATGCATTAACTTGTAGTAGTTGGGGTATATAATTGGGCTATAAAGACATAACTGAATGTGCAAATGATTCATTAGGAGAAAGACACTGGGTGGCTCTGCAGATATTCTAGTTATAAATATGCAGATTTTATGTCAACCATGTTACCTAGTGTTCCCAAAAGTAAATTTAATGGTTGTGATTAACAAATTTCAGGTGCTTGTTAGTAACTGGAGAAATCTGTTCAAGATCCATAAGAAATGAGGCTGGCCTAGAAAAATAGTCCTCTGGCCTCAGAAGATTGATGAGAGATCACTAGGTCAAACTTGGGCTTAGCTACCTAATCTCTGAATTAAAAAACTCAGAAAGGAACAAAACAGCCCAAGCATATGGTTACACAGATAGTAAATACAAATAACAGTATTTTTGTATATTTAAAAGATGGGAAGGAAATATGCCAAACTTCTGGGTGAATTAGGGACGATTATTTTCTTTAACCTGTTCTGCAGAAACCACGTATTTTTATTAGAAAAAAAAATAGTAAAAATATACCTACATTCTGCAAGCTGAAGAAGCACGTGTATATGTTTTAAAAAATCTCATGTTCCCAATCAAGGAAATACAAGGAATAAACTGCAGAAATATTTAATCCAGCCATAATCCATTGTGAAGGGAATGAGTGATGGAGCACAACTGGAGCTTTATATCCCACAAAACCTTCACTAGCCTTTGTCCACAGCCATTTTTGGAAAACACAGTCTACCACATGCAGTCAGGGATTCCTTCATCTTACATTACAGCAGCAGGCTAGCTCAGAGTGCTGTGTACAGCATCCTGGAACAACTAAAGACTAAGGAAACATCTAGGTGCTAAATTGAATGAAAGTATGGTGGCTTTTTATTTAATAAAAGTTTCAAGTCTGTCAAATCAGAAGACCCCCCCGCAGATGTCTAAATTATATTTTAGTATATTTGGTGTTTCTATAACTTTCAAATATATTAAGCTTGCAAAAAGTTCCAAACCGTATCTATCATCTAACAGGATTTTTCAAAGAAGCCAATAGACTTGAAATAAATAGAACTGGAAACAAATTTGATCATCACAAAAATCTGAAGTACAAACTTAACTACCAGTATTACTTATAGTCCAGATATCTAAACAGTTCCTTATTATAGTTAAATTGCAAAGGAAATAGGGAAAGGTGAGAGAGAATTCAGCAAATGTGAGGAAGGAACTGGCTTACATGGGTATGTAGCTCTAAAACTTGGGCACCTTCTTAGGGGAGGGAAAAGGCTCCGTAATAAGGAAATCTCCATTCATAGCACGTATTTCAATCAGTATCTCCAAGGTACGTTTACAAAATCTTAAAAGCAATTATAGCCTGCCTATTTCTGTTAATGGTTGGTGATTGACGAAAGTTAGAGTAATAAGACCACGTTAGGTGTTTTGCCTGTAAAACTTTAATTTGGCCATGTTTCCTAATCTCAGTTACCTTTTGACTGATATAAAAGTCTGAAAAGCAAGGCTTCCCTGGTGGCGCAGTGGTTGAGAGTCCACCTGCCAATGCAGGGGACACGGGTTCGTGCCCCGGTCTGGGAAGATCTCACATGCCGTGGAGCGGCTGGGTCCGTGAGCCTGTGCCTCCAGAGCCTGCGCTCCGCAACGGGAGAAGTCTGATAAAGCAAAACAAAAAAACAAAAAAAAACTTCTGGGATTTAAAAAAGCAAATATTAGTGGTATCCCATCACTTCACTTTAATCATGGAATTTCACAAATGTCCATGATCATCTCTATTTTTAAATAAGTTAGTAAGAAACTATTACCAAGAGCTGCTCCATGGTCTCGTTCCTTAGTACTACTTTTTAAAACTTTTCTAGTTCATATATTTACTTGTTCAAGTATTCGTCACTTTTATGTGACAGCACTGTATGGGCTCTAGGGACACGAGTGAAGCAAATAGTCACAGTTCCCCCCTTATGGAGCTCACATTCTCATGTTGCTGAGCCGATGCATAACCTCCATCCCTACCATAATGGCCACTTTGTTCATGAGCCCATTGGCAATGACAGGAGTGGCTGGGAAAAGAATCTGACTGGTATTCACAGAACAGGTTGTCCTATTCACTTGATTCACTGAGGTTACGCTTAGGTGAGCATTCACATGGGACACAAATATACTCATGCTTTTTGCCCATTCAGAGAGCTCTATCCACACACCTCTTCTCCAGACCTCTTTGTCAGCAATTTTCCAATTATGTTCCTTCCAAGTCTCAGACCATCCAGCCAAACCATGGCCACAGCCCATGAATCAGTATACAATCACACATCTGGCCAGTTTTCCTTCCAAGCAAAATGAACAACCAAATGCTCAACGTTCTGCTCACAGGGAGAATTATCCTTCACCCCTGTCCTTCAGGGATGTCCCAGAAAGGGGCTATAGTGCTGCAGCTGTCCACTTGGAGCCTGTATATCATGCAAAACCATCTGTGAATCAGGCCCAAGTATTTTCTTCCTCAGGCAACTCATTGTAGAGAACTCCATGTGAGGCCGTAGGTGCAGGCTGGGAGAGAGAAGGCAGAAGTAGGGGCTACAGGCATTTGGGCAACTCCTTAATGTAACTTACTTTTGCCTTTAGGGCCTGCTCAGGCCATCTCATATATACCACTTCTACTTGATCATGGAGTGCTGTTTTTTGGCTTGATGGGTTGGGTAATACCCAGTTCATGATGAGCAGCTCATGAACTTGTTAGCCCATGGTTAAGCATTCATTCTCTACTAAGACCCAGTAGCAAGCTAAAAACTGTTTCTCAAAAGAACAGTAGTTATACACAGAGGATACCGTAACTTCGCTCCAAAAGCCTAAGGCTCTGCATGATGATTTGCCTACTGGAGTCTGTCAATGGCTCCAAACAGCATCTCTCTTTGCCACTGACACTGAAAACACCATTAGATATATTGGATCATCTGGCCCAAGTGGAAGAACAGCGTGCATGGCAACCTGGACTTGTTAGAGAGCCTTCTCTTGTTCTGAGCCCCACTCAAAACTAAGCTTTTTGGGTTGCTCAATCAATGGACCAAAGTAGCATGCCCAAATGAGAAATATGTTGCCTCTAAAATCTAAAGAGTCCCACTAGGCATTGTGCCTCTTTTTTGGTTATAGGAGGGGCCAGATGCAACAACTCACCCTTCATCTTAGAAGGGAGATCTTGACAAGCTCAACTGAACACCTAGAAATTTTACTGAGATGGGAAGCCCCTGAATTTTTGTAGAGTTTATTTTCCACCCTCTGACATGCAAGTGTCTTACTAATAAGACCAATAAGTCTAGGATAGTTGCTACTTCTAGCTCACTAGTTCCATTTAGCATAATGTCACCAATGTAATGGATCAGTGTGATATCTTGTGGAAGGAAAAGACAGTCATGATCCATGCGGTGTAAATTATGACATAGGGCTAGAGAGTTGATATACACCCAAGGCAAAACAATGAAAATGTATTCTTGACCTTGCCAGCTGAAAACAAACTGCTTCTAGTGATCTTTACTAATAGGTATGGAGAAAAAGCATTTGCCAGATCAATATACTGCATACCAGGAACTAGGGGATGTATTAATTTGCTCAAACTATTTCACCACATCTGGAGCAGCATCTACAATTGGAGTTACCACCTGGTCATGTTTATGATAATTTATTGTCATTCCCCAAGATCCATCTGTTTTCTTCACAGGCCAAATAGGCAAGTGGAATGGGAACGTGGTGAAAATCACAATCCCTGCATCCTTCAGGTTCTTGATAGTGGTACTGATTGCTGCAATCTTCAAGGAACGAGTCATTACTTTTGGTTTATTATTTTGCTTGACAGAGGCAGTTCTAGTGGCTTCCACTTGGCCTTTCCTACCATAATAGCCCTCACTCCACATGTAACGAACCACTGTGGAGATTCTGCCAGTTGCTGAGTATGTCTATTCCAATTATCTGTTCTGGAACTGGGGAAATAACTACACTGGAACCACTGTGAGATGGACCAGAGCAAAAACTCCATTGATCATTTGACCTCTACAAGCCCCTACTCTAACTTGCAGACCACAGTGACATTTTTGGGTCTCCTGGAATTAGTGTCAGTTCAGATCCAGTATCCAGTAGTCCCCAAAATATCTGATTATCTCCTTTTCTCCAATGTACAGTCACCTTGGTAAACAGCTATTGATCCCTTTGGGGAAGGCTGAGAGAAAGATTAACAGTATAAATTTTTGGCAGTGTAGTGGGGTCCCAGTATTCCCTTCATTTAAGGGTTTGGGGATCTGTAAAAGTTCTCAAGTCTGGGAATCGATTGAGGGGCTGTGACTCTGGTTTATTATTATTTTATTATTATTATTATTCAAGTTCACTTACTTGACCTAGAACTCTTCCACTTACACAGATCAAATAAAAATTTAGTAGACTGCCCATTTATTTCTCTTCTAGGGACACCATGATCTCTATTGAACTCTAGTTAATGATATTCATGCTAAATTATTTAAGAGGAAGTACTGATATTTTTCTGCAAAATACTATTTTTTCATTTTATGTGGCAAAATATACATAATATAAAACTTACCATTTTAACCACATATAATTCAGTGGCATTTAATATATTCATGATGTTGTACAAACATCATTACTATCCACTTCTAGATTTTTTTCATCATCCCAAACAGAAGCTCTGTACCCATTAACAATAACTCTCCATTCTCCCCTCCTACCAGCCCCTAGTAATCTCTATTCTACTTTCTGTCTCTATGAATTTGTCTATTCTAGGTACCTCTATAAGTGGAATCATACAATATTTGTTCTTCTGTGTCTGATTTATTTCACTTAGCATGATGCTTTCAAGGTTCATCCATGTTTTGCATGTATCAGAATTTTATTATTCTTTAAAGCTGCATACTGTTCTGTTGTACGCATATACCGCATCTTGTTTATCCACTCGTGTGTTGATGGATATTTGGGTTGTTTTCCACCTGCGGACTATTATAAAGAATATGGTAATTCTTTTTAAGAACTTTTTTAAGGAACCGCCAAATTCTATATTTGACTTTTTAAGGAACCGCCAACTGTTTTCCACAGCAGCTGTAACATTTTACATTCATACCAACAATATGACCTGGTTGAAAGAAAGCTAAACCATGGTACCCAAATACTGTTAGTTACTATAAATTTGCACTTGGTTCCCAGTGGCAAATAACCAGGGTGTGTCTCTGACTAGATCTTCCTCAGTGATTTTTTTTTTTTTGCGGTACGCGGGCCTCTCACTGTTGTGGCCTCTCCCGTTGCGCAGCACAGGCTCCGGACGCGCAGGCTCAGCGGCCATGGCTCACGGGCCCAGCCGCTCCGCGGCATGTGGGATCTTCCCGGACCGGGGCACAAACCCGTGTACCCTGCATCGGCAGGCGGACTCTCAACCACTGCGCCACCAGGGAAGCCCTCCGTCAGTGATTTTTATCAGACATTTAAATCAACACAGTGACAGCAATGACACATAAGGAAGCTTATGGGAACTTTCTTCTAACATAAGCATACACACAAATCCATCCCACCCCACTAAACCACCCCACACACACATGAAATACAAATAAAAACAATGTTTGCTGGGATTTCCCTGGTGGTGCAGTGGTTAAGACTATGAGCTCCCAATGCAGGTGGCTGGGTTTGATCCCTGGCCAGGGAACTAGATCCCACATGCATGCTGCAACTAAGAGTTTGCAAGACACAACCAAGGATCCAGTGAGCTGCAACTAAGGACCCCGAGAGCTGCAACTAACGAAGCCTGTCAGCCACAACTAAGGAGCACACGTGCCACAACTAAGGAGCAGGTGAACCACAGCTGGGGAGCCTGCGAGCCACAACTAATGAGCCCGCCTACTGCAACTAAGGCCCGGCACAACAAAATAAATAAATTTTTTAAAAAAAGTATCTAGATAAGGTAAGAATATTTTAAAAGAAAGAAAAAAAAAAAAGTTTGCTATGGAAATGCAGCTCTGAAACGAATCCCCTGGGCCCCAGGTCACCACCAACCCCTCCTATGAGGAAATGATTGACAAAGCTGCAGTAACAAAATTTTCAGGGAGGGTCTATTAAACAAAACTCTTGACTGCAAGTGACAGAAATCAACTTTAAACTGGCTTATGCAAGAGGACTTCTTGGCTGCAGACATGGCTGGATCTAGGACTCAGAGAATGTCTCCAACACCTTGTTGCTCCTGCCTCCAGGATCCACTTCCTCCATGTTGGTCATGCTCCAAGTCAGGCTTTCCCTTTTACCCTCTGTGGAGGAAAGTGTTTTTCCCAGTTATTTCCAGGGCTGGTGTTGCTAGGCCCTGCATGGGTTACATGCCTTCCTCAGAATGTGGGGGGTGGTCTACACACCAAAATCACATGAATTGGCATTGGAAGAGTGGTGGTTCCACAGAAAAACCAGGGTGTCTTCACCAGGTAGGCAAGAATAACATATGCCCATGATAGAGAGTGTATACTCGGAATTTAAAAAATCAGTATTTAAAAAGAGAGAGAAAGATAAAGTATATTTTTAAATAAAAAATAGTAATAATAAAAACAGAAAAAGAAAAGAAAAAGAACGAAGATAGAGAAAAGGATTTCCAAACCCTAGAAAGACTAAAACTAATAGAATGAAACTTACTGTCATAAATGGAAAGCTCGATACTGAGATTAAATATGTACACATTAAATTTTATTAAAAATTATATGTACATATACATAAAGCAAGTATAGAATAAAAGAGAAATGTTTAATAATACCCTTTTAAAAATCTTAGTTTTTGGTTACCAATAATTTTGATATGATTAACAACATGATTTGGGCACCCAAAAGTTTGCAATAATGGAATTAAAGGTCTGGATAAAGAAGACAGTGACTTTAATTTTTACTTCATGGCATTATGTCTGGTATATTGTCTTCAGGTCTGGGAGCCACATTTTAAGAAGGGTGCTGGTGAGCATCCAGAGAAGGATCAGTATCTAGCTAAGAACTGTGTCTTTGGTGAAGGGAAATGCTTATTGCTATGAGGCAGGAGGTGTAATCCAGAAAGAAGACAAGAAGATGACATTATGGAGAGAATTCCTGCTTTGCATAAGAAGATGGTGTCTTCAAATAAGTCGACCAGGTAGGCCTAATAGGCTTCCTGCAAAGTCCCATGGCCCCACTCAGGAACTGCAGGTCATGCTGCAGACCTCAGGTGACTTTCTAGACCAGTGTTAGAAAGGGCTCTCAAAGATCAGAAGTTTCTGGAACTCTGGTACTGCCTGATTTTGCAGAGAGCAACAGTCTCTGGCAGGTAAAACTGAGGCATCTACAGCCTCCAGGGACTTTGGGGGATCTGGGGATCATGGCAGGTGTTTTTCCTGGTCAGCTAGGTACACTGCCCAGGCTGCAGAGCAGTGCTTCCCACACATGAATCTTCTCTTCTGCATGGTCTCTGAGAACAGGAGTGGCCTGGGCACCTGCAGAAGGGCACGGCAGCTGCAGCTGTGGACACAGAGTATGACTTTAGCTCTGGACCACACCCAAGCTTGCGAAGGAAGGAGTGTGCTACCAGTATTTCTAAGAAACACACTGGTTATTTGTTTTCATGTTATTCAGTCTATTTTTCTTGGTAAAAAGTGAATACAATTTTTTAAAAATTATGTCTACTAGTTCTATCAATTACCGAGAATGGGTATCCAAGTCCCCAACTATAATTGTGGATTTGTCTATTTCTCCTTTCAGCCTTGTCAGTTTTTGCTTCATGTATTTTGATGTGTACACATTTAGGATCATTATGTCTTCCTGGTGAATTGATCCTTTTATCATTCTGTAATATTCCTCTTTGCCTCCAGTAATTATCTTTGCTCTCAAGTCTACTTCAACTGATGTTAATTTGGCCCCTGTGCAACCATTTAAATTAATGTTTGCATGGTATGTCTTTTCATCCTTTTACTTCCAACTTACCTCTGTCCTTGTATTTTTTTTTTTTTTTTTTTTTTTTTTTTGCGAGTACACGGGCCTCTCCCTGTTGTGGCCTCTCCCGTTGCAGAGCACAGGCTCCGGACGCGCAGGCTCAGTGGCCATGGCTCACGGGCCCAGCTGCTCTGCGGCATGTGGGATTTTCCTGGACCGGGGCACGAACCCGTGTCCCCTGCATCAGCAGGCGGACTCTCAACCACTGCGCCACCAGGGAAGCCCCTGTCCTTCTATTTGAAGTGAGTTTCTTGTAAACAGCATATTGTTGGGTCATGTTTTTTAATCCACTGTGCCAATCGCTGTCTTTTAATTAGTGTATTTAGACTATTTACATTTAAGGTAATTCTGATATTGTAGGGCTGAAGTCTGCCATTTTATTGTTTGCTTTCTGTTTGTTTCCTATGTTTCTTGTTCTTATATCTCTTTTCTTACCTTCCTGTGGGATATTTGAATATTTACTAGGATTCTGCCATGATTTACCTAGGGTTTTTTTAATATAGCTTTGTATATTTTCTTAGTGATTGCTTTAGGTATTCCAATATATATATGTAACTTATCACAGACTACCAATATTGATGTTTAACCATTTCTAGTGAAGTACAGAAAACTTATTTCCATTTGAGTCCCTTTACCCTCCCACTTTTTAAATATAATTGTCGTATTTCCTCCTTATATTTTGAACACCATGTGGGATGATGTTTTAATTTTTGTTTCACCAATCAAATATGATTTAAGAAACCCATGAAAGACTGGATAATCTTTTACATTTACCCCTATTTTTACCCATTCTCATGTTCTTTCCTTTCTGAAGTTCCAGGGTTTTCTGTTAGGGAACTTCCTTTAACCATTTTTTAAGAGTATGTTTGCTAGCATAAAATTCTCTTAGTTTTATTTCATCTGATAATATTGTGATTTCGCCTTCATTCTTGAAGGATATTTTCACTGGATAAAGAATTCTGGGTTGACAGTTTTTTTTTCTTTCAACACTTGAAAAATGTTTTCTACTTTCTTCTGGCCCCAGGGTTTCAGATAAGAAGTATGTTGTTAATAAAATTGGTGTCCCCCTATAAGTAATGTGTTGCTTCTCTGGATGTTTTCAAGACTTTATCTTTAGTTTTCAGAAATTGAATTATGATGTGTCTTTGGCATGGATTTCTTTGGATTTTTCTTCTCTGGGAATCATCCAGTTTCTTGAATCTGTAGATTTATATCTTTTCCCAAATTTGAGAAGTTTCAGACACTATTTTTTCCAAATGCTTTTTCAGTGCTACTCTCCCTCTCGTCTCTGGGTTTCTGATGACATATATGTTAACCCTTTTATTATTGTCCTACAAGTCCTTGAGATGCTGTCTTTTTTAATGTCTATTTTGTTGTTGTTGTTGCTGCTGTTTCTCACATTGGGTAAATTCTACTGATTTGTCTTCAGATTCTTTGAATTTATCCTGTTATGTCCACCCAACTATTGAGCTTATACAGCAAGTTCTTCATTTTGATTATTGCATTTTTTCAGTTCTCTAATTTCCATTTGCTTTCTTTTTAGAATTTTTATTTCTTTGGTTAAATTTTGTATTTTTCATTTGTTTCCAAGAAATGTGTAACTGCTTGTCGAATCTTTTTCTTTTTTTTTTGTGGTACGTGGGCCTCTCACTGTTGTGGCCTCTCCCGTTGTGAAGCACAGGCTCCAGACGCGCAGGCTCAGCGGCCATGGCTCACGGGCCCAGCGGCTCCACGGCATGTGGGATCTTCCCAGACCGGGACACGAACCCGTGTCCCCTGCATCTGCAGGCGGACTCCCAACCACTGCGCCACCAGGGAAGCCCCTGAATCATGTTTAAGATGGCTGCTTTAAAATCCTTGTCAGATAATTACGTCTGATATATCTTGGGATTGGTGTCTGTTCATTGTCTTTTCTCATTTCTGTTGTGATTTTCCTGGTTCTTGGTAAGATGAGTGTTTTTTTGTTATATCCTAGATATTTTGTGTATTATAAGATTATGGACTCCATTTAATATTCTTTTTAGCAGTCACTGTGCAAGAGCCAGGTGGGTACATTTGTTCAGCTTCCTGCCAGGCTCTTACAAACCATCCTGGCCAAAATGGGACACTGACTCACACTGCTTTCTTGCAGATGGGTAGGGTGAAAGTTCAGGTCCCTCATCACCTCATTGTCACCTTCCTGGCAAAGGTGGGGCACTGACCCACACCACCTTGTTGCCTCTGAGGGGTGGTGTACGACCAGCTCACTGCTTGGCTCCACTGCCTCCCAGGTAGGGAAAGAGGGTGAGCAGAAGGCTAACTGACACCATTTTGTTACTGTGGGTAGGGGTGAAGCATCAGCTCCCCACAGGGCCCCACTGACATCAGGGGAGGGGAGAAGCAGAGTGTCAGCTACCCCTCCTTGCACTACTCCCTTCTGCCTCATTGATGCCAGGTGAGGTGGAGGGTTAGCTACCCAATAGGCCTTGATGACAGGGGTGGGAAAGGTGAAGCCTAGTTGTAACTAGCTCTACCTTGTATATTCTTGTGAAGTTTCATTGCTGCCATGTGGGGGTGGAGGCTCAGTTCAATGCTTGGCCCCACTGATGCTCTCCTGGAGGAGTGGGGGGAAATCAGACCACTGCTTGCTTCCAGGAAAGTATGGAATCCCAGCCCCTTTGACACTACTGTCTCTCTCTCGTTGTTTGTGTCTGGGTTTCAAAAATATGGTGGCTTTGCTTTCTGAGATGTCCTGCTTTTATTCTCCTTCCTAATTTCAGTTTAAATCTCCTCTTTTCATTATCTCTGTTTTCCCTACCATGCTTGATTTTGATTCCACTGTAAGCAATTTCTCCTCATTGTGGGGCCTTGTCCTAAAAGGAAACCCCAGCAGGTCAATTCAGAGTTCATAGGAGCTATACTGCTCTTTCCCTTTTAGTCCATCTTAACATAGGCTCCTTGCATCCAAGTGGTACTGGAGACAATTAACTTCCTTTTAGAGCTGCTGTTCTCAAACTGTCCCATCTCATTGTTTTCCTTTCTTTCTCTTGCACAGATGCTACTAGTATGCAGGTCGTTTGTCTCCACATCCATATTTTGGAATTTGTGGGGATATCGTGTCATCTGTTTTCCTTTCTTTGGTAAATTAGTCCCTGATGTTTGATGTTTAGTTTTGTTTTGATACCTAAATGCTCTTTCTTTTAATATGATTTTTGTTTGTTTGTTTGTTTGTTTGTTTTTGCAGTACACAGGCCTCTCCCATTGTGGAGCACAGGCTCTGGACGCACAGGCCCAGCAGCCATAGCTCACAGGCCCAGCCGCTCTGTGGCACATGGGATCCTCACGGACCGGGGCATGAAACCGCGTCCCCTGCATCGGCAGGCGGACCCCCAACCACTGAGCCACCAGGGAAGCCCTAATATGATTTTTTAATTTTTATTTATTTATTTTTGGCTGCGTTGGGTCTTTGCTGCTGCACGCGGGCTTTCTCTAGTTGCAGCGAGTGGGGGCTACTCTTCGTTGTGGTGCGGTTTCTCACTGCAGTGGCTTCTCTTGTTGCGGAGCACGGGCTCTAGGCGTGCGGGCCTCAGTGGTTGTGGCACGTGGGCTCAGTAGTTGTGGATCGCAGGCTCAATAGTTGTGGCACATGGGCTTCGTTGCTCGGCGGCATGTGGGATCTTCCTGGACCAGGGCTCAAACCTGTGTCCCCTGCATTGGCAGGCAGATTCTTAACCACTGCGCCACCAGGGAAGCCCGCTCTGTCTTTTTTTTTTTTTTTTTTTTTTAAATGGTACACGGGCCTCTCACCGCTGTGGTCTCTCCCGTTGCGGAGCACAGGCTCCGGACGCGCAGGCTCAGCGGCCATGGCTCACGGGCCCAGCCGCTCCGCAGCATGTGGGATCCTCCCGGACTGGGGCACGAACCCGTGTCCCCCGCATCAGCAGGCGGACTCTCAACCACTGCGCCACCAGGGAAGCCCCTCTGTCTTTTTTTATGTAGCAGTTTAGAGTGATTAAACAACTTTTCTACCACTGTTGTTGTCTTCCCAGAATCCTCTCTTTCTTTCCATTCTTCATTTTCTATTGTCCATTCTTCTCAGAACAGTCAGTGTGATGTTCTCTCTGCATTGTTTCTTCATGGATGAAGTGGTATCACATGTGTTCACATGTTATCCAAACAGAAGAGAATTCTCATTTTGAGTCAATGACTGATTTAAGCCACTCCTCCTACAGGTTCAATGATGATAACTGCTAGTCTTTTATAGCCAACAGTGTGGAAGGATGAGATGTGTTCTTCAAATTTAAGATTTCTGTAATGGCATTGACATTTCATAATTAGACATAATATAAATATGCATGCAGTTAAAACGAATATATAACTCTTGCCACATGACTGAGACCAAGAGATTGATTCTTCCCTACTAATGTTTTTGTGAATTTTTTAAATCAGAGGCTTGCTGGTTCCACAGTTTCCAAGGAATAGAGATTAAAATGAGTCTAAAAAATCACCTTTTAAAATGAAATAGAAAATGTTTATCAAGAAATTAATATAATCTCTGTAATTTAGAATCAAAGGATAATTCAAAATACCTTATTAAAGGAAGCCTATCCTTCTAGAAATGCCCAATTTTCCATTGGTGCTCAAGCTTAAAAAGAATTTATCATGCGAAATCTGCATAAGGAAATAATGAAAAACTTACTGGGAAAAGGCTACTAATATGGCCTCATTATGATTACTAATAGATGAATATGCTCAAATTCTCAATAACTAAGGCTGCTTCCCTCCAATAACTCAGCAAATAGGTTTTATTTTTAAAAACTCAGATACAGTCACTTTTCTCATGGCCTTTAAAATCCCTCTCTTCACAGAAACCTGTAGAATTTTAAAACACAAATTAACTTATCTTCATGAATTTAGGTCCTTTTTGGGGAACCTATTTTTCAATCACATCAATCTACATAAATGTCAAGTAAATGACTAAATTCTGAACATTTTTAATATGAATATGATTTTCCATATTATTTGTTTAGATATCTGATAATATGTTGTTAGAATAAGTACACACACATTTCCAAACTATTTCATTTTATGCAATCCAAGCATTTTTTATTAAATTAACAAGAAAAGTTTAACATTCATGTGGAGATGCAAAAGATCTAAATAACCAAAACAATTTTATAAAATAAAAATAAAGTTGGAGGGTTTATATTATCTGATTTGAAGAATTACTATAAATCTATAGTAATCAAAATAGTGTGATATTGGCATAAGGATGGGCATACAGAGCAATAGAGTAGAATAGCAAATCCAGAAATAAACTGAAACATTATGGTCTGGTCAATTAATTTTCTATACAGGTTCCAAGGTACTTCAATGAACAAGGATAGTCTTTTCCATAAATAGTGATGGAATAACTGAATATTTGTAGAGAGGAAAAGCTTAATCCTTACCGCATACTCCATATTATGCATAAAAATTAACACAAAGTGGATAATAGTCCTTACTTTAAAGTTAAAAATGTAAAGTTTCTAAAGGGTGAAATTGTTTTTATGATTGTGAGGTAGGCAAGGATTTCTTTACAGATAACATTAAGCAAAAAGAAAAAAAAATCTATAAATTAGACTTCATCATAATGAAACCTTCTGCTCTTTGAGAAAATCTCTTAAGAAAATAAAAAGCTAATCATGTGATGAAATGTTTTATATCTTGATTATCGATGTCAAATCCGGTTATGATGCTTCACTATTGCTTTGCAAGATATTACCATTGGAGGAAAATGGATACATGGGATATCTCTGTACATTTCTTACAACTGAATATTTATCTACAATTACCTCAAAATAAAATGTTTAATCTAAAAAGAGCACACCACAGACTGAGAGAAAACATTCTCAAAATATATATCTGACAAAGAGCCTGTATACAAAATATATTTTAAAATTTTAGAGCTAAAAATTAAGAAGATGAAATCTCAATAAAAGACAAAAATTTGAACAGACCCTTCATAAAATGTTGCATACAAATAATGACAGGAAAATACACTCAATATAATTTTCTATTCAAGAGATGCAAGTGAAACCCCTAACCAATAGAATGGCTAAAATTAAATGACTGATACTTTTCTGGTTCCAGACTAGATATAAGCACATGCTCCTATGTTCCCCCTACTATTTACAAAACAAACAAACAAAAAACCAAAATAACCCTAGACAAAATTTATAAAGCAACCAACAAAATACTCTGAAGGTAGAGGGAAGAAGACAGATTGTATAAAGATCTTGAGACTAGAGAAAAGCCAGTGGTGATTTCCTGTAGGTTTTTTGTTTGTTTGTTTTTGTTTTTTTACCTCATATATCATAGCCTGGGCACTGAAGAGACCTGGAAAAAACAATGGGCACAGACAAAAATGGGCACAGACAATGGGCACAGACAAACAGAAAAACTTCCAGAAAAATCCCACTCTCTCTAGCAAAAGGACCAGGAAAAAGGACAGAAACTTTTTACCATTCCTTCCCAATTTAGGAAAACAGAAAAAAGCACACACACACACACACACACACACACACACACACACACTCCCCTTAATTGTCACTGGGCACTGCAGCTGCAGAGACTGTAGACAGAGTCTTGTCTTCCATCCCCACCCTGCAATAACAGGGAGGCACCCCCTTGTCAGCCATGTCCCCCTGTGTATGAAGTCCTGACATTCATTCCTGACAAGTAATAATGAAGCAGCACTTTCCATTTACAACCATGGAGACTGGGGGAAAAGACTGATTTTCTATCTCTTCCCTTCAATAACTAGGTGGAATCCAACCCTCTCTAGATAACCAGAGACTGTGGAAACAGACTTGTCTTCCATGCCTGACCTGAAATAGCAAGGTGGTATCCCTTCCCCTCCACATTGAATGCTGCAGCTGCAGAGAATATCAACAAAGTTCTGTCTGTGCTTACCACCCTTCAGAAAAAGGGATGCCCCTCCCAACTAGATAATGGGAAGGGGGGCACTATAGAGAGAAGTGAACTAGAGAAAGAAATTTTCTTAATCTGTGCATGAAGTCCTGGACAGAACTCTGGACAGCCCATGCATAAAACCAACAAGAAACAAGAAAATGTTTGAGAACTGAACACTGGTGTGGAATTCTGCCCAGGTTTCAAATGGGTATCTGGACAGCACACAGTGGAACAAATCTGGATAGCCCTGCAAAGCCTTTGAAAACTAAATTAATTTTTGAACCACAGCCCACAAAATTAGAACAGGAAGTGCATTTTAAACCAAAACATTTGCCTGCTAAAATGGAAGATTTAAATAGGAACCAGAATCTCAACCCAAAATTGCACATCACGTTGAGAGGCTAAAAAATCTCAACTTAAATGAGAAATGTAAATCATAGACTAGCAACACTGATATGACACAGAGGTTGGAATTACTGACAAGGGTTTTAAAGTAGTTGTCATAAAAATGCCACAATAAGCAATTGTGAATTATCTTGAAACAAATGAGAAAATAGAAATTCTTAGCAAAGAAAAAGAACACATAAGGAAGTGGAAATCTGTCAAAGTGAAAAATGCATTAACTGAAACAAAAATTCACTGGATGGGCTCATTACCTGAATGAAGACGAAAGAAGAAAGAATTAGTGAATTCAAGGAAATATCAATAGAAATTATCCAGTCTAAATGACAGACAGAAAACAACCTTAGGGACCTGTGGAACAAAAACCAAAGGTCTGACGTTGATGTCCTCAAAGTCCCAGAAACAAAAGAGAAAGAGTATGGAACTGAATAAATATTTGAAGAAATAGTAACCGTGAACTTCCAATACTTAGAAAAAGGCAAAAAACTAATGTCTGAAGAAGCTGAGCAAAGCCCTGACAAGAAAAATCCAAATAATTCCATGTTGAGACATATCAGAATAAAATTTCTGAAAAATAAGCACAAAGAAACATCCTTGAAAGCAGCCAGAGATAAATGAGGCTTAACTTATAGGAGAGTAATGATTTGAATGACAGAGGATTTATCATCAGAAACGATGGAAGCCAGAATGAATGGCAAAACCTTTTTAAAGTGCTGAAAGAAAGAACTGTCAACCCAAAGTTTTATATCCAGAAAAAATATTCTCTAAGACGAAGATGAAATAAAGACATTCTCAAATGAATCAAAAGTAAGAGAATCTGTCATCAGCAGATCTTCTCTAAAAGAATGGGTAAAGTAAGTTCTTCAGACAGAAAGGAAATAATAGCAAAAGAAAGCTTAGAACATCCAAAATGGAGGAAAACCAATAGGAAGAGTAAATATATAGTTAATACAATATACTATTCTTTCTGTCTTCTGAGTTTTTCAGTTTTTAGTGGGTCAAAGTAAAAATGATAACATTGTCTAATGTGATTCTCAATGTAAGTAGAAGTAGAAGTAATATTTAAGACAACTGTATTATAAAGAGGGTAATTTAAGGGACCAGAAAGCTCATAAAGTTTCTACATAATCTTTGAAGTAGTAAGGCCTTGATACCAGTAGAGAGTGATATGCTACAGATTGGAAGAATGGATTACGAGAAACAAAGACAAAACAAAAAAAGACCAAACTATATGCTACGTACAGAAAACTCACTTGAAATGTAATGATATAGGTATGCTCAAAGTAAAAGTACCAAAAAGATACAACAGGCAAACACTAAGCCAAGAAAACTGGAATAACCATATTAATATCAGACAAAGTAGATTCCAAAACGACAAAAAAAATTACCAGGGACAAAAAGAACATTACGTAATTATAAAATAAAAGAGTCACTTCATGAGGAAGAGATAACAATTCTAATTATATATGCATCGAACAACAGAGATTCAAACTACAGTACATGAAGCAAGATCTGACAGAACTGAAAGGAGAAATAGACGATAGACTATAATTATAGGTTGGGATTTTAACACCTCAGTGATGATAGAAGCAATGAACAGAAAGTCAGCAAAGATATAAAAGAATTGAAGAACACCATCAATCGACAGGATCTAGGGAACTCCCTGGTGGTCCGGTGGTTAGCACTCGGTGATTTCGCTGCCATGGGCCCAGGTTCAATCCCTGGTCGGGGAACTAAGATCCCACAAGCCATGTAGCATGGCAAAAAAAAACCCCAAAACAGGATCTAATTGAAATTTATTGAATAACAGCAGAATACATCATTTCAAGTGCACCTGGAACACAAAGATAGGCTATGTCCTGGGAAATAAAACAAGTATGAAAAATATTAAAAGAATTAAAGTCATACAAAATATATTCTCTGACCATGGGGGAATCAAACTTGAAAGCAATAACAGAAAAGTAATAGGAAAATCTCCTGACCTTGGGAATTAAACAACACTATTCTCAACATTCCAGTGGTCAAAAGGAAGCTTCATGAAAAAAATACATAAGTGAAAGTAAAAATATAGCATAACATCTATTGGATGTAGGTAAAGCAATGTTTAAAAGGAAATTTAGAGCACTAAAGTTTTATATTAGAAAAAAAATCTCAAACCAACAATCTAAGTTTCTACCACAAGAAAATAGAAAAAGGGAAAATAAACAGAAAGCTAGAAGAAAGGGAATGATAAAGATAAGAACAAGAATTAGTACAATTAAAACATGAAAACAAAAGAGAAAATCAAAGGCAAAACTTTGGGTTTTTTGAAAATATAAGTGAAATTGATAAACTTCTAGCAAGACTGACAATGGCAAAATTACCAACATCAGGGATGAAAGAATTCCTACAGAACCCACAGATATTAAAAAGGATAATAAGAGAATAACATGAACAAGTCTATACATAGAAATTCAACAAATTAGACAAAATGGTCCAATTCCTTGAAAACTACAAACACAAAACTCACCCAAGATGAAATCGATCATTTAAGTAGTCTTATATTAAATAGATTGAACGTGCAGAAAAACACACACACACACAAACACACACACACACCTGCAAAAAAGGAAATTTCCAGACCAGTTTTCTTCACTGGTGAGTCTACCAAACATTTAAAGATGAAATAATGTGTGGAATCTAGTCAAACTCATAGAAGCAGACAGTAGAATTGTGATTGCCCAGGGCTGGGAGGAGGAGGAAATGGGGAGATGCTGGTGACAGGGTACAAAGTTTCAGGTATGCAAGATAAGTTCTAGAAATCTACTGTATGGTGGGCAATGTGACTAAAATTAACAATATTTGAAATTTGCTATGAGATTAAATTGTAAGTGTTATCACCGTAAAAAAAGAAGAAGAAAAAGAAAATGGTAACTATGTGAGGTAGTGGATATGTAAATTAGCTTCTTTGTGGTGATCACAATATATATGTATATCAAAGTACCAAGTTATACACCTTGAATATAAATGATTTTTATTTGTCAATTATACCTCAATGAAGCTGGGGGTGATATAACACCAATTCTACACAAACTCTTCCAGAAAACAAAAGTGGAGGGAACACTTCCCACCTCATTTTATAAGGCCAATATCAAAGTCAAAGACAGTACAAAAAAAGAAAACTATATCAATTTCCCTTATGAACATAGACATACAAGTTCTCAACAAAATATAAGTCAATCATATCCATAAGTATATAAAAAGAAAGATACACTATAACCAGGTACAGTTTAGTCCACCAATGCAAGGCTGGTTCAACATATGAAAATTAACCAGTGTAATCTGCAATTTTGACAGGGTAAAGAAGAAAAACCACATGATCCGATCAGTTGGTACAGAAAAAGCACTGGACCAAAGGCAACATTTATTCAACAACAACTCTCAGCAAACTAGAAATAAAAGGGAATTTCCTCAATCTGATAAAGAACTACAAAATTACTGAAGCTAACATCACACTTAATGATTTAAGTCCAATGCTTTTCCCTTAAAATTATTACCACAGCAAGGGTGCTCACTTTCCCCAAAACAACTTACATTGTACTGGAAACCCTGGCTATTTCAATAATTTGAGAAAAGAAAAAGCAAGGCAAGTCATACAAATTGGAAAGGAAAAACTAAATCTACCCTTACTTGCTGATTGCATGATTGTCTACATAGAAAATCCAAGGAATTTACCGAAACATTCCTAAAACTATAGAGTTTAGCAAGATCATGGAATACAAGATCAACACACAAATATCAGTTATATTTCTATACATTAGCAATGAACATTGGAAACTGAAATAAAAAACATATTATTATTTACAATTGTTCCAAAAAATTAAAAAGAATTTGACAGAACATGTGCAGGATCTGTACGCAAAAAATACAAAATGTTGGCTAAAAAATCAAAGAAGAAAAATGGAGACACATGCCATGTTCATAGATTAGAAGCCTCAATACAGCTCAGGTTCCTGGGGTTTTGGAGTAAGTTATGCCTTTACCTCATGATAATCATCCTCCATTTGAAAAGCAGCTTCTGATTTGCCATTGGGTCCTGATGGAGACTGAACATGGGATACCAAGTGACTATGTGAACCAAAATATCTATCATCAACTTGTATAATCTACTTCACTGAACCAAAATATTGGATATGTGTAAAGCTATTCCTTTGTTAAATGGGATGGTAAATATAAGACCAGACCAAAACAGGACCAGAAGGTATAAGCAAACTGTATAATCAAGTGGTTCACAGTCATATGGTACTTACATTAGGGAACTGTTGACCAAAACCACCTGCACATTTGGCCAGGTATAATGATAACCACTTGCATGAGGTATCTCACAATAAGAAATCCCAATAAGGAACACAGTGCTGTCACAAAAACTAACTGGGAGAATTCAGGAGGGCCCTAAAAGAGGGGGGAGACACCAGTCCATGTCCTACCAACCTCCCAGAATCCTTCTCACTGGAATCCATCTTGGCTGAGAGATGCACGGGCCACCAGGAAGGACCATTGACTCAGACCGAATATGGGCCAAGAAAGATGATTGGCCAGAGACAACCCGGAAACTAATCACATTACCATAAAACCCGAGACTGTGAGCCACGTGGCAGAGCAGTTCTTCTGGGTTCCCTTACCCTGCTGCTCTCTGCCTGGGCACCCCTTCCCAATAAAGTCTTCTGCTTTGTCAGTACATGTGTTTCCTCGGACAATTCATTTCTGAGTGTTAGACAAGAGCCCACTCTCGGGCCCTGGAAGGGGTCCCCTTTCCTGCAACACTTACTCCTATTGACTCACCACACGACCTTCAATGCTCCTTAGAGTCCCATGGGGGGTCCACTATAAATGTTTAACAGAGGAGGAAAGAGTAGTCTCCTTGGGTGACAGATGTGTCTGCAAGGGAAGGTGGCAGAATGCTGGCCCTGAAAGGCTGTAGTGAAGAGAAATCCTCCTTAGTGGGCAGAGTTTGGGGAGGTATATCTGGTTGTCCACTTTGTGTGGAAGGAGATGTGTTTAGAATCATAATAATTCAATATGAATGGCTCAGTGAACTCACTGGTAATCCGGGGCTGGTAAAGACTATAACTGGAAAATTAACAAGGAGACCTGGAGGAGACTCTGTGGATGCACTTCTAGGAACCAAACAGAGTGGGAGGGTGTAAATAGTCACTACCGGACAGGACATGAGAGGGTGAAAAACAAGTGAAGTTTGGGTATTTATTCCTTTGGCCTTCTATACTAAGCCATTCTAATGTTCCTCTTAAGACCATAGCTCCTCTTGGGGCAGTCTTTCCTGCCAAGTTGTAGTTATACTCCCTGCATGCCTTTTGGTGATAACGTCTCCCTACAGTCACTAGTCACAGGGTGTGTCTCACCACCCCTGCCCTTATTTCATTAGATCTCCTTAAGTGTCCCACTGTTTCTTAACAACTGACCACAGCAACCCTGATCACAAACTCCACAAGAGTAGGGACTTTTATCTCTTATATTGTTTGTTAAAATCCCAACATCTAGAATGATGTGTCACACAGCAGGCTTTCAATAAATGTTTGTTGAACGAATATATGTATGGTCCACTTTCTCTCCATTAGAACATGAATAGCAATTCCTTAAGCATCACTAATAATTACTTATCAAAAATGCATGCTATCTGGTGTTGGAATGGATGTGAGGAAACAACATAAATTGATACAGCCTTTCTCAGGACTATTTGTTAGCATCTATAAAATGTTTAACATGTACACTTTTTTTTCTTTTCTTTTCTTTTTTTTTTTCATTTTTTTTTGCCACGTGGCTTTCAGGATGTTGGTTCCTGGACCAGGGATGGAAACCGGCCCTTGGCAGTGAAAGCACAGAGTCCTAACCACTGGTCCACCAGGGAATTCCCACTTGCACACATTTTAACTGAGCAAGTCTTTCATTTTGGCTTTTGTGCCAAAGGAATAATCACACATATATGCAAAAGATGTATGGGCAATGATGTTTGCTATATATTATTTATAAAAGTGAAAATTGGAAACAAACTGAACATCAATAACAAAAAGATTGATTAAATAAACATGATATACCCCTACAATGCAGCTAAGGAAAGAATGATTTAGCCTGACCAGACAACTGGATCAGGAGACAACTTGTACAAAAACAAGTTGTAAATAAGTAGTAACCATGCTTTTTGAAAAATGCAGTTAGCTGTAACATAAAGTCTAGAATTCAGCATCAGTTAATACTGGTTTTATATGGAAGATGGGATGGAGAGTAGAGGTAAATTCCATTATCCAGCATGCATTTATAATTTAAAAAGAAACATTTAAATATACTTACATTAAAAAATAAACAGGAACAACTCAAGTGTTTAAAAAATAACAAGGCTTATTTAATAGCCTTGCTCAGCACATAACGTAAGGGTGATAAAATATCAAGTTGCAAAGCTTATTACAACACTAATTAATGTAGTTGGGTTGACTGTCTACTATACTGTCACACTTAGCTTTCACAGTATGAGTTCAAGGATATTTATCTAGAAAGCTGCACTTAACAAAAAAGCGTATTTGATTATTAATAAACCAATTGCATTTTTTATGGATAATATGGTTTTTTTGTCCTTCCCAAAGAGTCCACATGACAGAGTAGGGTTCATTTTTGCAAAGATGGAAAATTCAGTCTAATTAAGGGGACATACCTGAAGCAGGAGACAGATGGGCCCCAGGCTGAACAGTTTCTCCCCTGTGGACAGAAACTCCACAATGGAGGATGATGGAGGAAGCTGGGATGATGGATGGAGGCTGGGATCTGCACAGATAAGAGATAAAAGGCCACATATTCCTCATTCTCGAAGTCAAGGAGACCTCCCTGACTACACATGCGCAGAAAGGCTCCTTGGAGGTCAAAAAGGGAGGGGGCACCACCCCACAGTAAGTGTTGCCAACATACCCATAGGCTTTTTCGCTAGAACCCATCTTGGCTAAGAGATGCGCGCATGGGAGGACCCTGAGATATACCATATACGGACTCAGAACCAGGCAAAGCAAGATGATTGGCCAAAGGAAACCCGGAAGAAATGCCCCCATAAAAGTGATTCAAACTACCGGGAGGGCGTGGCTCTATCTGAGGTCGCCCGTGTGTCTCTCCACACATATGTACTCTTTTTCCTCCTAATAAACACTTTCCTTGTTTCACTACTTTCCGTCTCTATGTGGAAATTCATTTCTGCACAGCTGACAGGCCAGGGCCTTGTCACTGGCCACTCATCCCTGGTAGTCAGGTGACTAGGATTCAGTGCTCTCACTGCCACTGCCCGACCTCAGTCTCTGGCCGAAACCGAAATCCTGCTTAAAGCCGCTGCAGGCCGAGGCCACCTGAGGTCATACTCACGACCATCGGGGAACAGACCAACGTACAAGACTCCTTTCCCAGCTGAGGTAAACCCAGACTCCTTTCACGCTGGCCGAGGGCCTGGAGGGTGTGGGTGCGGTGGCAGGAGCTTACCTCACGGGAGACGTGCCTAGATCCCGGCTGCGTCTGTCTCCCAAGCCTCAGGCATCGGAGCACGCCAGCAGACCCGTCCTAAGCAGCTGAGGACGCGCCCAGACCCGCGCCGCCATAGCCGCTCTGGCAAGGCTGCGCCGAAAGACGCCTCCAGATCCAGCCAAGCAAGGCAGGAGGACGCGCCCAGACGCAGAACTGCGGAGGATTCCCCAAGCGAGGTGGAGCTAGGCAGGAGGACAAGCCAAGGGAGCCGCGTCGGTGGCGGCGGGGCCTGGGGAGCAGCGAGGAGAGCTCTTTAGCGCCCGCTGAACTGTGCCCGCCGCCCCCTCCGGTGGCCCCGAGCCCAGTCCACACCAACAGCACGCACTCTGAGGAGGCTGAACGGCCCGGTGAAGCGGGTTCCCAGGCGTGGACGGGAAAGAAAGCTTCCTAGGAAAGTTGCTGAACCTTTATGCCTGTGTTCACTTAAATTGCACTAACTTCTTGATGGCTGTAATCCTTTTTTCACTGTATGAATAGGACCAAACTTTAACAATCACTGTCATAGAAAAAATGATTGATGTGAAATAATATTGACTAGATACATGCTCAATATATGTAATTTAGTTAAAAGATGTTCCTATAATATTATGCTCATATGTGCCTAATTTGGTTAAAAGAAAAAACCAACAGGATGCTCACTAAGGCTGCAGTAGGGTCACCTCTGAGAAATGAGTGCTTTTCTTTTTTTCTTTTTTTTTGCGGTACGCGGGCCTCTCACTGTTGTGGCCTCTCCCGTTGTGCAGTACAAGCTCCGGACGCGCAGGCTCAGCGGCCATGGCTCACGGGCCCAGCCACTCTGCGGCACATGGGATCTTCCCGGACCGGGGCACGAACCCGTGTCCCCTGCATCGGCAGGCGGACTCTCAACCACTGCGCCACCAGGGAGGCCCCCTGAGTGCTTTTCTTGATAATCATTTTCTTATTTTGAATTGTGTGTATTTTCGTGCATTATGCATTTTTGAAATTTGGTCTTTTCCCTTTCCTGAGATAAATTCTGTAGGTCACAGATACTTTCTTTTATGGTACCGTTGTGCTTAATGTTCAAGTGTCTTATTTGCCTTATTCCCCAAAGTTATTTGTATCTTGACTACTTTTGGCAACTTAGAGTTTTAACAGGGCATTGATGGAAAGAGAATGCCTATCCTTTTCTTTGTATTACAAAAATTTGAAAAACAGTGATGGAATAAAAGCTATGTCTTAAGGCAGGACAAGAAATTTTAAGCATAACATATTCCTTGCCCCTATTAGGCCAGCCCTAAAGTGCTGTGTGCATCTGCATTATACCTTAACCAGACCTCCTCAAAGGCAGGAATGCCTGCTCCACCGTAAAAATCAGTGTTTTCTTTTTCTCCTTCTGATACCAGTAACATAACTTCTTAGAAGATTAATTTTTCCTTTCCTAATCCTGTAAGGGGTCATAGTGACCTACTTCTCCCCTTGTACGTGCAGGTCTGGACTATGTATCTTTAGGGAACTTTATGTAAAATATCAGTGTGTCATTTTGACGTACCATCCTTTGTCTCGAAAATGTATATGACTATGACTTTGACCTCTAACAGGTGATATAGTCCTCAGTTTTCTGAAAGACTGTTTCCAGGTCTGTAATCCACAGGTTGGCTTGAATAAAATTCTTTCTCCTTTAGATCAGCTATTAATTTTTCCTAGACAACAAAAAAATAGAAAATGGTAAAATGAGTATCCATAAATAGCTATGCCCTCCATCAACTTAAGAAACCTAACCTTTTGCTGTATTTGCTTTAATTAGTTTTTGCTCAAATTTTATAAAATGAATTAACAAGATGACTTCAGTGCAAACCGTGTCCTTATGCATGCCTTTACAAAATCAATACATTTTCCAGTCAATCAATATAATTCCATGTAACAACTGAGTAACTAATATTCGCTGACATTATTATGCTCAATTCTTAATCACCACTCCACATTCAAATTTCCCAAATTTTTCCCAGCGTCTTTGGCAACTGTTGTTTTCCCCTTCGGAGTGGGATGCAAGACCATGCGATGTAGTACTTGGCAGGAAAGTTCAAATTAACCCATAACGCCTGGGGTCTCTGAGAGAACCTGGGCAGAAGGGAACATATAGCACACTTTGCAACAGTCTAATAATAAAGAAGAAACGCTGCAAAGAAACGGCAAGTCACAGAGATTTATGGGAAATGTAGTCTTGAATCTGGTTGGGTCGCCGTGCAGCCCTCTGGGTAGTGTCTAGGCTACATTTGCGCGTGTGCAGGCCCAGCTGCGCGTTCCTGTTTCCACACTTTGAGCCCTGGTTGATAGTTGGTGCTGGGTCCTTGATTGTCCTCCTGTAGAGTGGATTTGGGGGGATGGAGACTCCGCGCCTCACGGGAACTTCTGGATCGTTTGTCTGGCCCCACCTGCAGCCGGACCGGAGAAAAGCCCCCGCGGCGGCCGTGGTAGGGAGCGTGGTGCTTGTTTGTTCATAATGCGGATGGTGCCAGAAAGCGCAGGCGGTGGGTCTGTGGTGGAGCCCGAGCTCTGGAGCCAGAAAGACCCAGGTAAATTGCAGCTCTGTCACCTGTAAGCAGGGGCGACAGAAGGAACCTGGATAAGAAGCAAGTTTCTCATCTGTCAGTAAGGACATTAATAATGACTGCTTCGTGGCATTGTTTTAAAACTCAGATAAGTCATCACCTGTAAATCAGGTAGGCTAGTGCAGGGTACTAAGCCCTGGGTACTTGACAACTGCTATTATATGTAGAAGACACTTCGTTCTTTTTATTGGTTGGAGTATGTATAAACCTCAACCATTCTGTGAGGTCTGTATAACCATCTGCATTAAAAATAACCGAAGCTCAGGTTAGTGGACTGATGGCTCAGGTCACAAGCTAGCAATGAGGGAGTCTGGATTCAAGGGCAGGTGTGCTTTACTTCCAATCTCAGGCTTTGTCTAAATATCACATCTGCCAGAAATCAGCATTGCAGCCTTCACAGCACCTAACAGAGCAACTTGTCCCCAAATCTCCAGGGATATAATAGTAAGTGAATGCAGATGGAATCCTACCATATGTCAAATGTATTCTGGGATTTCTGTTGTCTCCTCAGATCCTTTGAGTCAGACAGAGCCTCCTATCCCTTCATGCACTTCAGGCTGTGTTTTCAGTCTAAGATTATAATGAATTCCAAGAAGGTCAGCTTTCTGGCCTTAAAATTGTGGTCTAGGACTAGATTCCAGCTCCTGGGAAATTCATTTTAGAGCACAGCAGCTCTTGTGAAGTACAGAGCAGGGGGACTCTGGTAAAGGAGTCTTACCTGGAAGAGAGCACCCCCTGACCTTAGACCTCTCTCCAGCGCTACAGAGTGGAGGCAGAAGAGCCCAGGAGCAGGTCTGCACAAGATCAGGAAGTAGTTCTTGATCCTTCTGCCAGGAATGAGGCAGACTTGGTAATGCCACCACATTCAGAAGCCACCACATGGCGTGACAGTTGGGAGTTTGGACCAGTCTTGAAAAGAGCAAGATGAGCTTGGGTGGCCCAGGGGCAGGCTGCTCAGGGAAGGCCACTTTGTTGGAGAGCTAGTGAGGTTGAGGCCTGGGAGTAAAGGATAACCAGGCAGAGGGCGGAAACGCTGTCTCCACTCTCCCTAAATTGCCCTTTTACAGATGCTGCTGTCACACATGTGGCACTATCCTGACTTCACAGAGTCCCACAGTGATGGTTCCTGAAAGGTTTCTATGGTCATCTACCTCTGACTCATTTAAAACTTTCAAGACATTAGACCTGAGAGTGTCAGTGAATTGTCCAGGGCCAATTATTGTGACAGATCCAGGAGTCAAACAGTGCCATTCACTCTGTCTCCGGTCCGTGTTTCAGTAGTTTGTTCCTTTCTATTGATGAGTAGTCATCTGTTGTGTGGCTAGTCCACAGTTTATTTATCCATTCACCAGTTGATGCATATTTGGGTTATTTCCAGCCATAAATATTCATATACAGGTTTCTTTGTGTGAACATATGTCTTCAGTCTCTTGGGTTAATGTGAAGGAGTGAGTGGATTTGCTGGGTTTCATAATAATTATATGTCTAATGTTGTAAGAAAATGTCAAATTGTTTTCCAAAGTGGCTGTCCTAGTTTACATTCCCATCAGCAATGTGTCAGGGTCCTGGTTACTCTGTATGTTCACCAGCATTTAACAATATCAGGTTTTTTATTTGAGCCATTATTTTAGGTTTGTAATGGTATTTCATTTTAGTTTTAATTTGAATTTTTCTAATGCCTAATAATAAGCATGTTTTTGTTCATTATCCATTACTCTTTGGTGAAGGTGCCTATTTGATTGGAGACTTACACATGTTCTATAAAAATATTTCCACAGATACATGATTTGTAGATATTCTCTCTCAGTTTTAGGTTTTTTCATATTCTTAACAGTAATTTTCAAAGAGCAGAGGTTTTAAATTTATCAATTTTTCATAACTTTTTCAGTTTCTTTTATGAATGTATTAGTCTATGCTGGCTGCTATAACAGAATATCACACACTGGGTGGCTTAAACAGCAGAAATATCTCATAACTCTGGAGGTTGGAAGTCCAAGATCAATATGTCATCAGTGTTGGTTTCTGGTGAACCAACTCTTCCAGGCTCACAGAGGGCCACCTTATTGCTGTGTTCTCACATGGCCTTTCCTCTGTACACACACAGAAAGAGAGAGATCTCTGGTGTCTCTTCCTCTTCTTATAAGGACATTGGTCCTATCAGATTAGGGCCCCACCTATTTTAACTTCATTTAACCTTAATTACCTCCTTAAAGACCCTATCTCCAAATACAGTCACATTGGGGGTTAGGGCTTCAACATATGAATTTTGGGGGACACAATTCAGTAAATAACAATGATATATGCTTTTTTGTCCTATCTAAGAAATATTTGCCTAGTATGGCCAAAAGCATTTTACCTTTTTATTCCTCTTACATATGTTTGAAAATTATAGCACCATTTGTTGAGAAATATGAACTTTGTTCATTGGATTGCCATGGTACCTCTGCTGGAAATCTGTTGAGCATAAATATGAGCTCCTGAAATACAGGTCTGGTTCTGAGTATTCCCTCCAGGGCTTACACGCTTCTATTCATTGATTCCCCCATTACCCCAGCAGAGGACTCTGGCTGAGGATTTGTGTAACCTAGGGAGTGCTCAGGTGTATAAACCATTGGTGTATAAGAAATGATTATAGGAACCCTATTTATAATGACTTTATCTTTAAAAAGACACTAAGCTTTGGGACTTCCCTGGTGGTCCAGTGGTAAAGAATCCGTCTTCCAATGTAAGGGACACGGATTCAATCCCTGGTTGAGGAACTAAGATCCCACATGCCGCGGGGCAACTAAGCCTGCGCATCACAACTACTGAGCTCACGCACCTCAACTAGAGGGCCCACGTGCCGCAAACTACAGAGCCCACGTGCCCTGGAGCTTGCACACCACAACTAGAGAGAGAAAACCCACAGGCCGCAACTAGAGAGAAGCCCACACGCCACAACTAGAGAGAAGCCTGCAAGCCACGATGAAAGATCCTACATGCCTCAAGGAAGATCCTGCGTGCTGCAACTACCACACAGCGCAGCCAAAAAATAAAATTAAATAAATAAATAAAATGATTTTTAAAAAAGGCACTAAGCTTTCTTGGTAGTATATTAACTGAGATTATAAGTACATATTTTAGAAATATATACAAATGAATTAGGGCATGAAAATAATATTTGTACTAATTGTGTGATGCCCCCAAAGTATAAGACAAAATTAGGGCTGTAATAATTTATAATTTTATTTATTATTTTACAATATTTTGCTTTAAACTCTCAACAGTAAACATCACAAGAGTTTTCAAAGGTATTTTCTATGTTACCTGTTTCTAAACCCTTCAGATTAATCAGAAATGTGCTATTACAGGCATGAGTGTCATTCAAGGATGTGACTGTGGATTTAACCCAGGAGTGGAAACACCTGGGCCCTGCTCAGAGTATCCTGTACAGAGATGTGATACTGGAGAACTACAGCCACCTCCTCTCAGTGGGTGAGCAGACCTTACCATGTGAATGCCTCAAGAATGCAATCCTGTTTATTCTCTTGTTCTTAACTGCTACTTTTATCATATGTGTCATATCCTGTTGTTTCTTTTGACTGACTCTTCTCCTGGTTAAGGGTCGTATGTGCCTTCTTTTCATACTTCATAATTTTTTATTGGTTGCTAGTTATGGATTTTAATTTGTCGGGTGCTGTATTTTTTGGTATTTTAAAATATCTGGGGGCTTTCTCTGGAATAAAGTTATTTGGAATTAGTTTTATCCTTTCAAGATCTAAAGCTTTGTTCTCTTGGATTCAGAGCAGTCTAGGGCTGGCTTTGCTCCTGTACTAAGGCAGATCTTTCAGGTTATTCTACTGAATCATCCATGAATTAAGAGATCTTTCTACTTCGGCTGGTAGGATAACAAGCTTCCCATCTCTGTCTGTGCTTTGGTGATTTATCATCCTACTCCTTGCCAGTGATTCTTTCCCCAGTCTCAGGTAGTTTCCGTACATGCATGCACAAGTCTCTACTCAGCCAAAGACTCAAGGAGATCTTTCTGCAGATTTCTACAGCTCTTCCTTACTACAGCTCTTTCCCCTCCAGTATTTTGTCTTGAAGATTCTAGATGCCTTGGCATTCCTAAATTACTAACTCTGTCTCCTCAACTTACTGAGAGTGTCAGGCTCTCTTTGGCTTCCCTTACTGTGTTGTGGCATAGAAATTTTCTATACTGTGGCAATAATGGGACTCACCTAATTTGTTTCCTTTTTCTTAAGAATTCCTGTCCTGCACTGCCTATTGTTCCATTTTGTATGATTTTCTACTTGTTTGACATGAGGAGGTAAAGTGATAGTCCCCATGAAGTCCCTTGTATAAAACCCCACACATGGACTATTTTTAGAATTTAATTATTTAGTCCTAAGGTTCAGGGATTCAAGAATATTCATTCCTTCTGTCACCTCCTCAAAAAGGTCAAATGAGCACCTTCATTGTATAGTTCCTGAAGCTGTACCTTCCTTTATATCCAGAAGTATTGAAGCCCATGTAGCTGATCCAAATTATAAATTCTTTTCCACTTATAGAGTATTGCTTTAGAAAACCAGATGTGACCTTCAATTTGGAGGCAGGAGAAGATCCATGGTTATTAGAGGAAGAATGTCTAAATAGGAGCTACTCAGGTGAGTTACTGAGTACTAGAAGGTATCCAGGGAAAAGTAAATCCAAAGTGATCAGTTATAGGTAGGAATTTTAATTTTAATTTTATTTATTTATTGGCCATGCCGCATGGCTTGCGAGATCTTAGTTCCCCAACCAGGGATCAAACCTGCACCCTTGGCAGTGAAAGCGTGGAGTCCTAACCCTGGACCACCAGGGAATTCCCTAGGTGGGAATTTTTAGAGGCCTGTGTCTTTGGTAGTTTACAAAGAATAGATCCAGTACAATGTGGAAAATGAAGGTATAACATAACGAATGCAGTACTAGCATACTGATTTTCTGATCTTTAAAGGCTGGGAGTCCAAGTGTATCATTTACAACTGACAAACCAAGTTATAGGATTTTTATTTAATTGTAAAATGGTAAACACTAAGAAATAATTGAAAAGGCACTAAAATTGGGCATTAAAGGATGGTTAAGGACAGAGAAGAAACACTGATTTCATCATTGGTTCTATAATATGGAATTACTAGTTACTAAGTAAGTAGAAGATTTAAAACTACACAAGTTTATAATTATAAAAGTACCTACTAGAGCAAAAACACAATCTTCCCAATTTTTAGAAGAAAACTTAACAGAGCCATGAAAACAGAACTATTAACTAAAAAGACTTTTTTTTTTTTTTGCGGTACGCGGGCCTCTCACTGTTGTGGCCTCTCCTGTTGCAGAGCACAGGCTCCGGATGCGCAGGCTCAGTGGCCATGGCTCATGGGCTCAGCCACTGCGCGGCATGTGGGATCTTCCCGGACTGGGGCACGAACCCGTGTCCCTTGCATCGGCAGGCAGACTCCCAACCACTGCACCACCAGGGAAGCCCTAAAAAGACTTTTTTATAACATAACTGAACATGAACTAAAACAAATATATCTGCCACTCAACTTACTTAAAGGAGTTAAGTTACCTATTAAATAAGTGCTATCAGATTTTACCAAACAGTTATACCTAAAAAATAATGTAGAAAGTTTGAAATATAAAACAGTAAATTTAATAAGCCAATAAATGTACAAATAAATCAAGGTTCATTTACCTGGCTGCTAAAGTTCGCACTTAGGCAAAATAATATGAAATCAGAAAAAGGGCACTTGAGTGATGTTTTTTAAAGACCATTTTAAAAGGACAATAAATGGTTTGATTATCTGTGCATGAAATAAGTTATCAGGATCCATAAAAAGACAATTGTAAGAGGTATAACATAAAAGATAAACATATTAGATATAGTAGATCTTAATATACCTTTCTGGTTTTATACCAGATACAGTGGAGAACAAATGAAGTTCTAGAACAAGGGTTGGCAAACTATAGTCCTTGAGCCAAATGCAACCTGACACTTCTTTTCTAAATTAAATTTTTTGGAACTCAGCCACTCTAGTTCTTTTACATATTGTCAGCACTGTCTTCATACTACAGAGGTGTAGTTGACTAGTGACAAGGACCATATGGCTTGCAAAGCCTAAAATATTTATTATCTTGCCTTTTACCAAAAAGCGCTTGCCAGTCCATACTCTAGAACAATGGTATTCAACAGAGGATGATTTTACCCACCATAGGACATTTAGCAATGTCTAGAGACATTTTTAGTTGTCACAACTAAGGGGAAGATACTACTTTTATCTCATGGAGAGGCTGGGGATGCTGCTAAGCATCCTGTAATGCACAGGACAACCATCACCACCCCCACCACACATGGGCACAACCAAGAATTATCTTGTCCAAAATGTTAATAGTGACAACTATAAGAAACTCTGGCCTGGAATGCATACATAGCATATTTTATAAAGTGAATATAATACATATCTAGATATATCTTTCAAACTGTGTCCTCTGGAAATAAAGAATAAACCAGTGCTGATGGTATGTGTCGAAAATATAAAAGTACATTACAGCAACAAAAAACTTCAATAAATTCCTTGGAGTAGAAATTTCACAATTCAGTAAAACTAGAAATTGCAAATAATATGAACAAAACTAAAATTCAGTAATTAAAAAAACCTTTAAAAATCTGTTTGTTCAGCTAAATGAGGAAAATTGTGGAGCAGGAAGCCCCAAGCTCATTTCCCCACAGAAATATTGAAAAAAAAAAAAAACATGCAGGAAGCTTTCTGAACCAACTTTATCATAGCCATGGAAAACAAAGTTTTATAGCAACCAAGCCAATATCTGATTAAGAAAAAGCCATCTTAAAATTAATAGAAAAGTTTTGTAGCATTTTTACTCATTCCTTCCCTAACCCCTCCAGGGCATGATGGTAGTTTTGGTGTTGAAACGGTGGCAGTCTTCCCTTGAGCCAGGGAGCAGAGCAGACCTTATTTACAAGTTATTGTGTACATCTGTTTTAATCTGGGGGAATACAAGATATTTGTATATTTCATATAACTTGAAACTCAGGCAGAAAAGTGGTAGGCACTGCTATTAATAGTCACAAGATTCACAGATGCCTGGAGCAAGAGATTACAGGTGGAAACATATAATATGCCATTTAAGGTCTGGAGGAGAAGCTAGAGTGAGACTACATGAGAAATTAATACATTCAAAAGCAGCCCATGTATACAAGGGACTTTAGAAAGCCACCTGCATACCCAGGCAACATGCATGCTCAGAAAGCTCTAAGAAGACTTTAAGCTTTCACTTGAGTAGATCTCTAGTCTCAGAGCAAGCTTGACTAAGTGTTGAATGACTGCTCCAGCACAAAGCCAATTTGCAAAGCCTATGAGAGCTCTTGCTATTCAAGAAATCTGTGTTAAAACATGAGTTAAGGGAACAGATTTCAGTGATGAAACACAGCAAAGAATAGGTGGAAAAGTCGCAAAACAAATGGAGTACTACAGTCTTCAACAATAAAAAAATAAACAGCAAACCCTGATGAAAGAGTTTATAATAGTCAAATGAACAGTTTTCAACAATAAAAAAATTACAGTGATACAGAGAAACAAGGAAGCCTGACCCCTTCAAAGGAACTAAATAAATTGCTAGAAACGATCCTTAAGGAAGCCCAGGAACAAAGAATTTAAAACAACTGTCTTAAATATGCTCAAAGATCTAAAGGAAAGCATGGACAAACAACTTGAGGAAATCAGGAAAATTATGTAAGAACAAATGTGAATTAATAATAACAAATTATCAAAAGAAACCAAACAAATTATGGAGATGTAAAGTACTATAACTGAAATGAAAAATTCACTAGAGATACTCAACAGCAAATTTGAGCAAGCAGAAGAAAGAATCCATTATTCTGAAGATAGGATAATTGAAATCATCAACTCTGAGGAGTAGATAAGAGAAAAATGAAGAAAAGTGAATAGAGTCTAAGGGACTTGTGGAACACCATCAAGGGAAAAATATGGTAGTCCCAGAAAAAGAGAGAGAAATGTACCAAAATATTATTTTAAGAAATAACAGCTTAAATTTTCCAAAATTCATTGAAATACATGAATCTACAAATTCAAGAAGGTGAACAAACTCCATGTTGGGTAAACTCAAAGAAACTCACCCTGAGACACATTATAATGAAACTAGCAAAAGACAAAGAGAATCTTCAAATCAGCTGGAGAGAAGCAGTTCATTTCATGTCACTCTCAGCCTATCAGTAGTGATGTTATTGGTTCAGAATGCCTGAGGCACTCACCTGGGCCCATACTACTTGTGTCAAGCTCCCACAGATATTTCCCTGACCAAATGCAGTGTTGCAGCGGGATTAACCCTTGTGATTCTTATTATGATTGCAAGATGCACCTCAGCAACAACTATCAGAGAAATTTGAAAAAACAAGCTTTATTACTCACACATGCTGGAGGGTACACAACACACCTGAGAGCCACACAACATGGTCACAGATTGAGAGAATGGACCTGGGGTTCTGAATTTATTGGGGTCAAGTGTGGGTTACCTGGGGTTTCAAGATTCACTGTTTATTGGCAAATTTGAAACTTAAGACTGGGAATTTAGGCACAGGAAGGGAAAAACAAGGTCACTCAAGTGGTCAGTTATCTAGGTTACTCAGGGGTTTCTAAAAGGGGAACTTCATGGATGAATGAGGTCTGATTCCTCATCTAGTTTTTTAGATAATACCTGGGTCATATAGCTGACAATTTGCTTGTTTGAAATTGATGCCTTGGCAATCAAATCTTAATGTTAGGCAATAACATTACAATAAAAAAGGCTTAATGTCAGGAACTTACTACATATAAGTGATTCTCAATGAAATTATCAGGTGATTTCTAATCAGAAATCTTGGAGGCAAGAAGGCACTGGAATTATACATTTAAAAGAAAAAAATGGTCAACCTAGAATTCTATACCCAGCAAAATGTTCATTTAATAAAGAGGGAGAAGTTAAGATATTCCCAGATAAAAACTGAGGGAGTTCATTACCAACACACATGCCCTACAAGAAGTGATAAAGGAACTCCTTCAGACTGAAATGAAAAAACGACAGATAGTAACTGGAATCCATATGAAGAAATAAGAACTCCATTAAAAGTAAGTATGTGTGGGCTTCCCTGGTGGCGCAGTGGTTGAGAGTCCGCCTGCCGATGCAGGGGACGCGGGTTCGTGCCCCGGTCTGGGAAGATCCCACATGCCACAGACCGGCTGGGTCCGTGAGCCATGGCCGCTGAGCCTGTGCATCCGGAGCCTGTGCTCCACAATAGGAGAGGCCACAACAGTGAGAGGCCTGTGTACCGCACAAAAAAAAAAATAAGTATGTGGGCAAATATATGAGCCAGTACTGTAACTTTGGTTTTTAACCTTTTCTTTTTCAACAGGTTCTGAAAGATGAATGGATAAAAAAAATTATAAGTCTTTGTTATTGTACATACAATCTATAAAGATGTAATTTGTGACACCAGTAACATAAAGGAGAGAGTTGGAGCTGTTTGGGAGTAGCATTTTTGTATGTGATTAAAGTTAAATTGGTATCAATTCAAATTAAACTGTTAGAACTTTAGGATATTATATGTAATATACTCATGGTAACCATAATAAAAATACCTATAAAATAAGTATACACAAAATAAAATGAAAAGGGAATCAAAATGGGTCACGACAAAAACACAAATGAAGGAAGTAATGGAAGAAATGAGGAACAAAAAAGCTGTAAAACATACAGAAAGCAGATAGCAAAATAGCAGAGGTAAGTCCTTGCTTATCAGTAATTACTTTCAAAAATGGATTAAACTCTTTAATCAAAGGGTAGAGATTAGCAAAATGAATTTTTAAATGATCCAACTGTATGCTGTTTATAAAAGACTTATTTAGATCTAAAGACACAAATATGTTGAGAGGGAAGGGATGGAAAAAGATATTCCCTGAAAATAGTAGCCAAAAGAGAATTGGGGTGGCTATACTAATATCAGACAAAATAGACTTTAGGTCAGAAACTGTTACAAGAGACAAAGAAGGGCATTATATTATTTTTTTTAGTTGACAATTTTCTTCCAATTGCACAGCATAAATTATTTTCCCTTATTAAAGTAATAACTGAATCCAAACAACCCAGCTTTCTAGAATTTCCATGAAAATTTCCAGATATTTCAGAGTAAATTTTAAACCTCACAGATATTGCTTGCAATGATATTTTGGGATACAAAAACAATATGTCATCATTATTTTTCCTTAAAAGTTTTACTAGTTAGTGTGTTCACCATTCCACCTCCTCCCAAACACACACCATCATCATCTCTACCATCACCAGTAACAGATATTAAAAGCATGTTATATACACAGTATTGGCCAAATTTTCCCCAAGACATAATCCATTCTCAGATTATAAAATCTCTTGTTGCATTAAAACAAAGTAGAGATTGGGGGATCCAAGATGGTGGAGGAGTAGGAGGACGTGGAGTTCATCTCTCTCCACAGATGCATCAGGAATACATCCACAGATGCAACAATTCTCACAGAACACCAGCTGAACACCAGCAGAAGACCTGGGACACTGAAAAGGATTATAAAGATCCCTGCATAACTGGGTAGGATGAAAGAAAGAAGGGAGAAGGAGAAGAGGATGCAGGACGGGACAAGCACCCCAGTATGGGGGAGTTGAAGCAGAGGAGAGATTCCTGCATCTGGGGAAGCCCCCCTCCAATGGAGAAATCGGTTGGGACAGAAGGGAAGCATTTAAGGCTGTGGGAGGAGGGTGAAGTGGCCAGTCTGTCACAGACAGGACAGAGTGAGAACTACACAGATGGCCTGGGCCACAGCCCTACTGTGCCACAGACTGGGGTGTGTGTTCACTGGTGTGCAAGGTGGCTGGGAGATGGAGCGTAGGGATTGGAGAGCAGGCCTGGGGCGAGGACTGCTGTTTGCTGCAGGGAGACGAACTGAGGGGACAGGAGGGAGAAAATCTGCAACGGGAAATGCCTATGGAGGAAGACCAGACTGCCCTGGAAGCAGGGCGCTACTGCTGAGTCACACGCAGGGGGTGGAGCCATTATTGTATCCTCTCTCTCTCCATATGCCAGGATCTGCTGATTGACAATAGAAAAAGCCCTCCTAGGGCTGCTCCTCACACACCTGCCACCAGGTGCAAAAAAAAAGGCCTTCACTAGGGCCATATTGCTTACACCCATGGCTGCCAGCTTCCCTGCACATTTGGCACTGCTGGGTCTCACACAATCCAAGCAGCCATACCACCTCCATGCCCTGTCCTCACCAGGGCAGACACCAGTGCTCCAGGGCAGCCCTAGGAGCAGACCCTTCGTGGCCCACATGCAGAGGTGGGAATAAAACCAAAGCTGAACCCCAGGGGCAGGGTGACCAAGGAAGAGGATTGAAAATCTTCCCATTAGCTGCATAAGCTGAAGATTAAATCCCCACGATCAGCTAGGTAGACCTGCATCTATGGAATATTTGAGTAGACAATGAGAACTCCCACAAAAGAAATGGTCAAGCTCTCGTAGCTGTGGACTTTGGGAGCAAGCAGACATGGGAGTTCGACCAGATCAGAGTCTGAGTGGTCCCCATAGGGCCCATGCCAGGTCCAGAGAACAGCCCAGAGGCAATGGAGGGCCCCTTGGGGAGGTGGAGGTGGGCTGTGGCGCACAGCGGGGGCAAGGACACTGACAGCTGAGACCCCAGGAAAACATTATTATTACTATTACTTTTATTATGTTTTGATTTGTTCTGTTCTTTCTCTTTTTTTTTCTGGTTCTTATTTTTTTTTTTTTAATTTACTCTTTTGGGATTTTCTTTTACTTTGCTTTTTGGTTGTTCTGTGTTCTTTTCCTGTTTTGTTTTGTTTTGTTTTTCTTCTTTTTCTTCAATGTATTTTTTATATTTCTATTTCTACTTTGCTTTGCTGTTGGTCTGTGTTTTTTCCTCTTTTTTTTTTTTTTTTTTTTTGGTGGTACGTGGGCCTCTCACTGTTGTGTCCTCTCCTGTTGCAGAGCACAGGCTCCAGACGTGCAGGCTCAGCAGCCATGGCTTACGGGCCCAGCCGCTCCACGGCATGTGGGATCTTCCTGGACCAGGACATGAACCCATGTCCCCTGCATTGGCAGGCGGACTCTCAACCACTGCGCCACCAGGAAAGCCCCCTCTTTTTAAAAAATCATTTTTGTTGGTTAGTTTTGTTTCTTTGCTTTATTCTTCAGCTGGCACTCTGCTCTGGTTTTGTTTTTTGGCTTTCTGTCTTAGTTTTGTTTTTAATTGTTTGATTTCGTTTTTGGATTCTTTTGTTTGTCTGGTTGTCCTCTTGCCTTTTATTTTGTTCTGTTTTTGTTTCTTTTGTGTTTGTGCATGTTTCCTTGTTTCAGTTTCTGTTTGTTTGATTTTTCTTTTACTATTTGTATGGAGTTTTGTTTGTCTTTTTTCTTAATCCCCTTTATTGCCATAATGAGTGACTTGAGGGGTCTTGGTTCTCTGACTGGAAGTCAGGCCTGAGCCTCTGGGAAGGGAGCGCTGAGTCCAGGATGCTGGACCACCAGAGAATTCCTGGCCCAAGGAAATATTAACCAGCAAGAGCTCTCAAGGAGACCTCTATCTGAATACAAGGCCTGGCTCCACCAAACTGCCTGCAGCTCCCAGCGCTGGACACCTCACAACAAACAACAAACAAAACAGGAACACAAACCCACCTAACAGCAGACAGGCTACCTAAAGTCATACTAAGGCCACAGGCAACCCAAAACACCACTGACAAGGTCCTGCCCATCAGAGGGAAAAGACTCAGCTCCACCCATCAGAACACAGGCACCAGTCCCTCTCATCAGGAAGGCTACACAAGCTACTGGACCAACCTCATTACCAGGGGCAGTGAACAGAAGGAAGAGGAACTACAACCCTGCAGCTTGGGGAGAGGAGACCACAAACACAGTAAATAAGAAAAAGTGAGAAGACAGAGAAATATCTTGCAGACAAAGGAGCAAGATAAAAACCCATAAGACCAAATAAATGAAGAGGAAAGAGGCAAACTACCTGAGAAAGAATTCAGAGTAATAGTAGTAAAGGTGATCCAAAATCTCAGAAATAGAATGGAGGCACAGATGGAGAAGATACAAGAAATGTTTAACAGGGATCTAGAAGAACTAAAGAACAGACAATCAGTGATGAACAACACAATAACTGAAATGGAAAATACACTAAAAGGAATCAATAGCAGAATAACTGAGGCAGAAGAACGGATAAGTGAGCTGGAAAATAGAGTGGTGGAAATAACTGCAGCAGAGCAAAATAAAGAAAAATGAATGAAAAGAAATGAGGACATTCTTAGAGAGCTCTGGGACAACATTAAGTGCACCAACATTCGAATTACAAGGGTCCCAGAAGAATAAGAGGAAAAGAGACGGTCTGAGAAAATAGTTGAAGAGATTGTAGTTGAAAACTTCCTAACATGGGAAAGGAAATCGTCAATTAAGTCCAGGAAACACAGAGAATCCCATACAGGATAAACTCAAGACATTGAGACACCTATTAACATATTAACGCCAAGACACATATTAATCAAATTAACCAAAATTAAACACAAAGAAAAATATTAAAAGCAACAAAGGAAAAGCAATAAATAAAATACAAAGGAATCCCCATAAGGTTAACAGCTGATCTTTCAGCTGAAACTCTGTAGGCCAGAAGGTAGTGGCAGGATATATTTAAAGTAATGAAAGGGCAAAACCTACAACCAAGATTACATTACCCAGCAAGGATCGCATTCAGATTAGACAGAGAAATCAAAAACTTTACAGACAAGCAAAAGTTAATAGAATTCAGCACCAAGAAACCAGCTTTACAACAAATGCTAAAGGAGCTTCTCTAGGCAGGAAACACAAGAGAAGGAAAAGACCTACAAAAACAAACCCAAAACAATTAGGAAAATGGTAATAGGAACATGCATATCAATAATCACCTTAAATGTAAATGAATTAAATACTCCAACCAAAAGACACAGACTGGCTGAATGGATACAAAAACAAAACCCATATATATGCTGTCTACAAGAGACCCACTTGAGACCTAAATAGACATTTCTCCAAAGAAGACATGCAGATGGCCAACAAACACATGAAAAATGCTCAACATCACTAATCATTAGAGAAATGCAAATCACAGCCACAATGAAGTATCACCTTACACTGGTCAGAATGGCTATCATCAAAAAATCTACCAGCAATGAATGCTGGAGAGCGTGTGTAAAAAAGGGAACCCTCCTGCACTGTTGGTGGGAATGTAAATTGATATAGCCAGTATGGAGAGCAATGTGGAGGTTACTTTAAAAACTAAAAATAGAACTACCATATGACCCAGCAATCCCACTACTGGGTATATACCCTGAGAAAACCATAATTCAAAAAGATACATGCACCCCATTGTTCATCGCAGCACTGTTTACAATAGCCAGGACATGGAAGCAACCAAAATGACCATCCACAGATGAATGGATAAACAAGATGTGGTACATATATGCAATGGAATATTACTCAGCCATAAAAAAGTATGAAATTGAGTCATCTGTAGTGATGTGGGTGGAGCTAGATTCTGTCATACAGAGTGAAGTAAGTCAGAAAGAGTAAAACAAATACTGTATGTTAACACATATATATGGAATCTAGAAAAACAGTACTGATGAACCTAGAGCAGGGTAGGAACAGAGACACAGACGTAGAGAACAGAATTGTGGACATGAGGGGAAGGGGAGGGTGGGACGAATTGAGAGAGTAGTATTAACATATGTACACTACCATGTGTAAAATAGATAGCTTGTGGGAAGCTGCGGTATAGCACAGGGAGATCAGCTTCGTACTCTGTGATGACCTAGAGGGGTGGGATGGGGAGGGTGGGAGGAAGGCTCATGAGGGAGGGATTATAGGTATACATATAGCTGATTCACTTTGTTGTACAGCAGAAACTAATTCAACATTGTAAAGCAATTATAATCCAATAAAGATATTAAAAAATAAAGGTTAAAAGCATAATGGAGAAGAAAATGAAAAAGATTATATATATGTATAACTGAATCACTTTGCTGTACATCAGAAATTAACAACATTGTAAATTAACTATACTTAAATAAAATTATTTTTTAAAGTAAAAAAAGTAGAATATGACACAAAGTAAAATTAAGTAGCATTTGCTTGTATTGTGAACATTTGGAACAAACATGCTGGGTTTCTGGGAGGCACTTGCTTGTAGGAAACAACTAAGTCATTGTCTGGGAATAATTAAAAGACACATTAACGAGTTTATTGATATGGATAGGACAGATCCAATTGAGGTGATGGATTGTTTGCCATTATATTGTTGTATCCTCTTTAGCAGAAGAAGGAGAGATTACATAGAAATGTATCCATCTTGTGAAATTCTCCTTATAACAAGGAAAAGTGTGGTTTACCCTGTATCAGGTCCTTTGTGTGATAAAGTTTATTCCACAAGAAGGAATGTATCTAGTCTTACCAAGAGAAGGCAAGAAGGACATTATATTATTTATCAAAGGGTCAGTTCACCAAAAAGATATAACAATTTTGTAAACAAATAACTGAACATCAGACCCCAAAATATCCATATATGAAGCAAACATTGACCCTAATCTCTGGTAGAAAACCCCAGAGATTACTGACATGTGCATGTCTGCACGTGCACACAGACACACACACATGCACACACAGCTAATTCAGGGAAGTTGCTAATAAACCAAGACAGTTGCAGGATCCAAATTAAGACACAAAAATCAGTTGCTTTTCTGTACACTAGAACAATGAATGATCCAAAAGGAAATTAAGAAAACAATTCCATTTACATAGCATCAGAAAATAAGTAGATAAAACACTTAGGAATAAATTTAACCGAGAAGGGAAAGATTTGTGCACTGAAAACTACAAAGCATTGCTGAAAGGAATTAAAGAAGACAAAAATAAATGGAAAGACATCTTATGTTAATGGACTGGAAGACCCAATATTATTAAGATGACAGTACTACTCAAAATGAAATACAGGTTCAATACAAACTCTATCAAAATCCCAGCAACATTTTTTGCAGAAATGGAAAGACTAATCCTAAAGTTAGTTTGGAATCTCATAGGACTCCAAATAGCCAAAACAATCTTAAAAAAAAAATTGGAGGACTCACACGTGATTTCAAAACTTACTACAAAGATAATAGTAATCTAAACACTGTGGTACTGACATAAGGACACATAGAGAACAGGATTGAGAGCCTAGAAATAAGTCCTCATTTATGTGGCCAATCTGTTTTTGACAAGGGAGCAAAAATCATTCAAGTCAACAAATGGTACTGGGAAACTGTATATCTACATGCAAAAGAATGAAGCTGGACCCTTATGCCACACACAAAAATAAACTCAAAATAGATTGAAGACCTACATGTAAGATCTAAAACCATAAAACTCTTGGAAGACAACACAGGGAAAAATCTTCATGACATTGGGTTTGGCAACTGGATATGACAGCAAAAACACAGATGGTAAAAGGAAAAATATTAGGTAAATTGGACTTAATCAAAATTTAAAACTTTTGTGCATAATAGGACACTATCGACAGAGTGAAAAGGCAACTCACAGAATGGAGAAAATATTTGCAAATCACGTATCTAATAAGGGATTAATATCCAGATTATATACAGAACTTCTAAAGTTCAACAACAACAACGTAACCTGATTATAATATGAAAAAAGGACTTGAATAGTTATTTTCCAAAGAAGATGAACAAATAGAAAATAAGCACATAAGCTGGCAAGCACCATTGTGGAATCCTCCCTCTAGCTTATTAGCCCTAGAACCCAGCCCTACCCTGGCCCAACAGCCTGTAGATGCCATTTTTGGGAAACCTCAATGGTTTGAGGCAACTTGACTGGGCAAGGAAGTGGACTCACACATTAGCAGACAGGCTGCCTTAAGAACCACTGAAGCCATGGCCCCCTCTGGACATGGCCCTGCCGACCAGATGGCCCAGAACCCAACGCCACTGACCAGTGGGCAGGTACCAGCCCTAAAATCCCCTGGGCCCCAGCTCTGCCTTCCAGGGCCTGCTTTAGCCTCTGGACCAGCCTCGCCTACCACAGGGCAGTTACCAGATGCAAGAAAAGCAGAATCCTGCAGCCTGTGAACCCAGCCTGCCCGTCAGCAGGCCAGACCCTGCCCTGACCCATCTGGGCCCTGTCCTGCCAACTAGCAAGCCAACACAAGCTTTGGGACACCCAGAACCCTTACCCAACTGTGTCAGGAACCACTGCCCCCTCCACCACCAGTGATCTGGCATCAGCTCTGGGACTCCTGGGCCCTGCAACCAGACTCTAGGACCTGGCTTTGCCCACCAGTAGGCTGGCACTAACCCCAGGACCTGGCTTCACCAAGCAGTGGGTGGGCAACAGCCCCAGAGCCTTCTAGACCCTGACGCCACCCACCAGTGAGCCACACTAGCCCTGAGGTCCCCTGGGGTTCTGCAGTCAGCCACCTCATGACCCAGTCCTGCAACCTGCAGCTGGCAGGCTTTTCACAAGGCAGGGCCTGGCAACCAACCAGACCGGGTGCAAACCAAGCCTAGCAGACCACCCAGATAGCCCACCATGATAGAAGGACCCACGCAGCCCTCATAAGGGGAAACCCTAGAAGATATAGCTTGGGTGACAATAGAGGAGTCTGCTGTTGGGACCCATAAGACATCTCCTACAAAAGGCCACTTCTTCAATGTCAGAAAACATAACCAATCTACCAGATAGATTAAAATATAAACAGTAACTTAGGCAAAATGAGTCAACATAGGAATATATTCTAGATGAAGGAACAAGATAAAACCCTAGAAGAACTAAGTGAAGTGAAGATAGGCAATCTACCCAAGAAAGAATTCAGGGTAGTGATTGTAAAGATGATCAAATAAGTTGAGAGAAAATGAAGTTAGAAAATTTTAACAAAAAATTAGAAAATATAAAGAAACAGAGATGAAGAATAAAATAACTGAAAAGCAAAATACACTAGAAGGAATCAACAGTACACTAAATGATACAGAGGAGTGGATCAGTGATCTGATAGATAAAGAAGTGGAAATCACTGATGCTGAACAGAGGGGGAAAAAATGAAAAGAAATGAGGATGGTTTAAGAGACCTCTGGGAAACATCAAAGGCACTAATATTTCCATTATAAGGGTCCCAGAAAGATAAGCAAGAGAGAAAGGGGCTGAGAACATATTTGAAGACAAAATAGCTGAAAACTTCCCTAACCTGTGGGAAAAAACAGACATCCAAGGTCAGGAAGCAGTCCCATACAGTATTAACCCAGAGAGAACACACCATGACACATTGTAATTAAAATGGCAAAAGTTAAAGATAGAGAATGTTAAAAGCAACAAGGGAAAAGCAACAGATAATATAATAGGGAACTCCCATAAGGCTATCAGCTGACTTCACAGCAGAAACTCTGCAGGCCAGAAGGGAGTGGCATGATATTTTTAAAGTGATGAAAAGGAAAAACCTACAAGCAAGAATACTCTACCCAGCAGGGTTCTCATTCAGATTTTATGGAGATATCAAAAGCTTTATAGATAAGCAAAAGCTAAAAGAGTTCAACACCAGCAAACCAGCTTTACAAGAAATGTGAAAGGAAATTCTGTTAGCAAAAAAGAAAAAGCCACAATCAGAACATGAAAATTATGAAAGGAAAAAGCTCATCGTTAAAGGCAAACATACAGTAAAGGTAGGAAATCATCCACACACAAAGCTAATAGGAAGGTTAAAAGACAAAAGTAGTAAAATCATCTATATCCATAAATAGCAGTTAAGGAACACACACACCAATTAGATATGAAATATGATATCAAAAACTAATCATCAGGGGAGGAGAGTAAAATGCAGGGTTGTAAAATTGCATCTGAAATTAAGAAATCAGCAACTAAAAACAATCATATGTATATACGTTGCTATATAAAAACCTCTTGATAACCACAAACCAAAAATCTATAATAGATAACACACACAACAAAAGAAAGAGCAGGCTTCCCTGGTGGCGCAGTGGTTGAGAGTCTGCCTGCCGATGCAGGGGACGTGGGTTCGTGCCCCGGTCCGGGAAGATCCCACATGCCGCAGAGCGGCTGGGCCCATGAGCCATGGCCACTGAGCCTGCGCGTCCAGAGCCTGTGCTCCACAACGGGAGAGGCCACAACAGTGAGAGGCCCGCATACCGCAAAAAATAAATAAATAGAAAAAGCAATCCAAACATAACATTAAAGAGAGTCACCAAATCACAAGAGGAGAGAAAAAAAGAAGAAAGGAATGAAAAAAAACCTACAAAAACAATTCACAAAATGGCATTAAGAATATACATATCAATAATTACTTTAAATATAAATGGACTAAGTTCTCCAATCAAACTCCCTAACACCATACACGAAAATAAGCTCAAAATGGATTAAAGACCTAAACGTAAGGCCAGAAACTATCAAACTCTTAGAGGAAAACATAGGCAGAACACTCTATGACATAAATCACAGCAAGATCCTTTTTGACCCACCTCCTAGAGAAATGGAAATAAAAACAAAAATAAACAAATGGGACCTAATGAAACTTCAAAGCTTTTGCACAGCAAAGGAAACCATAAACAAGACTAAAAGACAACCCTCAGAATGGGAGAAAATATTTGCAAATGAAGCAACTGACAAAGGATTAATCACCAAAATTTATAAGCAGCTCATGCAGCTCAATAACAAAAAAACAAACAACCCAATCCAAAACTGGGCAGAAGACCTAAATAGACATTTCTCCAAAGAAGATATACAGACTGCCAACAAACACATGAAAGAATGCTCAACATCACTAATCATTAGAGAAATGCAAATCAAAACTACAATGAGATATCATCTCACACCAGTCAGAATGGCGATCATCAAAAAATCTAGAAACAATAAATGCTGGAGAGCGTGTGGAGAAAAGGGAACACTCTTGCACTGCTGGTGGGAATGGGAATTGGTTCAGCCACTATGGAGAACAGTATGGAGGTTCCTTAAAATACTACAACTAGAACTACCATATGACCCAGCAATCCCACTACTGGGCATATACCCTGAGAAAACCATAATTCAAAAAGAGTCATGTACCAAAATGTTCATTGCAGCTCTATTTACAATAGCCCGGAGATGGAAACAACCTAAGTGCCCATCATCGGATGAATGGATAAAGAAGGTGTGGCACATATATACAATGGAATATTACTCAGCCATAAAGAGAAATGAAATTGAGTTATTTGTAGTGAGGTGGATGGACCTAGAGTCTGTTATACAGAGTGAAGTAAGTCAGAAAGAGAGAGACAAATACTGTATGCTAACACATGTATATGGAATTGAAGGGGAAAAAATGTCATGAAGAACCTAGGGGTAAAACAGGAATAAAGACACGGACCTACTAGAGAATGGACTTGAGGATATGGGGAGGGGGAAGGGTAAGCTGTGACAAAGTGAGAGAGAGGCATGGACATATATACACTACCAAACGTAAGGTAGATAGCTAGTGGGAAGCAGCTGCATAGCACGGGGAGATCAGCTCGGTGCTTTGTGACTGCCTGGAGGGGTGGGATAGGGAGGGTGGGAGGGAGGGAGATGCAAACGGGAAGAGATGTGGGAACATATGTATATATATAACTGATTTATTTTGTTGTAAAGCAGAAACTAACACACCATTGTAAAGCAATTATACTCCACTAAAAATGTTAAAAAAATAAATAAAAAATAAAAATAATTTAAAAACAAACAAATAAAAAATTGTATAAAAACACAAAAGACACTGAATAGCCAAAGCAATCCTAAGAAAGAAAAACAGAGCTGGAGGAATCAGGCTCCCTGGCTTCAGACTGTACCACAAAGCTACAGTCATCAAGACAGTATGGTACTGGCACAAAAACAGACATATAGATTAATTGAACAGGATAGAAAGCCCAGATATAAACCCATGCACCTATGGTCAATTAATCTATGACAAAGAAGGTAAGAATATACAATGGAGAAAAGACAATCTCTTCAATAAGTGGTGCTGGGAAACCTGGACAGCTACATGTAAAAGAATGAACACCATGACAAAAATAAACTCAAAATGAATTAAAGATCTACATGTAAGACCAAATAGTATAAAACTGTTAGAGGAAAACATAGGCAGAATCCACTTTGATATAAGTTGCAGCAATATATTTTTGGATATGTCTCCTTGAGTAATGGAAATAAAAACAACAATAAACAAATGGGACCTAACCAAACTTATAAGCTTTTGCACAGCAAAGGAAACCATACACAAAATGAAAAGACCACCCACAGAATGGGAGAAATTATGTACAAATGAAACAACTGACATGGATTTATCTCCAAAATATACAAACAGCTCATGCATCTCAATATCAAATAAACAAACAATCCAATCAAAAAATGGGCAGAAGATCTAAATAGACATTTCTCCAAAGAAGACATACAGATGGCCAAAAAGCACATGAAAATATGCTCAACTATGCTAGTTATTAGAGAAATGCAAATCTAAACTACAGTGAGGTACCACTTCATACCAGTCAAAATGACCACCAAAAATCTATAAACAACAAATGCTGGTGAGGGTGTGGAGAAAAGGGAACCCTCCTACACTTTTGGTGGGAATGTAAATTTGTACAACCACTATGGAGAACAGTATGGAAGTTCCTTTGAAAACTAGAAATAGAACTGCTATATGATCCAGCAATCCCACTCCTGGTCATATATCCAGAAAAAACCATAATTCAAAAAGATACATGCACCCCAATGTTTATTGCAGCACTGTTTACAGTAGCCAAGACATGGAAGCAACCTAAATGTCCATTGACAGAGGATTGGATAAGGAAGATGTGGTACATATATACAATGGAATATTACTCAGCCATAAAATAAAATGAAATTATGCCATTTGCAGCAACAGGGATGGACCTAGGGATTATCATACTAAGTGAAGTAAGTCAGACAAATATTATATGATATCACTTATTGATGGAATCTAAAAAGATGATACAAATGAACTTATTTACAAAATAGAAACAAACTCACAGACTTCAATAAAAAACTTATGGTTACCAAATGGGAAAGATGGAGGTGGAGGGGTAAATTAGGAGTTTGGGATTCACATATACATACTACCACATACACACTACTACTATAAAATAGATAATCAACAAGGACCCGCTGTATGGAACAGGGATCTCTACTCAATATTTGGTAATATCCTTTATGGGAAAAGAATTGAAAAAAATGGCTATATGTATATATATAACTGAATCACTTTGCTGTACACCTGAAACTAACACTACGTTGTAGATCAACTATACTCCAATATAAAATTTAAATTTAAAAAGTAACTGCACTTATCTCCCTCACCTATAGAGTGAGTGTAATATATCCCCACCTCATTGGGTTCTGTGGAAGTTAAACTTGCAAGATGCCATAAATAATTTCAAACTTTCCCAATGGTTGGTAAATACAAAGTGCTCACCACAAACCCTGACAAACAGTAAATGCTTTAACAGGGAGCATCATCCTTCAATGAACCTGATTTACACAGACGACATCAAAGCCTGCAGGGAGAGGCTGCATCCACAAAATCAAAAGACCTCCCTTCAAGGAGATGCATGATGCATAAACCTGCAGATTAGATTAATGCTCACCAAAGAGAAACGGATTCAACCCATATCCTGTCTTTGGTATACATTTGCAAACAGCCTTCTCCATCTTAAGGATTTCTTCAGAAGTATGTGTTTCATGGTGAGATTTGCATCCCGGTTTCCCTCTGCCTCAATTGATAGTACCTTTTACTGGGAAATACTGTAATTTTGATGTCTTTCCTTATCCTGCTTCTTATTCATCTTCCAGATTTAGCTGGTCAAGAGCTCTTATCCCCAGATCATCCTGGTCCATGACAGTGTGGAATCTGGAGCAGTTATCATTAAAAATGTTTTAAAAATATTTTTCTCTATCATCTCCATGCTAAGAGTAGGCTTAAGTAATATTTTTAATTTGTTCTGGAGAATTTGTAATAAGGTGAATGCTAAAAACGATTCTGGGCAAATTGAGTCTGGCTTAAAATGTGTGACTAGGATTCCACTGATGGATTCTCCCTACATGGTAAGGATGGGACCCAGCAGGGAGGTGATGAGAAGTAATTAATCTGACTCCTCCTAGGGGAAAAGAAAAGTTACCTTGGGGGAGGCCTTTGACAGGGCACACTTGTAACATTCAGGGAGATACAATCACGGGTTTACGCTTTCAAAGTAACTAACCGTTCCCTGGAAGGAGTGGATGTGTACTTAGGTGTCTCCTGGGGCTGTCAGAGTATTATTTTATAGGAAAGTCGGTGATTAGTTATCATGGTCTCAGTGAATCATTGAAGCACCGCTTGCAGGCCAGTTGATTGAAAGCCCATGTCCAATGCAATTACCAACTTGTCGATCAGATCTCCCAAAACAGAACACGGAGCCCTGCATGGGGCTAGTTAAACTATTTATACTGGCATTAATTGTGATTCCCAACATTGACAACATGCATCTAAAGAGAAATTTATTTTAATATCTCCTCAAGAATTCCATGATGGCATTAACCTAAAAAAATATACTTTTAGTATTTGCTTCCATATCTTGGCTATTGTAAATAATGCTGCTATGAACATTGGGGTGCATGTATATTTTCAAATTGAGGTATCATAAAATACAAACGAAAATTAAGTACCTGCTTTATGTTTAAAATACGTTCAGTCAAAATGTGCAACAGAGGCACCTAATAACAAAACTTTAAAGCAGTTCTGTGTTTAATTGGAAAACTTATACACAGATAAATTATGACATGAATTAAATCATTTCTATATGCATAAACAAAGTGTAAGATGAGAAAGTTTAAAAATATGAAACACACACATAGTTGCAATGAATTGAATTTGGAGAATTTTAACTAATTTTTCAAGTCAGACTAAAATAGTAAGTATACCATCCATTGATTCTACAAATGTGTATATCAATATGATAATATACAGTACTAGGAAAAAAAGGACATAAGAATTGAATCTATGCACACACACACACAAGCTAGAGGTTACAACATTTTATCCAAAATTGCTCTTTATTTGGACTTTTTTTCACTATAACACACAGTGTTAGAATTACAGAGCTATGCTTCTCAAATTTCAATCTCCTAGAGAATTACAGAAAATCAGGACCTTCTTTGTATCAGAATTTCCATCACTTAATGGTTTTAATCCATGTAGATCCTCTCTTTTAATCTGAACTTATTTCATGGACCTGAGTTAATAACTGTTGATTTATGACATACTCTCATTATTGGCTCATGAATTACTTCCTCTTTTTTTCCCTTCCTCTCTCCTTCCCTCCCTCCCTTCTTTTTTTCCATCCCCCTTCCTTCTCTCTCCCATTCTTTGCCCATCCTTTCCTTACCCCTCTTATTTCTTCCACCTGTCACCCAACACACAAAAAATATAACCTTGATAATAACTTAAAATACTTGTAATGCCCTCTTCATTCCAATCCCCTGCCTTCACTGCCTCAAATCATTACCTTAAATCTGTACCTATTATTTTATTGCCTTAAGGTTGATGGGATATATATATATATATATTCTTTAAGAGAATATCATAAGGTTTAAATAAAAGTGTATTATACTCTTGGTAAAAAAAAATGAAAATTAAATTGGGTGAAACCTGTAACTTTAGGCAACATTTTACCTCTTATCATGGAAATAAGAATCTCCATGCTGTATTTTTGCTGTATACTGGACAGAGAGAATCTCCAAGGGTGGCATGTGATTTGTGATTTATATCTTTGTAGAAAAGAGAAGTAAAATGAGCATCACAAATGCAGCCAGAGTCCAGAGTCCAGTAATGACAGCCATGGACACCCAAACCTGAATGCTTTAGCCTGAGGGATATCAACACAATTTAGTGCACTAACTAATCCTAATCCTTTCCCCAACATCCATCTAGTTGTAAGAGCTCCATCTAAGTTGTCAAGGGCACTTGTTTCACTCTCCTCATTCGCAGAGATGTGAAAATATGAGGCACTTACCAAATGTCATTCTTCTGCTATCAGTCACAAACATGGGAGCATTTGAGAGCAGGAGGCTGGAGGGGAGTGATAAGGATGTCTGCCAGTTATGGGGAAGGAACTCTGGAAAAAAACATCTCCAAGACAGCTGTGATTATCACCTCAGTTGCAGTCTCAAAGGGAGTACCCGCCTGACAGGTTCACAACAATTACAGCCATTTCAATAACTCTCAAGTTCTTTTTCTGAATTATCTGGAGTAACCTTAAAGACAAAATGCTACCATCTATTCAGTGTCTTGTGGGATCAGTCTCTTAACCATTAAGCTCTATTGGCTCCAAATGGGGCCTGGGAGATTATTTTTTTCCCAATACAACATTTACAGATGGAGATTCTAACTGAAACTTAGAAATATTAAGTAAAGTTTGTGCAGCCTTTTCTGCCAAACCTGGAGTTGTTAAAAGTCTTCTAGCCTCCCACTGTAATATTCTTAAAGTGCTTTATACTCATTGATCCCAAAAGTTGATTTCTAGAAAAACATTCCAAGAAGTGATCATGAGCACAAATAATTACTTTAAATATTTTTTACTATAACACTAATTTTGACAAAAATAATAGAAAACACATGAAATAAGGACATGTTCTAATGAATTACAATGGTATATATAGTGCTGTTATTTTGTTGTTATTGTTGATGATGATGATATATTAGCTAACATCTTGTTCAGAGCCAGTGACAGTTTTAAGCACTTCATCTATACTAGTATATCAATTCTCATAGGTATAATTATAATCCCCCTTTCAAGGTAAAAAACAATTAAACTCAAATGATTAAGATTAACCCTTGGGGGCTTCCCTGGTGGCGCAGTGGTTAAGAGTCCGCCTGCCGATGCAGGGGACGCGGGTTCGTGCCCTGGTCCGAGAAGATCCCACATGCCGCGCAGTGGCTGGGCCCATGAGCCATGGCCGCTGAGCCTGCGCGTCCGGAGCCTGTGCTCCGCAACGGGAGAGGCCACAACGTGAGAGGCCCACGTACTGCCAAAAAAAAAAAAAAAAGATTAACCCTTAAAGTCACACAGTGTATGAATGATGGAGTCTAGATATGAACCTAGTCAGTTTGACTATTGTTTAATAAATAATCTATTATGAAAAATTTCAAAACCCACAAATGTAGAAAGAATAGTATAAAGAACTTTGATATACCCATAACCTAGTTTCAATAATAATCAATTTTTTCAATGCTATTTCATTTATATCTTCAACTATTCATTTTTATTTTTATGGTAATATTTTAAAGCAAATACCAGTCATTATGTTATTTCACCCATAAACACTGCTGTAAACTTAAAAAAGGAATTTTTTACATAATAACCATGTCATTTTCACACTTAATGAAGTTAATCATAATTTCTTAATGTCATCTATAGCCAATCCATACTCAAATTTCTCTGATTGTTTAAAGATCTCTTTATATAGGTGGTTTGCTTGATTCTGGATCCAGAGTTGTAAAGAATGGAGTCATGGAAGATTTGGAAGCAAAGACCAGTCGAAGCTATGACTTAAGAATGGGTAGCAAATATGATAAATTGAAGCTATTGACCATTACATTACTCTTCATTTCTTTGTATGTATTCAAATTTCTATTATTCCTTTCCTTTTGCCTAAAGAGCTTCCTTTATTATTTCTTGTAGAGCAGGTCTGTTAGCAATTGGGGTTTCTCTGTTTGGAAAAGTCTATATTTAACTTTTATTTTTTAATGTTTTTTTCTGTTTAATTTTGAAATACAAGCAGTCCTCATTTTACATGATTCCAATATGCATGTGTTTCTTCACCAAGTTTTAGGTAAATAATACCAGTCCCCCAACAACACAGTCTGAATTTCACCTATCATGGTATTTTGACTGGGAGTGGTTGCATGAGGTACCAACTTAGCTGCTGGATCATCAGTCCACAAATCACCACATAAGTAACAGATAGATATCTTGATCTGTGACCTCTTGCCACTTTTTTCAAAGTCTGACAGTGATTTGTCACAACAGATTTATCATTCACTCACAGACAGTGAAGTGTATGGTTGTGTTACCTACTTTCCCAGTGATAATCCCACAGGACGGTTTATAAAAATAGAGAAATGACCAACAAATATGAAAGTGTAGCAACAGAAATGAAAAGTAAGTATGCTGGAACTGAAATCTGAATCCAGTGTAAGTGAAATTATAGAAGAACTAGCTGCCAGTGGGAATACTGGCACTGCCATTGTTCTAGACATGCAGCTGGAGGAACTTAGTGAAGGAGAACTTATCAACATAAAAGAGGGAAATGACTTCGACAAAAAGGATGTGAAGATATCCTAGAGGTAGTGATGTCAGCAAAAACTTCTTGTTAAAGGTAATCTGGGAGATATTTCAGGACATTGAAAGTGCAAAGGGCATTATGTTGGAAGTTGATCCATATGACAATTTGCCAAGGATAGAAAAGGTATTCACTTCAGAGTCCTAAGTTATATAACAAAAGGAAAACAAGCACTGTTGGAACTACTCTTGATAAGATTTTTACAAGTTAATGGAACACTTTAAGTCTCCATGTTTCTAATGTTTTAGATTACCATGAGCTACGTAAATATTGATTTTACTGTTTTCACATTTCCCTATGCATGTATAACTGATAGGAAGAGTTTCAGTGTTTTGTCAAGAAATTTTAAAGATCACAGAACAATTGTAATTTTTCCCTTTGATTATTAAGATTGCTTTGCACAGATTCAACTTGCACAATAATTTTTATGATTCTGCACTTCTTTGCAAAGCAAGAACTTCCTGTAATTACAGACTCATAAGAAGTTACAAAAATTGTACAGAAGGCCTTGTGAACCCATCACCCAGCTTCCCTCAATGGTAACATCTTATGTAACATTATATTATCAAACCTTGAAACTGACATTGGCCAACACAACTAGAGTACAGACCTCACAAGTTTTTTTCATACACTAATTTTTAAATGTTTTGTGTTTAGTCCTGTGATGTTTTTATCACAAGTACAAATTCATATGATTGATATGACCACCACCACAATCAAGATGCAGAGCTGTTATCACTAAAGAACTCTTGCTTCCTACTATAGTCTCTCCTTTGCTGGCCACTGGTAACCCCCTTGCAACTATCTATCTCTTCTTTATCTGTGTAATTTTGTCATTTGGAGAATATTGTATAAAGTAGTCATACAGTAACTCTTTGAGATTGGCTTGCTTTGTTTCTCAGCATAATGCACTTAAGATACAAGTGTATCAATAGTTTGTTATTTTTGTGGGCTAGTAGTATTTCCATTGTATGAATGTGCCAGTTTGTTTAACCATTCACCCACTGAGGGACGCTGGGGATTTGTGCAGTATTTTGATGCAAAGATATGTGTGTAAAATGTGTGTGTGTGCATGTGTGTGTGTGTCTGTATGAAAATAGTTATTATTTTTTTAAATAAATTTATTTATTTTTGGCTGCCTTTGGTCTGCATTGCTGTGCACAGGCTTTCTCTAGTTGTGGCGAGCGGGGACAACTCTTCGTTGCTGTGCGCAGGCTTCTCGTTGCAGTGGCTTCTCTTGTTGCGGAGCATGGCTCTAGGAGTGCGGGCTTCTGTAGTTGTGGCGCGTGGGCTCAGTAGTTGTGTCTCACAGGCTCTATAGCGCAGGCTCAGTAGTTGTGGCGCACGGGCTTAGTTGCTCCGCGGCATGTGGGGCCTTCCCAGACCAGGGCTCGAACCTGTGTCCCTTGCATTGGCAGGCGGATTCTTAACCACTTGCTACCAGGGAAGTCCAGACATAAGTTCTTTAGTTCTCAGAACTTTGGTTATGCTGTGCTTTGCCATAATTTTTTTTCCTTTGATCCTGTTTGAGGATCACTAGCTTCGGTAATCTTTTAGGTTTATGCTCTTTGCCAAATTTGGGAAATTGGTGTTTTGCCTTGTTGCTACCAGATGTGAGTGGCAATTCCCCTTTGAGCCCTTCTGAACCCATTAAGCCCTCACTGGGGGAAGGGAAGTGGAGTGCCTCCTCATACTGCCTCATTTCACTTTGCTGCTGTGGAGTGGAATAGAGGTTCAACTTCCTGCTGGACCCAGCTGGTCTCAAGGGAGGTCGGAAAGCAGAGGGCTAATTCATACCTCCTCCTTGCCACCTACATGGGAGAGGATGTTTAGCTCCTCACTGGCCCCAGTGACCATACTTCAATAGAGATATTTGAGAGCCAACAAGGACAACCTAGTTTTACCTTGCTGCTATGTGGGGTAGGGGGGAGGGTTGGAACTTAAGCTCCCTGCTTGGCCTCATTCACACCAGCTGCAAGAAAGTAGATAACCCTAGTTGCTGCTGGGCGGGGGTGGAAGTGCAACTCCCATTTGGCCTCACTGACACCACATGGGGGAGTTTTTCTGTTCATATTTGATTGGAGTAGGGTAAGTATTCTGTTCTGTTAGATCACCCTTTTCACAGGTCTTTAGCTAGAGGAAGGAGGCTTTTTTTGAAAAGGGCTTCTATTGCAGACTTTTTTGGAAAAAGGCTTCTATTGCAGACTTCTTCGGCTCCCCATCTTGTATATATGAGAGGCAAAAAGAAAACCCAGGGTACTCACCACTGCATCACGTCTCAAGTCCCTAGCCTGTCCTCCTCCTTTCTACCATTCAGAATCTTCTTTTATTTATTTGTTGTATTATGTCCAGGGCACGTAGTTCTAAGAGGGATGACTGGGAGGAATGGGGCTACTCCATCTTGGCCAGAGCTGAAAGTCCTTTTGTCCTTTAAAATTTGAGTTGCTTTCCTTCTTATTGCATTGTGGGAGTTCTTTTTATATCCTGGATTCAAATTCTTTATCAGATATGGGATTTGCAAATATTTTCTCCTTGTCTGTGGCTTGTTAATTGTTTTCTTACTGATGTTTTTGAAGGGCACACACTTTTAAGTTTGATAAAGTTCAATTTATCAATTTTTGTTTTATAAATTATGTATTTGGTATGATATCAATGAATTCTTTGCCTAGCCCAAGGTCATGAAAATTTTCTCCTATGTTTTCTTCTAAAAAAGCTTGTAGGTTTAGCTTCTATATTTAGGTCTATGATCCATTTTGTATTGCTTTTTGGTTATGATATAAGGGTTTTTGTTTGGTTGGTTTGGGGTTTTTGGGGGTGCAGGGGAGATGCAAGAAGGTTGCATATGGATAGTCCATTGTCCCTGCACCAATTTCTGAAAATACTATATTTACCCCATTGAACGGTCTTGGCACCTTAGTCAACAATTATTTGACCATAAATGAAAAGTTTATTTGTATTCCATTGATATACATGCCTATCCTTGTGCCAATACAGCATGATAGTGATGACTATGGCTTCATAGTAAGTTTGGAAATTGGAGAAGTAAGTTACTCAACTTTGTTCTTTTATAAAATTAGCCTGTCTATTCTAAGTTCTTTGTGTTTCATCTATAGTTTAAGATTAGCTTGTCAATTTTTACCAAAAAAAAAATCCTACTGTTATTTTGATAGAGATTGCTTTGCATTTATAGATCAACTTGGCAAAATTTCTATCTTGACAATATTGAGATTCCAATTCATGCACATGAAATGTCTCTATATTTATTTAGTTTTGCTTTAACTTCTCTTAGCAGGTTTTTGTATTTTTAAGTGCACAAGTCTTACACTATTGGTTAAATTTATTCCTAAATATTTTTTAGATACTATTATTAATGGAATTATTTTCTTAGTCCATTTTCTGATTTTTCTTTGCCAGTGTGTTGAAATGTAGTTGATTTTGGATATTGATCCTACATCCTGTGACCTCTGTAACCTTGTTTATTAGGTATAGTGTGTGTGTGTGTGTGTGTTCCTTGAGATTTACTACATATAAGATTATGTCCATCTGTGAATACAGATAGTTGCACTGCTTCCTTACCAATAAGGATGCCTTCAGTTTCTTTTTACTGACTTATGTACTGCCTAGAAACTTCAGTACAAAGTTGAATAGAAGTGGTGAGAGCAAACATTCTTGCCTCGCCTCCTCTCTTAGGGGAAAACATTAAGTCTTTTATCATTAAGTATGATGTTAGCTGTGGATTTTCTATAGATGTCCTTTAGTTTTTTAAGAGTTTTTATCATGATTTGGTGTTGCATTTTATCAAATGCTTTTCCCTGCATCTACTGAGATGATGTTATGATATTTATACTTTCTTCTATGAATATAAAATGTTATACAAGTTGATTTTCCGATGATTAACAAAAGTTGCATTTGGGGGCTAATTCTCATTTGTTTATATTATATAATAATTTCCATAGATTGCTGGAATTGGTTTGCTAATATTATTTATTTATTTACTTTTTGGGGTTAATGTTTTATTTTGATTAATTTCAAACTACAGAAAAGTTGTGAACACTACACATTTTCTATTTATTTTCAAATTTTACATTCAAGGTATTTAACAAAAATTGGAAGATTTAATTTTTTCAGCTTAGTGAGATCTAATTGACATACGACAATGTGTAAGTTTAGCGTGTACACTGTGGTGACTTGATAAATGTATGTATTACAAATGTTTACCATAATAAGGTGAGTTGATACATTTCACCTCAAATGATTACCATGTTGTCGTTGTTGTTATTGTTGTTGTAGTGGTGGTGGTGAGAACATTAATGCTCTTCTCTCATAGCAGCTTTCAAATACACGATACAGTATTGTTAACTATAGTCACCATGTGCACGTTAGATCTCTGGAACTTATTCATCTCATAACTGAAAGTTTGTACCCTTTGACCAGCACCTTCCCATTTCCCCCAACTCTCCATACCTGGCAAATATCATTCTACTTTCTGTTTCTGTGAGTTCAGTGTAACTTCCACATATAAGTGGATCATACAGCATTTATCTTTCATGTATGACATTATACTTGGCATAATGCCCTCAAGGACAACCCACGTTGTCACAAATGGCAGGATTTCCTTCTTTTTATGACTGAATAATATTCTATTTTATACAGAATTTGTACAGAATTTTATACAATTTTTTTAACATCTTTATTGGAGTGTAATTGCTTTACAATGGTGTGTTAGTTTCTGCTTTATAACAAAGTGAATCAGCTATACATATACATATATCCCCATATCTCCCTTTTGCATCTCCCTCCCACTCTCCCTACCCCACCCCTCTAGGTGGTCACAAAGCACCAAGCTGATCTCCCTGTGCTATGCGGCTGCTTCCCACTAGCTATCTATTTTACATTTGGTAGTGTATATATGTCCATGCCACTCTCTCACTTTAATCCATTCATCTGTTGATAGACACTTAGGTTGTTTCCATGTGTTGACTTTTTTGAATGATGCTTCAATGAGCATGGGAGGGAAGATATCTCTTTGAGATAGTGATTTCGTCTCCTTTGGATATATACACAGTAATAGGGTTATTGGATTATATGTTATTTCTATTTTTAATTTTTTGAGGCGTTTCCGTACTGTTTTCCTTAGTGGCTGCACCAATTTATATTCCCAACAGTGCACCAGCGTTCCCTTTTCTCCACATCCTTGCCAGCATTTGTTATCTATTCCTTTTTGATGATGGCTGGTCTAACAGGTGTGAGGTGATATTTAACTGTAGTTTTGATTTTCATTTCCCTGATAATAAATGATATTGAGCACCTTTTCATGTACTTGTTGGCTAGTTGTATGTCTTCTTTGGAAAAATATCTGTTCCGGTCCTTTGCCCATTTTTCAATCAGATTGGTTTTTTGCTATTGGGTTGTATGAGTTCCTTATATATTTTGAATAGTAACCTCTTATCAGATATATGGTTTGCAACTATTTTTCCCCACTCCATACGTCGCCTTTTTACTCTGTTGGCAGTTTCTTTCTTTGAGCGGAAGTTTTCTAGTTTGAGGTAGTCCCACTTGATTTTTGCTTTTGTCGCTTATGCTTTTGGTGTCATACACAAAAAATCACAACCAACACTGATGACAAGGTGCTTTCCCCAATGTTTTCCTGTAGGATTTTCATGGTTCTAGGTCTTACATTTAAATGCTTAATCCATTTTGTGTTCATATTTGTGAATGGTATAAAAGAGGGACCCAGTTTCACTCACTTGCATGTGAATATCCAGTTTTCCCAGCACCACTTATCAAAGAGATTATCCTTTCCCCCACTTATTCATGGATCCCTTGTCAAAGATTAGTTAACCACATACACGTGGGTTTATTTCTGGGTTCTCAGTTCTCCATTGATCTATGTGTCTGCTTTTATGCCAGTACCATACTGTACCAATTACTATAGCTTTGTCATAGAGTTTGAAATCAGGGAATGTGATACTTCCAGCTTTGCTCTTTCTCAAGATTTCTCGGCTACTTGAGGAATTTTGTGGTTCTATATAAATTGTAGGATTGTTTTTTCTATTTCTGTGGAAAATACCACTGGAATTTGGTAAGGCCATCTATAGGTGGCTTTGGGTTATATGGACAATTTTAACAATATTAACTCTGCTGATCCATGAACACAGGATGTCACTACATTTATTTGTGTCTTCAATTTTTCATCAATTTCTTATAGTTTTCATACTAGATCATTTATTTCCTTGGATTAATTGATTCCTAAGTGTTTTGTTATTTTCGATACTATTGTAAACAGAATTTTTTAAATTTCTTTTTCAGATAGTTCATTATTAGCATATAGAAATGCAACTCATTTTATATGCTGATTTGTATACTGTAACTTTATTGAATTTGTTTATTAGTTCTAACAATTTTTTGGTGGAGTCTTTAGGATTTTCTATATACAAGACCATGTTATCAGCAAACAGAGCCGATTTTACTTCTACGTTTCTGATTTGGATGACTTTTATTTCTTTGTCTTGCTTAATTGCTCTTGTTAGGACTTCTATTACTATGTTGAATAGGAGTGGTGATAGTGGGCACCCTTGTTTTGTTCCTGATATTAGAGAGAAAGCTTTCAACCTTTTACTATTGAGTATAATGTTAGCTGTGGGCTTGGCCTTTATTATGTTGAGGTTTGATTCTTCTTTACCCAATTTGTTGAAAGTTTTTATCATGAAAGGATATTGAATTTTGTCAAATGTGTTTTCTGCATTTATTGAGATCACTATATGATTTTTGTCTTTTATTCTATTAATTTATCAATTTGCATATATTGAACCATCTTTGCTTTCCAGAAGTAAATGACACTTGATCATGGTGTAGGATCCTTTTAATGTGCTGTTGAATTCAGTCTGCCAGTATTTTGTTGAGAATTTTTGCATCAATATTCATCAGGAATATTGGCCTACAGTTTTCTTTTCTTGCATTATCCTTATGTGGCTTTGGTATCAGGGTAACACTGGCCTCATAAAACAAGTTTGGGAATGTTCCCTCTTTTTCAATTTTTCTGGAAGAGTTTGAGAAGTATTGGCATTAATTATTTAAATGTTTGGTAGAATTCAATGGGGAAGCCATATGGTCCTGGACTTTTCTTTGTTTGGTGGTTTTAGGTTACTGAATCAATCTCCTTACTCATTACTGGTCTGTTCAGATTTTCTATTTCTTTGTGATGTGGATATGGTAGGTTTTATGTTTTGAGGAATTTTTTCATTTCTTGTAGGTTGTCCAATTTGTTGGCAATACTGTTCATCTTTTAAAAAACCGAACTCAATTTTATTGATCTTTTCTATTGATTTTTTAATTCTCTATTTTATTTATATCTGCTCTGATCTTTGTTATCTTCTTCCATCTGCTAATTTGGGATATAGTTAGTATTTTTATAGTTCCTTGAGGTGTAAAGTTAGGTGACTTATTTGAGACTTTTTGTTTTTTAGTGTAGTCATTTATCACTATAAACTTTCCTCTTAGTGATGCTTTTGCTGCATCCCATAAGTTTTGATATATCTGTTTCCATTTTCATTTGTCTCAAGATGTTTTTTGATTTGTCTTGATTTCATCTTTGACCCACTGGTTTTTCAATAGTGTGTCATTTGATTTCCATATATTTTTGAAATTTCCAGTTTTCTTCATATTATTGATTTCTAGTTTCATACCATTGTGGTCAGAAAAAAATACTTGGTATGATTTCAATCTTTATAAATTTGCTGAGATTTGTTTTGTGACCTAATATATAATCTCTTTTGGAGAATGTTTTATGTGTGCTTGAAAAGGATATGTATTCATTCCATTGCTGTTAGATGGAATGTTCACTATATGTCTGTTAGGTTCATTTGGTCTAAGATGTAGTCCAAGTCAAATGTGTGCTTATTTATTTTCTTTCTGTGTGATCTATCCATTATGGAAAGTGGGGTAATGAAGTCTCCTACTATTATTGTATTGCTGTCTATTACTCCCTTTATATCTGTTGGTATTTGCTTAAAATAGGTGCTCCAATTATGCATGCATCATATTTATAATTATTATATCCTCTTGATGAATTGACTTCTTTAAAATTATATAATGACCTTCTTTATATCTTGTGACAGTTTTTGACAAAAGTCTATTTTGTCTGACAAAAGTACAGCTCTTTTTAGTTTGCATTTGCATGGAATCTTTTCCTATGTCTTCACTTGAGCCCGTGTGTGTCATGAAGTCAAAGTGAGTCTCTTGTAGGAAGTATATAATTGGATCTAATTTTTTTATCTTTCATCTACTCTATGCCTTTATATTTAGAATTTAACCCATTTACATTTAAAGTAATTATTTATAGGTAAGGACTTATTTGTGCCATCTGTTTATTGTTTTCTGGCTGTTTTAAAGTTCCTTTCTTCCTCTCTTGTTCTCTTCATTTGTGAATTGATATTTCATAGAGGTACACTTGATTCCTTTCTCTTTATCTTGTGTGTACCTACTATAGATTTTGGTTTTGTGGATATTCTGTGGCTTACTTGAAACATCTTCTAGATAAACAGCTTATTTTTAGCTGTTAACAACTTAATTTTGATCACATACAAAAAGTCTACCCTTTTATTCCCCTCCCTTTTTACATTTTATGTTTTTAATGTCACAATTTATATCTTTTTATATTGTGTATACATTAACAAATTTTTGTAGCTTTAGCTATTTTTAATACTTTTATTCCTTTATTCTTTATATTAGTGTTAAGTAGTTAACACTGCCATATTATAGTATTAGAGTATTCTGAGTATGACTGTATACTCACATTTGCCAGTGTATTATGTATTTTTCATATGTTTTTATGTTAGTAGTTAACCTCTTGTTTCAGCTTTCACCATTTCTTGTAAGGCAGTTCTAGTTGTGATGAACTCCCTCAGTTTCTCTTTATTTCTTTATTCCTGAAGGACAACTTTTCTGGGTAAAGTATTCTTAGTTGGCGTTTTTTTTTTTTTTCTTTCAGCTCTTTGAGTATATCATCTCACTCTCTCCTTGCCTACCAGGTATCTGCTGAGAAATTTGCTGATAGCCTTATGGGGTTTATCTTGTATGACAGAGATTTTTTTTTTCTTTGCTGCTTTCAAAATTCTCTCCTTGTCTTTGATTCTAGACAGTTTAATTATAATACATTTTAGAGAAGTTCATTTTTGATAGAAAATTTGAGATGACTTATTAACTCCATGAACTAGGATGTCCAAGTCTCTCCCCAAGGTTTGGGAAGTTCTCAGCCATTATTCCTTTTGCTTGTTTATTTTATTTTATTTTATTTTATAGCCATTTTTCTTTAGAAAAGGTTTTTACACTTTTCTCCCTCTCTTTTCTTTCTGGGACTCCAATGATGTGTAGATTGCTTCTCTGTGTCTCATAAATCTTGTAGGCTTTCTTCATTCCTTTTTATTCTTTTTTTGTTTTGCTCCTCTGATTGGATAATTTCAATTGATCTGTCTTCAAGCTGACTAATTTCTTCTTCTACTTACTCCAGTCTGCTGTTGAAGCTTTCTATTGAATTCTTCAGTTCAGACATTGTATTCCTCAGTTCCAAAATTTCTGTTTTGTTCTTTTATATGTTTCTCTCTCTTTGTTGAACATCTTTTTGTTCTAGTAATGTTTCCATGATTTTTTTAAATCTCCTATCTATGTTCTCTTGTAGCTCTGAGTATCTTTAAAAGAATTATTTTGAATCCTTTGTCAAGCAATTCCTGTATCTCCATTTCTTTGGGGTCAGTTAATGGAAGTTTACTGTGTTCTTTTGGTGGAGTTGTGTTTCCCTCATTCTTCATGATCCCTCTAGCCTTGTGTAGATATCTGTGCCTACACAATAATAAACAGTCACTTCTTCCTGACTTTATGGACTGACTTTGGTAAGAAAAGACATTTACCTAGGGGTGGGGATATGCTGGAGCTTGTAGTGACCCTGGATCTAGTGATGCAGAGTGCCAAGTGCAAGGGCATGTGGTGGTTCCAGTTTTGGCAGGGCGTGCTGACCTATTTTTCAGGCCACTGAGTCCTTGGAATGATCAACAACTGTGTGATCCTTGGTGAGCACTGCAGGGAGTCCACAGAGGCTTCAAAGGCTATTAGGGTCCTCAGAGGCACCTCTAGTTCCAGCATCTAGGGACCAGGGCAGGCAATGGTGGTAGCCAGAGCCAGTGGTGTATACACGCTCAGCTGCAGGGGTAGCTGTGGGTGCCTGCATAGTGTCAGAGCCAGTTACAAACACACTTATAGTAGTGGGGGCCAGGGTAAGGGTCGAGGCCAACTGCAGGCACCCTGGAAGCTCTGGGGGCCATGGCTGTTGGCATGCACCACCATGGCTGCTGGTTCTCTCTACAGGTGCATGGCAGTGGAGCCCGGTGTTGAGAGTCAGGCCAAGGGCATACAAATATACAGCCCAAGGGGTTAATTGCAGGTGAGCCGAGTGGTGCAGGTCAATTATAGAAGAGAGGGACAGATGCAGGCCCACAAGAAGCTACAGGGGCTCTGGCATGCAATCCTGTGGCTGCACAGTCTCCTCACAGGCATACACATGACAGTGGAGGCCAGGGTCAGGGGTCAGACTGGGGTCATGCAGATGCACAGCTGAAGTGGCTAGCTGCAGAGGAGCCCAGTGGTGTAGGCCAGTGACAGGAGACAGGGCTGGGTCAAGGCCCACAAGTAGCTGTGGGGCCCTTGGCTATTGGAGCGTACTTCCTTGGCTGTAAGATCTTCCTATGGGTACACACACAGCAATGGAGACCAGTGGTGTGCAAGTACAAAGATTGAAGTGATAGAGGTCAGCCACCAGGGTCTATACTTGACATTTCATACTCACGCAGCTGCAGAGGCCTGGACTGGTTGCCAGCATGGGTCCCAGGTTCCAGTGGAAATGGGGATGGGGAGCAGGGAGGGACTCAGGTGGCTGGCATCTACTAAAGTGAATACCCATGAGGCAAAAATCAGTGAAATTTGGGGGGTTTGAAGTGGCTGTTTCTTCTGTGATAGAAGCTGCTGAGGTCAAAGAACTGAGGTTGCTTTCAATATATGTTGATATTAGTAAACCCTACTTTTCTTCCTTGCTCCTAGCCATCTCTGTACATTCTCAGCTTTGCCAGTCTCTGGGAAGGTAAAACTGAATCAAGTGCTTTTTGTGTGTCCTGAAAGGCTAGGAAGCTGGTCACTCACTCCACTCTCCCTTTCCCTTCAAGGAGAATGGTTTCTAGCTGGGGAGTTTTCTCTTGGCACTGAGCAGTGCCAGCTTGGAAGACAGGGTGATGTAGGCAAAATGAAGCTGTTCTTCTTTCCCTTTTTGTGCAGTTATTTTCAATTGCTTTGTTCCACTGTGTTGCTGAAGTTTCTTAAGTGGACTCCAGCACTCTTTTTGTTCATGGAGAGATGTCTAATTGTTGATCTTTGTTGGGGGATGGAGGCTGAAGTCTCCTACTCCACCGTCTTGGTGACATTACTCTGGCTTAATAATATATTGTTAAGGATTTTTTCATCTATATTCATGAGGAATATCAGTCTTTTCTTTGCATGTGATGTCTTTATCTGCCTTTGATACCAAGATGAAACTGGCCTAATAGAATGATGTGAGACATGCTCTCTTTTCTACATTTTCTGGAATAGATGGTGAGGGATTGAGATTATTTCTTCCTTTAATATTCAGTGGAATTCACCAGTTGAGTCATCTGAATCTGGGCTTTTATTTCCTGAAAGGATTTTAATTACTAATTTAATTTTATTATTTGTTATAGATCTATTGAGATTTTCTATTTCTTTTTGAGTCAGTTTTGGAAATTTGGATCTAAGAATTTGTATCTTATAAAACGTCTAATTCGTGGCATAAAGTTGTTCATAATATTCTCTCATACTCCTTTAATTTCTGTATCTAAATTTCTTGTTTTGGTAAATTCTTGCTTGGAATGCTAGCTAAAGGATTGTCAATTTTGTTGATCTTTTAAAGAGCCAGATTGACAAAATTCTGGTTTTATTAATTTTTGTGTTTTGTATTTTGTTGACATGTGTTCTAACCTTTATTATTTCCTTTCTTTTGCATGGTTTCTTCTTTTTTAGTGTCTTGAGGTTGAAACCTATGTTATTGATATGAGACTTCGCTTCCACTACAGGTGTTTAACAGTATAAATTTCTTTCTAAGCACTGCTTTAGGCACATCCTATACATTTTGATATACTATTTAAAATTTTCATTTACTTCAAAATACTTTCTAATTTTCCTTCCAATTTATTTTTTGACTTATGTGTTATTCAGACATGTGTCATTTAATTTCCAAATATTTGTGGATATCCCAGATATACTCTGTTCTTGATATTTCACATTCCACTGTGGTTGGAGAACATATTTATATTGTTTCATTCCTGTTTAATTTATTGATATTTGTTTATGGCTGAATACACAGTCTATCCTAGAGAATGTTCCATGTGCTGTTGAAAAGAATGTGTATTCTGTATTTATTGAACGGAACATTTTATATATGTCACTTAAATTACTTTGGTTGATAGTGTTTTTCAGATCTTTCTTCTATAACCTTGATGATTTTGTTTCATTTTTCTTCTATTATTTTTGGACATTAGGAAATTGAAATTCCCAACTATTATTGTTGTATTGTCTATTTCTCCTTTCATTTCTATCAGATATTGCTTCATGTATTTTGAAGTTCTGTTATTATATTTGTATACATTTATAATATTATTGACATTTTATCATTTGGATTTGTCCCTCTTTATCTCTAGTAATATTTCTTGTTTTAAAATCTACCTTGTCTAGTATTAATACAACCACTTCAGCAGGCTACTACTTGCATAACATATCTTTTCCATCCTTCTACTTTCAATGAAGATGTGTCTTTAAATCTAAGATATGTCTTTTGTAGCTTGTTTATAGTTGGATCTTGCTATATTATCCATTTTGTCAATCTCTGTTTTCTAATTGAGTTGTTTAGACTATTTACATTTAGTGCAGTTATTGATAGGGTCAGAGTTACATTTGCCATTTTGTTATTTGTTTTCTGTTTTCAGTCTTCTTTGTTCTTCTGTTCTCCCTTTAATGACTTGTGTAAAATATTTTAGTACATTATTTTAATTCTTTTATTGATTTTTACTACATTTTTGAATTATTTTCCTAGTGTCTGAACTTCGTATTCCAATATACATCTTAACTTATTGCAGTCTATTTGAAATTAATATTAACTGAATTCCCATGAAACATAGAATGTTTTCTACAATATAACTCTATTCTTTTCCCTTCTTGAGTAATTGTTTTAATATATATTACATCTATATGCCTTACAAACCAACAATACAGTGTTATAATTATTTATTTATACAATCTTATGCATTTTAAAGAATTTAATAGAAGAAATGAGAAAATATATTTATAAATTCTTTTATTCTTAAAATCTAGATATTTATTACTCCTGGTACTTTTCATTTCTTCCAGTTGATTTGTGCTAGTGTCTAATGTCATTTTCTTCTAGCCCAAAGAATTTACTTTAGTATTTCTCATAAATCAGTTCTGATAGCAAGGAATGCTCCCAGCCTTTTAAAATTCAGAAATGTCCTTATTTCACCTTTATAACTGGTGGATAGTTTTGCTGGATAAAAAATTCTTCATTAGCAGTTTTTCTTTCAGTATTTTGAATATGTTATTCCACTGCCTTCTTGAGTCCATTTTCTCTGGTGATAAGCTAGGCTTTTATTTATAGTGATGCTCTCCAGTACGTATTAAGTTGTTTTTCTCTTTCTACTTTTAAGATTTTTCTCTTTGTGTGTGGCCTTCAACATTTTGACTACAGTGTGTCTGGGTACACAACTCTGTGTATTTATTCTACTGAGGATTCATTAAGCTTCTTGGATGAGTAAATTAACATTTTTCGTCAAAGTTAGGAAGTTTGGGCCATTATTCTTCAAAAAATAACAATAACAATTGGATTCACAATTTGAGGAAGTATATTAGATGAAACTTGATACATTTAGTGCAAAAGTCTAGGGACCTTGAAATTGGAATGAGTACATGTCTTTGGATTCAGATATAGCCTGAATACATTGAGCATGATGAGTACACCTTGATCTCATAAGCAGTTGTTTCTCCCCATGTGAGACAGTTTCTAAATTGCTGGTACACAACTATTAGATAAATCTCAAAGTCATTATCCTGAATGGAAAAAAAAAAGACATAGAGAAGAGTATGCACCATATGATTCCTTCTGCATGAAATACTAGAAAATACAAAGCTAACCTATAGTGACCAAAATGGAGGGGGACAATTCCTAGATGGAAGTGATCGAACAGTTTCAAAAGTGATCCAATATATTTGGGCTCTCAATAGATGGAAATTATTTTAAGTATTCATTCTGATAAGGCTTGAATACAAGAATATCTTCAAGAGGGACATTATACTTCTGAATCTTTTATAAAATTCTACACATAGGAGGATGGGTGCCAAATAAATACACCTTCTCCCCCAAACCCTACTAGGATGGACTCAATGTGAGGTCAAGATCAAGGTGAAGATATTCACTTAGGCAGATTTACCAAGCATCCAGGAAGCCTAATGTTATTATCAGAGGAGAAGGATATGGCCAAGCATCTGCTACTAGTTGGTCAGAGCAGATATTCTCTGCTCTGTACACCTTACCTGGCAAATTAGGCACTTGAAGCTTGTGAGGCAGTTCAGGCTTGTTGTACCTGAAATGCTCTCTGAAATTTTAAGGCCTCTAGGGTTGACTAAAAGTTACTGCTTGTGAGCAGATATGAAAAAGAAGTGATTAACTGACTTCTAACAGTGGTGCTCTCATTTCTTTCTCACCTAATACTAAGGAGTGATCCTAATATAACTCATCCCTCTTCTAGGGGAGTGCACACTCTCCTCAGGGTCTGCCTGTACAACCTCCCTTACTGACTCCAGGTGCATAATGGGAATTTAAAAACCAACTATGCTTGGAGGGAAAATTGCAAGGTCTAATCCAGAAAAAAAAAACACACAAAAGGAACTCAAGATCTTTCTCAATACTAAATGCTGCAATCAAAATACATAGGGTAGCTGATTGGATGAAAAAAACAAAATCCATCTACATGCTGCCTATAAGAGACTCACTTCAGAGCTAAAGACACACAAAGATTGGAAGTGAGGGGATGGGAAAAGCTATCTCATGCAAATAGAAATGACAAGAAAGCAGGAGTAGCAATACATGTATAAGATAAAGTAGACTTTAAAAAAAAGTCTATTACAAAAGAAAAAGAAGGGCATTATTTTTTTAATAAATTTATTTATTTGTTTTTATTTTTGGCTGTGTTGGGTCTTCTTTGCTGTACACGGGCTTTCTCTAGTTGCAGCGAGTGGTACGCGGGCTTCTCATTATCGTGGCTTCTCTTGTTGCAGAGCATGGGCTCTAGGCATGTGGGCTTCAGTTGTTGTGACACACGGGCTCTAGACCACAGGCTCAGTAGTTGTGGCACCCAGGCTTAGTCGCTCCGCGGATGGATCCACGGATCCATCTCCAGGGATCTTCCTGGGCCAGGGATCAAATCCGTGTCCCCTGCATTGGCAGGCAGATTCCCAACCACTGCACCACCAGGGAAGCCCAGAAAGGCATTATTTAATGATACAGGGATCAATACAAGAAGAAGTTATAATATTTGTAAACATATGTGCACCTAATATAGGAACACCTAAATATATAAAGCAAATATTAACAGACATAAAAGGGAGAAATTTATAATAATACAATAATAGTAGGGGAATTTAACACCAACTTACATCACTGAACAGATCATCCAGACAAAAATTCAATACAGAAACAGTGGCCTTAAATGACATATTAGACCAGTTGGAATTAATAGATATCTACAGGACATTCAATCCCCAATAAAAACATAATACACAATATTTTCAAATGCATGTGGAACATTCTCCAGGATAGATCCCATGATAGGCCACAAAACAAGTCGCAACAAATTAAAGAAGATAGAAATTTTACCAAACATCATTGCTGACTACAACGGTATGAAACTAGAAATCAGTTACAGGAAGAAAAGTGGAAAAAACACAAACACATGGAGATTAGACAACATGCTATTAAAAAACCAATGGGTCAACAAACAAAGAGCAAATCAGAAAATATCTTGAGACAAATGAAAATTAAATGCAACTTTCCAGAAGCAGTTCTAAAAGGGAAGTTTATAGCAATACAGGCCTACCTCAAGAAATAAGAAAAATATCAAATAAACACCCTAAGCTACCATCTAAACGAATTAGAAAAAGAAGAAAAAGCCCAAAGTCAGGAGAAGGAAGGAAATAATAATGATCATAGCAGAAATAAATAAAACAGAGACAAAAAAAATAACAACAACAGAAAAGATCAATGAAACCAAGTGTTGCTTTTTGGTTTTTTAAAAAGCTAAAAAAATAGATAAGCCTTTATCCAATCTCATTAAGAAAATAAGAGAGAGGACCCAAATAAACAAAATAAGAAATGAAACCAATATCACAAAAATACAAAAAAAAATCCTAAGAATACTACAAACAGTTATATGCCAATAAATTGGACAACCTGGAAGAAATGGATAAATTTGTAGAAACATACAATCTTCCAAGACTGAATCAGGAAGAAATAGATAATCTGATCGGACTGATTACTAGTATGAAATTAAATCAGTAATCAAAAAACTCCCCAAAAAAACAAAATCCCAGGACAGAACAGCTTCACAGGGGACTTCTACAAAACATAAAAATAAGAGTGAATACCTATCCTTCTCAAACTATTCCAAAAAGTTGAAGAGGGGGCTTCAGTGGCACAGTGCCTGGTGGCACAGTGGTTGAGAGTCCACCTGCCAATGCAGGGGACACAGGTTCATGCCCCAGTCCAGGAAGATCCCACATGCCGAGGAGCGGCTGGACCCATGAGCCATGGCCACTGAGCCTGCACGTCCGGAGCCTGTGCTCCACAATGGGAGAGGCCACAACAGTGAGAGGCCCACGTACCACAAAAAAAAAAAAAAAGTTGAAGAGAAAGGAATATTCCCAAACTCATACTATGAGGCCACAATTACTCTGACACCAAAACCAGACAAAAAAGAAAATTACAGGTCAATATCATTGATGAACATAGATGCAAAATGAAATATTAGCAAACCAAATTCGACAATACATTAAAAGGATCATACACCATGATCAAGAGGAAGTTATTCCAGGGATACAAAGATGGTTCAATATGTGCAAATCAACCAATGTGATACACTATATTAAAAAAAAAAAAGGATATAAATCACATGATCATCTCAATAGATGGAGAAAAAGCATTTGATGAAATTCAACACTCATTCATGATAAACTCTAAACAAATTGGTATAGAGGGAACATATCTCAACATAATAAAGGCCATATATGACAAGCTCACAGCTAGCATAATACTCAGTGGTGAAAAACTGAAAACTTTTCTTCTAAAATCAGGAATAAGAAGGAATGCCCATGTGACACTTCTATTTAACATAGTGTTGGAAGTCCTAGCCACAGCAATCAGGCAAGAAAAGGTAATAAAAGGTATTCAAATTAGAAGGGAAGAAAACTATCACTATTTGCAGATGACATGATACTATATTTAGAAAGCCCTGAAGTTTCTACCAAAAAAACTACTAGAACTAATAAATAAATTTAGAAAAGTTGCAGGATACAAGATCAATGTACAGAAATCTGTTGCTTTCTGTACACTAATAATGAACTGTCAGGAAGAGAAAGCAAAAAAGCATTCCTATTAACAATTTCATCAAAATGAATAATATATCTTAGGCATAAACTTAACCAGGGAGGTCAAAGACCTAACTCTGGAAATTATAAGACATTAATGAAGGAAACTGAATAGGAAGCAAATAAATGGAAAGATATCCAATATTTGTGGATTAGAAGAATTAATATTATTAAAATGTCCATACTACCTAAAACAATCTACAGATAAAATATCCATGAAATTTTTCATAGAAGTAGAACAAATAATCCTAAAATAGTGCTCCCTGACTTCAGACTTTACTACCAAGCTACAGTAATCAAAACAGTATGGTACTGGCACAAAACAGACACATAGATCAATGCAACAAAATGGAGTGTTCAGAAATAAACCCATGCACTTATGGTCAATTATTCTATGACAAAGGAGGCAAAAATATACAATGGGGAAAAGACAGTGTCTTCTCTAAGTGGTGCTGAGAGAACTGGACAGCTGCATGTAAATATTGAAATTAGAACATTTTCTCACACCATATACAAAAATAAACCCAAAATTGATTAAAGACCTAAACATAGGACTGGAAATCATAACATTCCTAGAAGAAAACAACAGCAGTACACTCTTTAAGATAAGTCTTAGCAATATATATATATATATTTTTGATATCTCCTAAAGCAAAGGAAACAAAAGTAAAAATGGGACCTAATCAAACTTAAAGGCTTTTGAACAAAGAAACCATCAACAGAACAAAAAGGCAACCTACTGAATGAGAGAAGGTATTTGCAAATTATATTTCTAATAAAGGATTAATATAGAGTTCATACAACTCAACATTAAAAGAAAAGCCCTATTTTAAAATGGGCAGAAGACCTGAATAGACATTTTTCCAAAGAAGACACAGATGGCCAACAGGCACATGAAAAGATGCTCAGCATCACTAATAAATGCAAATCAATCACCATAGTACCTCACACCTGTCCAAATAACTATCATCAAAAAGATAACATATAATAAATGTTGGCAAGGATATGGAGATAAGGGAACCCTCATACACTGTTGATGAGAATGTAAATTGGTACAGTAACTATGGAAAACAGTATGGCTGTTCCTCAAAAAAATAAAAACAGAGCTACTATATGATCCAACAATTCTGCTCCTGGATATGTGTCTGAAAAAAAATGAAAACACTAATTTGAAAAGATATGTGCACCCCCATGTTCATAGCAGGGTTATTTACAATAGCCAAGATATGGAAGCAACCTAAGTGTCCACCAACAGATAAATGGATAAAGAAGATGTGGTATATATACAATGGAATACTACTCAGCCATAAAAATGAATGAAATTTTGCCATTTGCAACAACATGAATGGACCTGGAGGGTATTATGCTTAGTGAAATAAGTCATACAGAGAAAAACAAATACTGTGTGTTTTCACTTATACGTGGAATCTAAAAAAGTAAATGAATGAATATAACAAAACAGAAACAGACTCACAGATACAGAGAACTAACTAGTGGTTACTAATGGGAGAGGTGTAGCAGAGGGGCAATGTAGGAGAAGGGGATTAAGACGTACAAACTACTAGGTATAAAATAAATAAGATACAAGGTTGTAATGTATAGCACAGGGAATGTAGCCAATATTTTATAACTTTAAATGGAGTATAATCTATAAAAATATCGAATCACTATGTTGTATACCTGAAACTAATATAATATTTTAAATCAACTATACTTCAATTTTTTTTTTTTTTTTTTTTTTTTTTTTGGTGGTACGCGGGTCTCCCACTGTTTTGGCCTCTCCCGTATGCGGAGCACAGGCTCCAGACGCGCAGGCTCCGCGGCATGTGGGATCTTCCCGGACCGGGGCACGAACCTGTGTCCCCTGCATCGGCAGGCAGACTCTCAACCACTACGCCACCAGGGAAGCCCTATACTTCAATTTTTAAAAAATGATCTTGCTCAGTAGTACAAGCAAAAACTTGGTCGCATATATTTGGGTGGATCCTTAGGGTATTAAACCAGGAGAGATGAATTATGTTTAGATAGGGGCAAATTTATCAATATGTGTATACCCACGATGGACTCAGGAGCAGCCCATGCTGCATTTCATAGCAATGAAATACGTATTTCTCTAACGAGATCCTGATAAATATTTTTTAAAACTCTCTAAGTTTTTTTTGACATGCAGCCATCTTTTGTGGTAACCTGAAGACATCTGTGGTGGTGGCTCTTCAATAATGAAGTCTGTGAAATAGAATAGATGGGCACCCTACAAAGATACTTTTTGACATATATACCTATATGAAATTCTGTGTCTCGTGGGCAGAACACACAAGTCATCATAACAGGGATTCAGATCCTCTTTCTCAGTCCTTGATATATCCTACTTTATAGACAGGAGGCTTCAAGTAAAGGAGAGACTGGGTCCTTTTGACAAAATTTCTCGTAACTTAACACAAGTATATAACACAAGTATATACAATTAATCATTCCCCAAAAGTCCCTAAGGGAGATCTGTGCCATCTACCAGTTGAATCTCCTTCAAACTGGATCTACAATGTATGGTAGCATCATTGGAAGTTATGGCTACTGCAATTACAGTCTCACTTAGGAGTGGTTCTCAAATGTGTAGTGATAAGAAATCTTCCTAGGGGCAAATTTTAAGGAGGTATATTTAGTAGTTCACTTTGTGAAGAAGAGCTGTGTCCTGAGGTTAGATTTATACTGATTCGTGTCCAAAGCTCAATGAGTTGACGGGTAGAAGGGGGCTAGACAAGAATAAGACTGGAATAAGATGTCTGGAGGAGACAGATGTGGATGAAGTTCTAGGAATAGGTACTGAATAGGGTTTACAAATGCTTAAGAGAGGATAGGACATTAGAGGGAAGAAAACAAGTGAGGTTTGTGTATTTATAATTTTGGCTGGCTGTGCAGAGCCATGTAATGGCCATTACAATGTTTCTCTTCCTAAGGCCACAGCTCTCATAAGTGTAGCCTTTTCTGCCAGGCTCTGGTAATATTACTTACCCTCACTATAAGCCTGATGGTGATAATGGGTCCCTACCATCATCAGTTACAGGATGCTTCACCAACCCTACCCATGTTTTTGGAGCCCCCGTTTATTAAACTCAAGTGTCCTTTTGTTTCTTGACAACCGACACGTGTTTTTTGAGGTGACCCTGACAACAACCCTGATCATAAACTCCATGGGGATAGAGAATTTAATATCTTTTATCTGCTGTTGTTATCCCAGCATCTAGAATGATGTCTATCACACAGCAAGTTTTCAATAAATATTTGTTCCATGAACATATGTAGTGACCACTTTCTTTCCGTTAGTGAAATTTATGTTAAAGTCTATTATGATTGATTTAATGTAATATTGATTTAATACAGTTTGACCAGCATTTTTGTGCTGTTATTTGTAATTCATTAAAGAATGACAAAGAATTACGTATGTCAGCAAAAAGCAAGCAAACTTGTTATGTGCACAGTAATCCAAGACCAACGTAATTTAATTAACAAAATTTGTTGAAACAATAATAGAATTCATCTGAAAACAATGTTGAGTCATAAAAACTAACAGCTTCCTTATATATCAATACATCTATACCTGCAGCACTGCCTTGACCTCCAGTAGAACCTCCACACTGGGCTCCAGGGGTGCTAGCACGGGGCTTAGGGGTTAATGGGTCTGTTGGCTGTATAGAAACAGTGTAGAGGTCCCAAGTTGAAAAATTACAAAATTATAATTTTACAGCTATTTAATTTCAATCCTAAATGCCTCAGTCGTCCGGCTTTTTTTTTTTTTTTTTACAAAACCAATTTTCTTACGTAACTCAAAATTTTTTCACACTTTACCTACGTAATGATAATTTTAACGTTTTCAATATCCAATCCATATTCAAGTTTCCCCAACTGTCTCCAAATGACTTATGAAAAAACTGCTAGTTCAATTGGGAGCCAATAGAAGACCACCCTTTGCATCTGGCATTTAAGTTGATATTTAACCCGTTCTCTTCAGGATCTTTGAGAGGCTGGGCAGGATACTTGTAAGACATCGCCCTTCAGCTTTCTAAAATACGCAAACGCCTAAACAGTGACCGCAGCAGTGGACGCGGAGGTCTATGGGAAATGTAGTCTTGAATCCTTCTGTTTTACCGCGCGGCGCTCTGGGAAGGGGATTCTGGGCTGCTTCTGCGCGTGTGCGGCTGTATCCCCGCCTCCTCTTTCGTCTTCTCTGGACTCCAGGGAAGAGGTTTGGGAAGCTGGGAGTCGGCACGGAAAGTGAAGGGTGCGCGCCTGGGGTGAGAGTGCGGGGGAACCAGCTGAGAGGGGTGCATTTGTGCCTAGGGATGGAAGCGGAAAATCTTTGGAACTCCCTCCCGCCAACGCCGGTGTATGCGCCCGGGCGGGCCCTCAGCCTGGGGGAGGCTGGTAGGGGGTGACCCCGGCCCTCGGGCTCCCGGGGTACAGGTCGGGCTGGTCCGGTTAAGAGCAGGTGCTCAGTGTAGGCCTGGGTGTGTGGGGACTGTGTGCTCGGCCCCGCCTGCAGCCCGACAGGGGAAAAAAAGCCCATGTCGGCGGCAGGGGGCAAAGTGAATTTATAGTGCTGACGGTGGCCAGGGGTCTGCGATGAGAGCCCCAGCTCTGGAGCAGAAGGGCCCGGTAAATTACAGGTCTGTCACCTGTAAGCAGGGTTACAGAAGGAATCTGGGTAAGAGGTATTTCATATGAAAATGATACTAATGATGACTGTTTCATGGCGTTGTTTTGAAACTTAGATCTAAGTCATCACTTCTAAAGCATTTAGACTAGTGCCAGATACTGAGCACTGAGTAAGTGACAACTGCTATTATAGTTGGAAGACACTTTATTCTTTTCATTGGACGGCTTTATGTTATCTCACTACCACTTTAACAAAAACCGAGGCTTAGATTGGTGGAACGGTGTGGTCAGGTCACAAGCTAGTAGTGAGGGAGTTTAGATTCAAGGGCAGGTGTGCTTTACTTACAGCCTCAGGCTTTGTCTAAATATCACACCTACCTAATACCGACATTGTAGCCTTCACAGCACTTAGCAAAGAGGCCTGTCGCTGGTTCCCAGAAGTATAAGGGAAAGTGAATGTAGATGGAATCCTACCATGTGTCAAAATGTGTTCTGGGATTTCTAGTGTCTCTTCAGGTCACTTGGGGCAGACAGAGGTCCCTGGCCCATTCTGCATTGTCAGGCTGTCTGTCTTTTAAGTCTGGTATTATAATGAATTCCAAGAATTAGGTTTTTGCTCCTAAAATGAATTGTTTCTTGGATCCACGTCCCAGTTACCTTGAAACAAAGTGACCCTTGTGAAGTAGGAAGCAGGGAGTCTCTGTTAACAGGGAGTCTCTGTTAACAGGAGTCTTACCTGGAAGAGAGCACCCCTATGACCTTAGACCTCGTTCCAGAGCCTCAGAGCAGAGACAGAAGAGCCCAGAAAGGAGCAGATCCTAGATTTGCAAGATCAGAAGCTGTTCTTAATCTCCCTGCTCAGAATGAGCCAGTCTTGATGATGACCCCATCTCCAGAAGCCACCAGACTATGTGGCAGTGGGGGGTTTGGGCCAGCCTTGAGAAGAGCAAGGTGAGCTGAACTGGTCCAGGGGCAGGCTATTCAGGAAAGACCATTTTTGCTGGAGAGCTTGTGAGGGTGAGGTCTGGGGGTAAGGGATAACCAGGCAGAGGGAGGAAATGCTGTCTCCACTCCCCTTAAATGCCCCCCCCCAAAGATGCTGTGTTGCTGTCACGTGTGTCTATCACCACATGTGACACTAGTGATATGCTGACCTCACAGGATCCCAGAATGATGATATGTGAAGGGTTTTCCAAGGTCATCTATTTCTAACTCTCTTGAAATCTTTAAAGACATCGGGCCTGAAAAGTTCAGTGACTTGTCCAGGGAAACCCAGTTTGTTTGTTACAGAATCAGGAAAACAGTGCACTTCGCCCTCTCACAGGTACGTCACCAAAAGGGCCTTTTGACAAATATATCACGGCTGAAACAATTAAAATTTCCTGACTTAAGGCATCCCATCTCTTTTATTAGGCTTTCTGTAGATTGTTTATACCAGCGGGTAAATAATATTAATAAGAAAAATAGATAAATGGTGCATACTGAGTATTGTTCTGCTACGTTAATTTTAATGAAAGTATAGTGTCTTATCCTTTGGTGTATTTAATTCAGCTAATCTTCTGTTGTTTTTATTTACTTGTGTTAGGACACATGCATTATTTTTAAAGTGATTGAGAAAAGTTTACATTCACTCAGTTAAAAACTGCAGATTTAATCCTCATGGTCATCTCAGAGTCACACAAAGACAGGTGGTACCACCTGTATGTGATCACTCTAGTGCCTTTTCAAGGCCGAGAGGGCCCTATGCCTATAAGGAAGATGATCCCCACCTGGGGTGCTGAGATTTTGGGGGGGTGAATCTAGGAGCTATAAGACAGGTTATGTCTCATGACACCCATCTTTCTGTCCCCTCAGCTGAACCACAGTTCTCTACTCTCCCAAGAGCAGAAAATGAACATACCTCAGGTGAGCTCTTTCTTCTTTCCCCATTTTGCATTTTTGTGGATTTATAAGGTTAAGAAGCATCCATGCATTAAATGGAAAAAAATAAAAATAGATCAAGTCAATCTTGAGGGATAATATACACTATTTTACTATTAATTGTGATGTTTGCTGTCAGCTTTTGGTGGGTTACCTTTGTCAGGGTAAGAAGGTTGCCTCCATGTATCTGTTTGTTAAGATTTCACATTAGTCATGAATGTGCATTAAATTACATTGATTACATTTTGTGTATCTATTGGAGCAAAGCTATAGTTTATTTCCTTTAATCTATAAATACTGTAAACAGTATAATGGATTTTCTAATGTTAACTTAAATCCCTGTGTAGACCCTAATTGCTAATAAGTGTGGTAAGTTGCTTCTTACATATCTTCCTAGGACTTTTTGCTAATACTGTATTTAGGATTTTTATTTTTGTATCCACAACTTGGATTAGACTATGCTTTCTTGTTTCTGTGTCCAATTATGGTATCATGGTCACAGTCTCATAAAAGGAAATGGGACATTTTCCTGCTCCTTTTCTTTAATAATAATTTAGATGAGAAAATTGTGTTACATGTAGATTTTGTTAAACTCACCTATAAATTAGGGCCTTATGAAGACTTTTTGCATGAAGATTTTGATTAATTTATTGGTCATAAGTCTATGATGGATTTGTATGTTTTTTTTTTAGTGTAACTTTCCTCATTACGTTTTCATAGAAAATTGTTCATTTTTATTTATTTATTTTTAAATTTTGGCTGCAAAGGGTCTTAGTTGTGACACACTGGATCTTTGTTGTGGCATGCAGGATCTTTAGTTGTGGTATGCGGACTCTTAGTTGTGGCACGCAGAGTCTTAGTTGCAGCATGCATACAGGATCGGATCTAGTTCCCCAACCAGGGATCGAACCTGAGCCCCCTGCATTGGGAGCGCAGAGTCTTACCCACTAGACCACCAGTGAAGTCCCTATTTATGTTTTTAAATGTATTTTCATGAGCTTGTTGATAGTATTCTCTTAGGATTTCAAAATCTGTGTTATATCAATAATTTCCTTTTTTGATCAACTTTAAAATTTTATTTCAGTGTAAAGCTTGCCAATCAGAAAAGGACAAAGTATGTTCTCGTTGGTGCAATCTAAAACCAAGAATTTCTGTGTCTGAGGGTCTTAGTATTCTGTGCTGGCAGAATAGAATAGAGGAATTGGGAGTAGAGGAACGTGCACTTACCATGTTTGTGCTTTCTACCTTTGCATACCCACCTATCAGCACCATTTGTTGACAAGAGTATCCTTTCTCCATTGAATTGCATTGGCATCTCTGAGGGAAATCAACTAGCAACCTATGTTTGGGTCTGTCTCTGGATTCTGTTCACTTCTTTTTTTTTATTTTTTAAAAAATTTTATTGCAGTATAGTTGATTTACAATGTTGTGTTAATTTCTGCTGTACAGCAAAGTGACACAGTTAAACATATATATACATTCTTTTTTGTATTTTCATTATGGTTTATCACAGGATATTGAATATAGTACCCTGTGCTATACAGTAGGACCTTGTTATTTATCCATCCTATATATAAAGCTTGCATCTGCTAATCTCAAACTCCCAATCCTTCCGCCCCCCACCCCTCCTCCCCCTCGGCAACCACAAGTCTATTCTCTGTATCTATGTGGACTCTGTTAACGTCTGATGACCTTAATCCTTTTGCTAATACCACATTGCCTTGATGAGTGTCTCTTTATAGTAACTCTTGAAATCAGATAATATGTGTCTTCCAACTTGGTTCTTTATTAGGAGTGTTTTGGAGATTCTAGGTACTTTGCTTCTCTATAGAAGTTTTGAAAATTGGCTTGTCTATCTCAGGAAAGCCTGCTGAGATTTTGATTTTGACTGCACTGACTCTATAGAATCTGTAATATCGATCAATTTGGGGAGAATTAACATCTTGATCAAAATGTCTTCCAGTACATTAACACATTATCTTTCGCAATGTGGGGTTTTGAGGGTTTTCATTTTTATTCTTTTGAGTCAAAAGGATAGTTTTCACTTACAGTTTAAAAGAATAAGTCTACATTTTGAAGATAAACTCTAGTGGGGTAGTAGTGAAAGCAGGAACAATATAGGAGGCTATTTCTATAAGCCTAGCAATAAATGATGATCATTTAAGGGTGTTAGTTGCTTTCAAGTGGTCAGATTCTGAAGGTAATTTAAGGTAGAGCCAACAGTCTAGGAGTGTGTGTTTCTTCTCCACAACCTTACAAATAGAGTGTGCCATCAAACTTTTTGAATTTTTACTAATGTGATTAAAAATGATAACTCAAGTTTAGTTTTACAAGCTTTCCTCTTCTCATGAGTGAGGTGGAACATCTTTTTTGTTTGTAATTCATCTATATTTCTTTTTTATTGAACTGTTTATTTCTTACTGTTTTCCTGTTGATGTGCTGATTTTAATTAATATATCCAATATATCTTTATAGCCATTTTTCAGTGATATAAATTGCACAATTTTCCTAGTTTTTCATATTTTTGCCTTGCTCATGTTTTTTTTAATTTTTGCCATAAAGGCATTTGTTTTTTGTTTTTAACTGTGGTGAACTTTTTTGGCATTTAAAAAAATGTATTGAAATACAGTTGATTTACAATGTTGTGTTAGTTTCAGGTATACAGCAAAGTGATTCAGTTATACAAATGTATATACATATATATACATATACATATATATACGGTATATATATTCTTTGTCAGATTCTTTTCCATTATAGGTTATTACAAGATATTGAGTATAGCTCCCTGTGCTATACAGTAGGTCCTTGTTGGTTATCTGTTTTATATATTGTGGTATGTATATGTTAATCCCAAATTCCTAATTTATCCCTCCCCCCCCTTTGCCGTTTGATAACCATAAGTTGTTTTCTACGTCTTTGAGTTTATATCTCTTCTGTAAGTAAGTTCATTTGTATCATCTTTTTAGATTACACATATAAGTGATATCATATAATATTTGTCTTTCTTCTTCTTATGATAATCTCTAGGTCCATCCATGTCACTGCAAATGGCATGATTTCATTCTTTTTTGTGGCTGAGTAATATTCCATTGCATATATATAGATATATGTAGATATATACACACCACATCTTTGTCCATTCATTGGTTGATGGAAATTTAGGTTGCTTCCATGTCTTGGCTATTGTAAAATGCTGCAATGAACATTGGGGTGCATGTATCTTTTCGAAGTATGGTTTTCTCCAGATATATGCCCAAGATTGGGATTGCAAGATCATATGGTAGCTCTATTTTTAGTTTTTTAAGGAACCTCCGTACTGTTCTCCATAGTGGCTGCACCAATTTACATTCCCACCAACAGTGTAGAAGGGTTCCCTTTACTCCACACCCTCTCCAGCATTTGTGATTTGTAGATATTTTGATGATAGCTATTCTGACTGGTGTGAGGTGATACCTCATTGTAGTTTTGATTGGCATTTCTCTAATAATTAGTGATACTGAGCACCTTTTCATATGCCTGTTAGCCATCTGTATGTCTTCTTTGGAGAAATGTCTGTTTAGGTCTTCTGCCCATTTTTTGATTAGGTTGTTTGGTTTGAGCTGTTTGTATATTTTGGAAATTAATCCCTTGTCAGTAGCATCATTTGCAAATATTTTCTCCCAGTCTGTAGGTTGTCTTTTCATTTTGTTCATGGTTTCCTATGCTGTGCAAAAGCTCTTAAGTTTAGTTAGGTCCCATTTGTTTATTTTTGTTTTTATTTACATTACTGTAGGAGACAGATCCAGAAAAATATTGCTGTGATTTATGTCAAAGAGTGTTCTGCCTGTGTTTTCCTCTAGGAGTTTTATAGTAGTTGGTCTTACATTTAGATCTTAAATCATTTTATTTTTGTGTATGGTGTTAGAGAATGTTCTAATTTCATTATTTTACATGTAGCTGTCAAATTTTCCCAGCACCACCTGTTAAAGAGACTGTCTTTTCTCCCTTGTATATTCTTGGCTCCTTTGTCATAGATTAGTTGACCATAGGTGTGTGGGTTTATTTCTGGGCTTTCTATCCTGTTCCATTGATCTGTATGTCTGTTTTTGTGGCAGTATCATAGTGTTTTGACGACTGTAGTTTTGTAGTATAGCTTGAAGTCAGAGAGCATGATACCTGCAGCTCAGTTCTTCTTTCTCAAAATTGCTTTGGCTATTCAGGGTCTTTCGAAGGCATTTGATTTTTATGTTGTCAAGTTTAGCGGTTTTTTCATTTATGCTTCCTGGATTTTTAGTCATAGTTGGGCATTTCCCACTCTGACCTTATAAAAGAATTGCTCTGTGTAGTCTTTTAGAGTATGATTTTATTTTTTACAGTTAGATCTCGAATACATTTTAATTTTATCCTGCTCTGTGGTGTGAGATATAGATCAGTCTTTTCCCAGATGGCCATCTAGTTATTCCGATGACATTTGTATCTAGCCATTTCTCACTCATTTAAATGATGTCACCTGTATTCAAATAGGAAATTGACTCTGTTTATCATTTCTCCTACTACACAGTTTCTTCAGTTTAAGCTTGGACGTCTTTCTGGGCTTTCACCAGTGCCCTGTTCCTTTTTCCCACTTCTACATTTATATTAGATTGTGGGCAATATTGTTCTATTTTTTTTATCAATACTACCTTACCCTCTATCTTCCAGAATTTGTTCAAAATTCAGGCCTTGTGCTGGGACGTTTCTCTGAATTCCTCTTTTGTCATACTTTTATAGCTATAAAAGCTTTTTATTTTACCTGAATGTGTTTTTGGAGGCAGGGGATGTAAATGTGTGTGTTCAGTTTATTCCCTTGAACTAGAGAAATAATTTTTGCTTGTAATTCTCTCGTCTCTTAATTTCTGGTACTCTAATCTTTCTGTTTTCTCTTTCTATCACTTAGAAATTCTTTCTCAGCCTTCCTGGCCTATCTTTCTACCTGCCTTTTAAATTTTGCTATTCCCTTGAATTTTGTACTTGCTCCTTTTCTTTCCTAAAGTTTCTATGTCCTTTCTGAACCAGCCCTTTTTCCCTGATGACTTAAGTTACCATCTTAATGACTGTCTCCTAGATCCTTATTTTCATTTTAGATTTCCCTTCTCCGTTCCAGAATCTTGCAGCCAACGATGAAATAAATAATTCCATATGTTCCATGGGTGTTTTGAGTGCAGTTGAACAACATCTGCTCCCTGTGACCCAGCCTCTGATTCTTACTTATTCTTCCAGTCTCTGGGTATGGCATCAGCATCTACCCACTTGCTTGTGCAGCATCTCTGTGTATTAATTTCCCATTCTTTATCGCTGTTGCTTTGCCTTAGTATAGGTCATTTCTTAAACTGGGTATTTTGTTCGGTCGCTGAAGATATTGTCCACTATTCATATAGAACGATGGTTCCTAACTAGGGGTGATTTTGCTTCCCAGGAGACATTTGGAAGTATTTGGAGATATTTTTGATTGTCATGATTGGGAATGCTATTGATATCTAATCAGTAGAAAACAGGGATACTGGTAAATATCCTAAAATACACAGGACAGTCTTCCACAAAAATAGCATTATCTGGTCCAGAGTGTCAGTAGTGCCAAATTGAAGATACCCTGCTATAGAGCAAAGGCAGAGTTAGTCATCTTCTATAGCATTTTGTTTTAAACTCTAAACAGTAAAAATATATCTGGAGAAAACCATGGTTCGAAAGTATACATGCACCCCAGTGTTCATTGCAGCACTGTTTACAATAGCCAAGGCAAGGAAGCAACCTAGATGTCCATCAACAAATGAACTGATAAAGAAGATGTGGTAGATATATATACACACACACACACACACACACACACACACACACAATGGAATACTACTCAGCCATTAAAAAGAATAAAATAATGCCATTTGCAGCAACATGGATGGAAAGGTGGGGAGGGAGGGATAAATTGGGAGTTTGGGATTGACATATACACACTAGTATATTTAAAATAGATAACCAACAGGAACCTACTGTGTAGCACAGGGAACTCTGCTCAATATTCCGTGATAACATAAATGGGATAGGAATTTGAAAAAGAATAGATATATTTATATGCATAACTGAATCACTTTGCTGCACACCTGAAACTAATACAGCATTGTAAGTCAACTATAGTCCACTAAAAAATAAAAATTAAATAAACAGTAAACATAGTAGGAGTTAGTTTTCAAAAATATTTTCCATGTCCCAATTCTGAACCCTCAGATTGATTAGAAATACGTTGTTAACAGGCATCAGTGTCATTCAAGGACGTGACTGTGGAGTTCACCCAGGAGGAGTGGTGGCAGATGGACTCTGCTCAGAGGACCCTGTACAGAGATGTGATGTTGGAGAACTACAGCCACCTCGTCTCAGTGGGTGAGCAGACCTTACCATGTGACTTCCTCAGGAATGCAAATTCAGTTTTTTCTCTTTTTAAATGTTAATCACTTTTGTTGACGAATATTAAATGGAAAATTTAGCACTTTTCAATGTACAAGTCAATAGGTTTTAAAAGATTATACAGTAGATTACCATCATCAAAATCATGATTTGGAATATTTTCATCATCCCCCCCAAAATTCCTTGTACCCCTTTGCAGTGAGTCCCCTCCTTTCATTCCTACTTCTCAGACCCCAAGCAATCACTGATCTGTTTTCTATTTCAATAGCTTTTCCTTTTTTCGAATTTTACATAAATGAATTCGTAAAGTATATACTGTGTTTTGTCTGGCTTCTTTCATTTAGCATGATGCTTTTGAGACTCGTGTGTGTGTGTGTGTGTGTGTGTGTGTGTGTGTGTGTGTGTGTATGTGTGTGTGTGTGTGTATCACAGGTTTATTCTTTTTATCCTTAGTAGAATTCCTTTGTGTGCATATACCGCAGTTTGTTATCCTTTCAGTTCATAGACACATGGGTGTTTTCCCAGTTTGGGGCTGTTATGAAAAAGCTTCTATGAACATTCACATATAAGTCTTTGTGTCAATATCTTTTCATTTCTTGCGTAAATACCTAGGACTGGGCTTACTGGGTCTTCTGGTAAGTTTATATGTAACTTATTTAGAAAGTGCCAAATGTTCCCAAGTTGGGTCTACTGTTTTTCATGCCTATAAGCAATGTCTGAGAGTTATCATTGCTCTTTGATTACCAACATTTCTAGTTGCATCTTATTGGATTTTAATTTGCATTTCTCTGATAATTAACAATGTTGAACTTCTTTTCATGTGCTTTTTAACCATTCATAATCTCCTTTAATGAAGTATCTCATGAAATCTTTTGCCCATTTTTTTGTATAGTTTTTTGGTTTGCATCTTATTGTTGAGTTGAAGGAGTTTAGATCTTTATCAGATACATGTTTTGCAAATGTTGTATTCTCTAGCTCTGGCTTGCCTTTTTTTTTTTTTTTAACATCTTTATTGGGGTATAATTGCTTTACAATGGTGTGTTAGTTTCTGCTTTATAACAAAGTGAATCAGTTATACATATACATATGTTCCCATATCTCTTCCCTCTTGCGTCTCCCTCCCTCCCTATCCCACCCCTCCAGGCTGTCACAAAGCACCGAGCTGATCTCCCTGTGCCATGCGGCTGCTTCCCACTAGCTATCTACCTTATGTTTGTTAGTGTACATATGTCCATGCCTCTCTCTCGCCCTGTCACAGCTCACCCTTCCCCCTCCCCATATCCTCAAGTCCATTCTCCAGTAGGTCTGTGTCTTTATTCCTGTCTTACCCCTAGGTTCTTCATGACATTTTTTTTTCTTAAATTCCATATATATGTGTTAGCATACGGTATTTGTCTTTCTCTTTCTGACTTACTTCACTCTGTATGACAGACTCTAGGTCTATCCACCTCATTACAAATAGCTCGATTTCGTTTCTTTTTATGGCTGAGTGATATTCCATTGTATATATGTGCCATATCTTCTTTATCCATTCATCCGATTATGGGCACTTAGGTTGTTTCCATCTCCGGGCTATTGTAAAATAGAGCTGCGATGAACATTTTGGTACATGACTCTTTTTGAATTTTGGTTTTCTCAGGGTATATGCCCAGTAGTGGGGTTGCTGGGTCATATGGTAGTTCTATTTGTAGTTTTTAAAGAACCTCCATACTGTTCTCCATAGTGGCTGAACCAATTCACATTCCCACCAGCAGTGCAAGAGTGTTCCCTTTTCTCCACATCCTCTCCAGCATTTATTGTTTCTAGATTTTTTGATGATGGCCATTCTGACTGGTATGAGATGATATCTCATTGTAGTTTTGATGTGCATTTCTCTAATGATTAATGATGTTGAGCATTCTTTCCTGTGTTTGTTGGCAGTCTGTATATCTTCTTTGGAGAAATGTCTATTTAGGTCTTCTGCCCATTTTTGGATTAGGTTGTTTGGTTTTTTTTGTTATTGAATTGTATGAGCTGTTTGTATATTTTGGAAATTAATCCCTTGTCAGTAGCATCATTTGCAAATATTTTCTCGCAGTCTGTAGGTTGTCTTTTCATTTTGTTTATGGCTTCCTATGCTGTGCAAAAGCTCTTAAGTTTAGTTAGGTCCCACGTGTTTATTTTTGTTTTTATTTCCATTACTGTAGGAGACAGATCCAGAAAAATATTGCTGTGATTTATGTCAAAGAGTGTTCTGCCTGTGTTTTCCTCTAGGTTTTTTATAGTATCTGGTCTTATATTTAGATCTTTAATTCATTTTGTTTTTGTATATGGTGTTAGAGAACGTTCTAATTTTATTATTTTACATGTAGCTGTCCAGTTTTCCCAGCACCACTTGTTAAAGGGACTGTCTCCATTGTATATTCTTGCCTCCTTTGTCATAGATTAGTTGACCGTAAGTGTGTGGGTTTATTTCTGGGCTTTCTATCCTGTTCCATTAATCTGTATGTCTGTTTTGGGCCAGTACCATACTGTTTTGATGACTGTAGCTTTGTAGTATAGTCTGAAGTAAGGGAGCTTGATTTCCTCAGCTCTGTTTTTCTTTCTCAAGATTGCTTTCTCAAGATTGCTTCTCAAGATTCGGGGTCTTTTGTGTTTCCATACAAATTAAAATGTTTTTTTGTTCTAGTTCTGTGAAAAATGCATTGGGTAGTATCATCATTTTGAAAATATTAATTCTTCCAATCCAAGAACATGGTATATCTTTCCATCTGTTTATGTCATCTTCTGTTTCTTTCCTCAGCATCTTAGAGTTATCAGAGTACATGTCTTTGGCCTCCTGAGGTAGGTTTATTCCTAGGTACTTTATTCATTTTGATGCGATGATAAACAGAATAGTTTCCTTAATTTCTTCTGATCTTTCCTTGTTAGTGTATGGAAAGGCAATGGGTTTCTGTGTATTAATTTTGTAGCCTGCAACTATACTGAATTCATTGATGAGCTCTAGTAATTTTCTGGTAGCATCTTTAGGATTTTCTATGGATAGTATCATGTCATCTGGAAACAGTGACAGTCTTAGTTCTTCTTTTCCAATTTGGATTCCTTTTATTTCATTTTCTTCCCTGATTGCTGTGGCTAGGACTTCCAAAACTATGTTGAATAAAAGTGGTGAGAGTGGACATCCTTGTCTTGTTGCTGATCTTAGAGGAAATGCTTTCAGATTTTCACCATTGAGTATGACATTAGCTCTGGGCTTGTCATATATGGCCTTTATTATGTTGAGGTAGGTTCCCTCTATGCCTACTTTCTGGAGAGTTTTTATCATAAATGGATGTTGAATTTTATCAAAAGCTCTTTATGCATCTATCGTGATGATCATATGGTTTTATTCTTCAGTTTGTTGATGTGGTGTATCACACTGATTGATTTGTGGATATTGAAAGTCCTTGCATTCCTGGGATAAAGCCCACTTGATCATTATGTATGATTCTTTTAATGTATTGTTGGATTTGGTTTGCTAGGCTATGTTGAGAATTTTTGCATCTATGTTGATCAGTGATATTGGCTTGTAATTTTCTTTTCTTGTGGTGTCTTTGTCTGGTGTTTGGTATCAGGGTGGTGGTGGCCTCATAGAATAAGTTCGGAAATGTTCCTCCCTCTGCAATTCTTTGGAATAGTTTCAGAAAGATAGGTGTTAACTCTTCTCTAAATGTTTGATAGAATTCACCTGTGAAGCCATCTGGTCCTGGACTTTTGTTGGGAGTTTTTAAATCACAGATTCAATTTCAGTAGTTGTTTGTTCATATTTTGGTCTGTTCATATTTTCTATTTCCCCCTGGTTCAGTCTTGGGAGATTATACTTTTTAAAGAATTTATCCATTTCTTCTAGGTTGTCCATTTTATTCGTATATTTTATTGTCCATGTTGTTGGCCTGTAATAGACTCTTATGGTCCTTTGTATTTCTGTGGTGTCAGTTGTAAATTCTTTTTCATTTCTAATTTTATTGATTTTGGCCCTCCTCTTTTTTCTTGATAAGTCTGGGTGAAGGTTTTTCAATTTTGTTTATCTTTCCAAAGAACCAGCTTTTAGTTTCATTCATCTTTTCTATTGTTTTCTTAGTCTCTCTTTCATTTATTTCTGCTCTGATCTTTATGATTTCTTTCCTTCTAGTAACTTTGGATTTTGTTTGTTCTTCTTTTTCCAGTTGTTTTAGATATAAGGTTAGGCTGTTTATTTGAGATTTTTCTTCTTTCCTGAGGTAAGCTTTTATCGCTATAAACTTCCTCTTGGAACTGCTTTTGCTGCATGCCATGGGTTTTGGATTGTCATGTTTTCATTTTCATTTGTCTCTGGGTATTTTTCGATTTCCTCTTTGATTTCTTTGGTGATCCATTGGTTGTTTAGTAGCATATTGTTTAACCTCCATGTTTTTGTGTTTTTTGCAGTTTTTTTTCTTGTGGTTGATTTCAAATCTCATAGCATTGTGGTCAGAAAAAATGCTTGATGTGTTTTCAGTTTTCTTAACTTTACTGAGGCTTGCTTTGTGGCCCAGCATGTGATCTATCCTGGAGAATGTTCCATGTGCACTTAAAAAGAATATGTATTTTGCTACTTTCTTATGGAATACTCTAAAAACATCAATTAAGTCCATCAGGTCTAATGTGTCATTTAAGGCCTGTGTTTGCTTATTGATTTTTTTGTCTGGATGATCTGTCCATTGATGTAAGTGGGGTGTTAAAGTCCCCCACTATTATTGTGTTACTGTCGATTTCTCCTTTTATGGTTGTTAATGTTTGCATTGTATATTGAGGTGCTTCTGTGTTGGGTGCATGTATATTTACACTTGTTATATCTTCTTGGATTGATCCCTTGATCATTATGTGGTGTCCTTCTTTGTCTCCTGTAACAGTCTTTATTTAATTTATTTTTTATTTTTTTGCGGTACGTGGGCCTCTCACTGTTGTGGCCTCTCCCGTTGCGGAACACAGGCTCCGGACGCGCAGGCTTAGCGGCCATGGCTTATGGGCCCAGCCGCTCCGTGGCATGTGGGATCTTCCCGGACCAGGGCACGAACCCGTGTCCCCTGCATCAGCAGGTGGACTCTCAACCACTGCGCCACCGGGGAAGCCCCAACAGTCTTTATTTTAATGTCTATTTTAATGTCTATTTTGTCAGATATGAGTATTGCTATTCCAGTTTTCTTTTGATTTCCATTTGCATGGAATACCTGTTTCCATCCCTTCACTTTCAGTCTGTATGTGTTTCAAGGTCTGAAGTTGGTCTCTTTTAGACAATATACGTATGGGTTTTGTTTTTGTATCTATTAAGCCAGGCTGTGTCTTTTGGTCAGAGCACTTAATCTGTTTACATTTAAGGTAATTATCGATATGTACATTCTTATTGCCATTTTGATAATTATTTTGGATTTGTTTTTTTAAGTCTTTCTTCTTCCTTTCGTCTTTTCTTTTCTCTCTCGTGGCTTGGATTCCTCTTTCTTTTTCGTGTGTATATCTATTATAGATTTTTCATTTACAGTTACCATGATGTTTTTATACCGCAGTCTATATATTTATATACATGATTGTTTTAAGTTGCTAATCTCTTAATTTCAAGTGCATTTCAAATATCCTGCACTTCTACTCTCTCTCACGATTGCTGGTTTTGATATCATAATTGTGCCGTGGATGATTTCCTACCCTTATGTTTGCTTTCCCATTTTGTAATTTTCTTGTTTCTAGTTGTTGCCTTTTCTGCCTAGAGAAGTTCCTTAGCATTTGTTATAAAGCTGGTTTGGTGGTGCTGAATTCTCTTAGCTTTCACTTGTCTGTAAAGCTTTTGATTTCTCCATCAAATCTGAATGAGATACTTGCTGGGTAGAGTATTCTTGGTTATGGATTTTTCCCTTTCAGCACTTTAAATACATCATTCTAGTCCCTTCTGGCCTGCAGAGTTTCTGCTGAAAAATCAGCTGCTAGTCTTATGGGGATTCCCTTGTATGTTATTTGTTGCTTTTCCCTTGTTTTTAATATTTTCTTTTTGTCTTTAATTTCTGTCAGTTTGATTACTGTGTGTTTTGGCATTTTCCTCGTGTTTATCTTGTATGGGACTCTGTGCTTCTTGGATATGGGTGATTGTTTCCTTTCCCATGTTAGGGAAGTTTTCACCTATTATCTCTTCAAGTATTTTCTTAGTCCCTTCCTTTCCCTCTTCTCCATCTTGGACCCCTATAATGTGAATGCCGGTGTGTTTGACGTTGTCCCAGAGATCTCTTAAACTCATTGTTTTTCATCCTTTTTTCCTTTTTATGTTCTGCAGCAGTGATTTCCACCACTCTGTCTTCTAGCTCACTGTTTCATTCTTCTACCTCATTTATTCTATTAATTCCTAATTGTGTATTTTTTATTTCAGTTATTATGTTCTTCTACTCTCTTTGGTGGTTCTTTATATTTTCTGTTTGCTAAAAATTTCTTATAACTTCTCACTCTGTCCATTCTTTTCCTACCTTCTGGGATCATCTTTATGATCAGTATTCTGAACTCTTACGCAGGTAAATTGGCTATCTCCACTTCACTTAGTTGTTCTTCTGGGATTTTATCTTGTTCCTTCATCTGGGATATATTCCTTTGCCATCTCATTTTGTTTAAATTAATACTTGTATTTTTATGAATGTAGTAGCTTAGTTACGTTTTCGACCTTGGATAAGTGGGCCTCTGTAGGGGATGTCCTATGTGTCCCAGCAGTACACTCCCCTCCCATCACCCAAAGGCTGGGACCAGCTCGTCCCAGGGTAGGTTCTGACCTGTGTTTGTGGACTCAGTTCTGTAGGCTGCACGATCATAATTTCCTTGCTTCTGGTATCTGCTCCCTGGAAGATGAGGTTTGTCTAGAACCTTGTGTGGGCTTCCTGGCAGGAGCATCTGGTGCCTGCCCACTGGTGAGTGGAGCTGGGTCTTGGCCCTCTGGTGGGCAGGACCATGTCAAGGGCTGTGTCTAGAGGTGACTGTGGGCTCAAGAAGTCTTTAGGCAGCCTATCTGCTGATGGATGGGGCTTATTCCCCCCTTGTTGGTTGTTTGGCCTGAGGCATCCCAGCACTGGAGCTTACAGGCTGTTGGGAAGAGCCAGGTCTTGATGCTAAGGACCCAAAATGTCTGCCTCCAGCCAGAGTTCATGTACGTCTCCGCTATGTCTGCAACCAGCTTTTATGACCCCAGAGAGAGCCACAGCCTCCCTAAGAGACCCTCCAAGACCAGCAGATATGTCTGGCCCAGGCTCCTATGGAGTCACTACTTTTGCCTTGGGACCTGGTGTGCACAGGACCTTGTGTGTGCCCTCCAAGAGTGGAGTCTCTGTTTCCCCCAATCCTATTGTGCTCTTGCAGTCAAGCCCCACTGGCCTTCATAGCCAAATGCTCTGTGGGCTCCTCCTCCCGATGCCGGACCCCTAGGCTGGGGAGCCTGGAATGGGGCTCAGAGCTCTCACTCCTGTGGGAGAACTTCTGCTATATAATTATTCTCGTTTGTGGGTCACCCACCTGGGTGGCATGGGATTCTATTATATTGTGAGTGTGCCCCTGCTACCGTCTCAAGGTTTCTTCTTTGTCTTTGGATGTAGAATATCTTTTTCTTGTAGATTCCAGTCTTTTTTATCAATGGTTATTCAGCAGTTAGTTGTGATTTTGGTGTGCTGTGCCATTTTATCATATGTGGAGATTCATGTAACCACCACCACAATCCAGATACAGAACTAACTATTCCATCACCACAAGGATTTCTCTCATGCTACCTCTTTAGTTTCATACCCATCCCCTCTCCCACACTATGCCTAATCTCTGCCAAATATTAATCTGTTCTTCATCTCTATAATTTAGTAATTTCCAGAATATTATATAAATGGAATCATACAGTATTTGATATATTGAAATTGAGATCTGCCCAAGTTGTAGTGTGTAGTTTATTTCTTGTTTTACTACAATGGTATTCCAGTCTATAAATGAATGTATTATAATTTGTTTAGTCATTCACCTATTAAAGGACATTTTGGTTGTTAATTTTTGGCTATTATAAATAAAGATGCTATGAACATTCATGTTCAGATTTTTGTGTAAAATAAATTATTATTTCTCTGGGATAAATGCCCAGGAGTGTGATTGGAGCTGTATGGTAAGTATGTGTTTTGTTCTTTAAGAGACTGTCAAACTCTGTTATCAAAAAGACCACGAACAACAAATGTTGGCAAGCATGTGGAGAAAAGGGGACCTTTGTATGCTATTGGTGGGAATATAAATTGGTGCAGCTGCATACTAGAAAACAGTATGGAGGCTCCTCTAAAAGCTAAAGATAGAACTATATGATCCAGCAGTTCCACTCCTGGGTATATATCCAAAGGAAATTAAAACACTTTAATTCAAAAAGATACATGCACCCCAATGTTCACAGCAGCATTATTTACAACAGCCAAGATATGGAAGCTACCTAAGTGTCCATCAACAAATGAATGGATAAAGATGTGGTATAGATACACAATGGAATATTTACTCAGCCGTAAAAAAAAGAGTGAAATTTTTCTATTTGCAACAACATAGATGGACTTGGAGAGTATTATGCTTAGTGAAATAAGTCAGACAGAGAAAGACAAATACTGTATGATATCACTTATATGTAGAATCTAAAAATTAAGACAAACTAGTGAAGATAACAAAAAAGAAACAGACTCACAGAGGGAACGAACTAGTGGTTACCAGTGGCGAGAGGGGTAAGATAGGGGTAGGGGATTAAGAGGTACAAACTACTATGTATAAAATAAGCTACAAGGATATATTGTACAACACAGGGAATATAGCCAATATTTTATAATAACTATAAATGGAGTGTAACCTTTAAAGATTGTGAATCACTGTGTTGTACACCTGAAACTTACATAATCTGTAAATCAACTATACCTTAATTTAAAAAAAACAGAAACTGCCCAGAATGGCTGAACCATTTTGCATTTCCACCTACAGTTTGTGAGAAATCCAGTTATTGATACTTTCTATCCTTCCTTGTACTTGTTACTATTTTTTGTATTAGTGGTTGTAATAGGTGTATAGTAATATCTCATCTTGGTCTTAACTTGCATTTCCTTAATGGCTAGTGATGTTAAATATTTTTTCATGTGTTCATATGCCATCTGTATATTCTTAAATAGTAAATGTTCATGGCTTTTGCATATTTTTTTTCTACCTTTATTGAGGTATAATGACAAATAAAGATTGTATATATCTAAGGTGTAAGACCTTTTTTTTTATATATGTATACATTGTGAAATAATGGCCACAGTCAAACTAATTAACATACCCATCATTTGACATAGCTCCCTTTTTTCGGAGGTGGGGGGTGGGGCTTGTGAGTACACTTAGGATCAACTCTCTCGGCAAATTTCAAGTATACAGTATAGTATTGTTAACTACAGTCACATTTGTATATAAGATCTCCATAGCTTATTCATCTCTGGTTAATTGACCTTTGTACCCCTCGACCAACATCTTCCTGTTCCCTAGCTCGCCAACCCGTTTAAACCAACATTCTACTCTCTGTTTCTATGAGTTTGACTGTTTTGAATTCCACTGAGATCATGCAGTATTTGTCTTTCTGTTTCTGGCTTATTTCACTTAGCATAGCGTCCTCTAGTTTTATTCATGTTGGGGCAAATGTCAGGATTTCCTTCCTTATGTGGCTGAATAATATTCTATTGTGTGTTGATATACCACATCTTCTTTAATCATTCATCTGCCAATAGACATTTTTAGATTGTTTCCAAATCTTGGGTATTTTGAATAATGCTGCAGTAAAAACGGAGTGCAGATATCTCTTCAAGATCCTGATTTCACTGACTTTGGATATATACCCAGAAGTGGAATTGCTGGCTCATAAGGTAGTTCTGTGTTTAGTTTTTTGAAGAAACTCTATTGTTTTGCATAATGGCTGTACGAATTTACATTCCCACCAACAGTGTACAAGGGTTCTGTTTTCTCCACATCCACAGCAACACTTACCTTTTGTCTTTTTGATAATCACCATTCTCTAACAGCTGTGAGATGATACCTCATTGTGGTTTTGACTTGCATTTTCCTGATGATTAGTGACATTGAACACACTTTCATATTCCTGTTAGCCATTTGTATGGCTTCTTTTGAGAAATGTCAACTCAGGTCCTTTGCCCATTTTTATTTGCTTTTTTGCTATTGAGTTGTATGACTTCTTTATATATTTTGAATATTTACTCCTTACAATTATTATTATGATTTGCAAATATTTTCACCCGTTCTTTGAGTTTCCTTTTTCATTCTGCTGATTATTTCCTTCTCTGTCCAGAAGCTTTTCTGTTTGATGCAGTCTCACTTGTCTATTTTTGCCTTTGTTGTCTGTGCTTTTGTTGTCATATAAACCATTGCCAAGACTGATGTCAAGGAGCTTTTTACCTATGTTTTCTTCTAGGAGTTTTATGATTTTAGGTCTTCCATTTATGTCTTTAATCCATTTTGAGTTGATTTTTATGTACAGTGTTAGACAAGAGTCCAGATTAGACTTCTACATGTGGGTGTCCAGTTTTCTCAGCACGATTTATTGAAGAGACTATTCCCCCATTTTGTGTTCCTAGCACTCTTGTTGAAGACCAGTTGACTGTAGATGTTTGGATATGTTTCTGGGCTCCCTGTACTGTTCCATTGGTCTGTAAGTCTGTCTTTATGCCAGTGCCATACTGTTGTCATTACTGTAGCCTTATAGTATATATACTGAAGTAAGGAAGTGTGGTGCCTCCAGGATTGTTCTTCTTTCTTAAGATTGCTTTGGCTAAGCAGTCTTGAGGGAAAAAAACAGAGCTGGAGGAATCAGACTCCCTGACTTCAGACTATAATACATAGCTACAGTAATCAAAACAACATGGTACTGGCACAAAAACAGAAACATAGATCAATGGAACAAGATAGAAAGCCCAGAGATAAACCCATGCACCTATGGTCAACTAATTTATGACAAAGGAGGCAAGGATATACAATGGAGAAAAGACAGTCTCTTCAATAAGTGGTGCTGGGAAAACTGAACAGCTACATGTAAAAGAATGAAATTAGAACACTCCCTAACACCATACACAAAAATAAACTCAAAATGGATTAGAGATCTAAATGTAAGACGGGACACTATAAAAATCTTAGAGGAAAACATAGGAAGAACACTCTATGACATAAATCACAGCAAGATCTTTTTTGATCCACCTCCTAGAGTAATGGAAATAAAAACAAAAATAAACAAATGGGACCTAATGAAACTTCAAAGCTTTTGCACAGCAAAGGAAACCATAAACAAGACCAAAAGACAACCCTCAGAATGGGAGAAAATATTTGCAAACGAATCAACGAACAAAGGATTAATCTCCAAAATATATAAACAGCTCATGCAGCTCAATATTAAAAAAACAAACAACCCAACCCAAAAATGGGCAGAAGACCTAAATAGGCATTTCTCCAAAGAAGACATACAGATGGCCAAGAAGCACATGAAAAGCTGCTCAACATCACTAATTATTAGAGAAATGCAAATCAAAACTACAGTGAGGTATCACCTCACACCAGTTAGAATGGGTATCATCAGAAAATCTACAAACAGCAAATGCTGGAGAGGGTGTGGAGAAAAGGGAACCCTCTTGCACTGTTGATGGGAATGTAAATTGATACAGCCACTATGGAGAACAGTATGGAGTTTTCTTAAAAAACTAGAAATAGAATTACCATATGATCCAGCAATCCCACTACTGAGCATATACTCAGAGAAAACCATAATTCAAAAAGACACGTGCACCCCAATGTTCATTGCAGCTCTATTTACAATAGCCAGGTCATGGAAGCAACCTAAATGCCCATCGACAGACAAATGGTTAAAGAAGATGTGGTACATATATACATGGTGGTACATATAGACATGGATGGATCTAGATACTGTCATACAGAGTGAAGTAAGTCAGAAAGAGTAAAACAAATATCGTATATTAACGCATATATGTGGAACCTAGAAAAATGGTACAGATGAACTGGTTTGCAGGGCAGAAATTGAGACACAGACGTAGATGTAGAACAAATGTATGGACACCAAGGGAGGAAAGTGGCGGGGGGTTGGGGTGGTGTTGTGATGAATTGGGCAATTGGGATTGACATGTGTACACTGATGTGGATAAAACTGATGACTAATAAGAACCTGCTGTATAAAAAAATAAAATAAAATTCAAAAAAAATTAAAAAGAAAAAACAGAATGCTTTGGCTATCCAGGGTCTTTTGTGTTCCATATGAATTTTAGAATAGTTTTCTCTATTTCTATAAAGAATGCCAGTGAAATTTTGATAGGGATTGCATTGAATCTATAGATTACTTTGCATCATATGGACATTTTAACAGTATTTATTTCTTCAATTTGTAAACATGGGGTGTCTTTCCATTTATCTTCTTTGATTTCCTTCTTCAACATTTTATAATATTCAGTGTACAAGTCTCTGACCTCTTTGGTTAAGTTAATTCCCAAGTACTTTTTAATTTCCTTTTTGGATAATTCATTGTTGGTATAGAAACACAACTGATTTTTGTAGGTTGATTTTTGTATCCTCTAACTTTCCAAAATTTATTTATTAGTGCTAACGTTTTCTTCAGTTGAGTCTTTTGGGTTTTCTACATATAGAATTTTGTCATCTGTAAACAGAGGTAGTTTTACCTCTTATTTTTTTATTTAGATGTCTTTTATTTCTTTTTCTTGTCTAATTGCCCTGGGTAGGAGTTCTAATGCTATGTTGAATATAAGTGAGAGTGGGCATTCTTGCCTTGTACTGGATCTTAGAGGAAAACTTTTAGTTTTCCCCCACTGGCTGTGGGCTTTTCATATGTAGCCTTTACTAGGTTGAGGAAATTGTCTTCTATACCTATTTTGTTGAGAATTTTAATTGTGAATGGGTGTTGAACTTTGCCAAATGCTTTTTCTACATCTTTTGAGATCTTTTTTCTTTCATTTATTTAATGTGATGAAACACATGGATTGATTTGCATATAGTTAACCATCCTTGTGTCCCAAGGATAAATTCCACTTGTTCATGATTTAAGTTCTTTTACATGTGCTGTTAAATTTAGTTTGCTAGTCTTTTGTTGAGCATTTTTGAATCTCTATTCATTAGGGATATTGGTGTATAGTTTTCTTGCCATGTCTTTCTCTGGTTTTAGAATCAGGGTGATGCTGACCTCATAAAATGAGTTTGGAAATGTTCCCTGTTCCTTTTTTTAAAAAAATTTATTGGACTATAGTTGATTTACAATGTTGTGTTAGTTTCAGGTTTACAGCAAAGTGATTCAGTTATACATGTACATATATTCATTCTTTTTCAGATTCTTTACCCAGATAGGTTATTACAGAATATTGAGTAGAGTTCCCTGTGTTATACAGTAGGTCCTTGCCCTATTCCATTTTTTAAAAGAGTTTAAGAAGGATTGGTATTAATTCCTTGAGTGTTTGGTAGAATTCTACCATGAAGCCATCTGGCCCTGGACTTTTCTTTCCCAGGAGTGTTTTGATTACTAATTAAGTCTTCTTATTTTTTTATAGGTCTGTTCAGGCTTTCTGTTTCTTCATGATTCAGTTTTGACAGGTTGTATGTTTCTAGGCATTTATCCATTTCACCTCAGTTATCTAATTTGTTGGCCTAGGGGCAAGACGGGAATAAAGATGCAGACATACTAGAGAATGGACTTGAGGATACGGGGAGGGGTAAGGGTAAGCTGGGACAAAGTGAGAGAGTGGCATGAACATATATACACTACCAAGTGTAAAATAGATAGCTAGTGGGAAGCAGCCGCATAGCACAGGGAGATCAGCTTGGTGCTTTGTGACCACGTAGAGGGGTGGGAACCACGTAGAGAGGTGGGATAGGGAGGGTGGGAGGGAGGGAAACGCAAGAAGGTAGAGATATGGAGATATATGTATATGTATAAATGATTTACTTTGTTATAAAGCAGAAACTAATACACCATTGTAAAGCAATTATACTACAATAAAGATGTTCAAAAAAATCTGTTGGCATAGTTGTTCATAATAGTCCTATATGATCCTTTTTATTTCTGAGGCATCTGTTATAATATCTCATCTTTTCATTTTTTATTTTGTTTATTTGAATTTCTCTTTTTTACCCTTAGTCTAGCCTAAGGGTTTGTTGACTTTGTTTAGCTTTTCAGGAAGACAACTCTTAGTTTATATTGTTGTGTTCTCTATTTCTAATCTAATCTTTATTATTTTCTTCTTCCCACTAACTTTGGGCTTAGTTCTTTTTTCTACTTCTTTGAGATTTAAAGTTGTGTTTCTTTGATATGCTTCTTTTTTAATGTAGATGTTTATCACTATAAACTTTCTTCTTATACTGCTTTTGCTGCATCTCACACGTTTTAGTATGTTTTTGTTTTTCTTAAGATACTTTTAAAAATCCCTTTTCATTTTCTTTTTGACCCAGTATTTGTGCAAGAGTATGTTATTTAGTTTCCACATATTTGTAAATTTTCTTATTTTCTTGCTGTCACTGATTTCTAGTTCAGAAAAGATACTTAGAATGATTTCAGTCTTCTTAAATTTGTTAAGACTTGTTTTGCGACCTAACATCTATCTTGCAGAATGACCCACGTGTGCTTGAAAGAATGTGTATTTTTCTGTTGGGTGATGTTCTATATATATATATATACATATACACACACACACACATACATACACACACACACATGCACACTCTAGACTGGGTGTGCATATGTTTATAATTATTATACCTTCTGTGGAATTTACCTTTTTATCATTATATGATGATTTCCTTTGTCTCTAGAGACAGTCTGTTTTGTCTGCTGTAGGTATAGCCACTTCTTTCTTTCTTTCTTTTTAATGTGTTGTTGGATTCTGTTTGCTAGTATTTTGTTGAGGATTTTTGCATCTATATTCATCAGTGATATTGGTCTGTAATTTTCTTCTTTTGTAGTATCTTTGTCTGGTTTTGGTATCAGGGTGATGGTACCCTCATAGAATGAGTTTGGGATTGTTCCTTCCTCTGCAATTTTTGGGAAAAGTTTGAGAAGGATAGGTGTTAGCTCTTCTCTAAATGTTTGATAGAATTCTCCTGTGAAGCCATCTGGTCCTGGACTTTTGTTTGTTGGAAGATTTTTCATCACAGTTTCAATTTCATTACTTGTGATTGGTCTGTTCATATTTTCTACTTCTTCCTGGTTCAGTCTTGGAAGGTTATACCTTTCTAAGAATTTGTCCATTTCTTCCAGGTTGTCCATTTTATTGGCAGAGAGTTGCTTGTAGCAGTCTCTTAGGATGCTTCATATTTCTGTGGTGTCTGTTGTAACTTCTCCTTTTTCATTTCTAATTTTATTGATTTGAGTCCTCTCCCTCTTCTTCTTGATGAGTCTGGCTAATGGTTTATCAATTTTGTTTATCTTCTCGAAGAACCAGCTTTTAGCTTTATTGATTTTTGCTATTGTTTTCTTTGTTTCTGTTTCATTTATTTCTGCTCTAATCTTTATGATTTCTTTCCTTCTGCTAACTTCGGGTTTTGTTTGTTCTTCTGTCTCTAGTTCCTTTAGGTGTAAGGTTAGATTGTTTATTTGAGATTTTTCTTGTTTCTTGAGGTAGGCTTGTATAGCTATAAACTTCCCCCTTAGAACTTTTGCTGCATCCCATAGGTTTTGGATCGTCGTGTTTTCATTGTCATTTGTCTCTAGGTATTTTTCGATTTCTCTTTGATTTCTTCAGTGATCTCTTGGTTATTTAGTAACATATTGTTTAGCCTCCATGTGTTTGTGTTTTTTACGTTTTTTCCCCTGTAATTCATTTCTAATCTCATAGCGTTGTGGTCAGAAAAGATGCTTGATGTGATTTCAATTTTCTTAAATTTACCGTGGCTTGATTTGTGACCCAAGATGTGATCTATCCTGGAGAATGTTCCATGCGCACTTGAGAAGAAAGTGTAATCTGCTGTTTTTGGATGGAATGTCCTATAAATATCAATTAAATCTGTCTGGTCTATTGTGTCATTTAAAGCTTGTGTTTCCTTGTTATTTTTCTGTTTGGATGATCTGTCCATTGGTGTAAGTGAGGTGTTAAAGTCCCCCACTATTATTGTGCTACTGTTGATTTCCTCTTTTATAGCTGTTAGCAGTTGCCTTATGTATTGAAGTGCTCCCATGTTGGGTGCATATATATTTATAATTGTTATATCTTCTTCTTGGATCGATCCCTTGATCATTATGTAGTGTCCTTCCTTGTCTCTTGTCACATTCTTTATTTTAAAGTCTATTTTATCTGTTATGAGTATTTTCACTCCAGCTTTCTTTTGATTTCCATTTGCATGGAATATCTTTTTCCATCCCCTCACTTTCAGTCTGTATGTGTCCCTAGGTCTGAAATGGGTCTCTTGTAGACAGCATATAAATGGGTCTTGTTTTTTTTTTGTTTTTGTGGTATGCGGGCCTCTCACTGTTGTGGCCTCTCCTGTCGCGGAGCACAGGCTCTGGACGCGCAGGCTCAGCGGCCATGGCTCATGGGCCTAGCTGCTCCGTGGCATGTGGGATCCTCCCAGACCGGGGCATGGACCCGTGTCCCCTGCATCGGCAGGAGGACTCAACCACTGCGCCACCAGGGAAGCCCGGTCTTGTTTTTGTATCCATTCAGCAAGCCTGTGTCTTTTGGTTGGAGCGTTAAATCCATTCACGTTTAAGGTAATTATTGATATGTATGCTCCTATAACCATTTTCTTAATTGTTTTGGGTTTGTTTTTGTAGGTCCTTTTCTTCTCTTGTCTTTCCCACTTAGAGAAGTTGCTTTAGCATTTGTTGTAGAGCTGGTTTGGTGGTGCTGAATTCTCTTAACTTTTGCTTCTCTGTAAAGCTTTTTATTTCTCCATCGAATCTGAAAGAGATCCTTGCCAGGCAGAGTAATCTTGGTTGTAGGTTCTTCCCTTTCATCACTTTAAGTATATCATGCCACTCCCTTCTGGCTTGTAGAGTTTCTGCTGAGAAATCAGCTGTTAACCTTATGGGAGTTCCCTTGTATGTCATTTGTCATTTTTCCCTTGCTGCTTTCAGTAACTTTTCTTTGTCTTTAATTTTTGCCAGTTTGATTACTATGTGTCTCGATGTGCTTCTCCTTGGGTTTATCCTGTATGGGACTCTCTGCCCTTCCTGGACTTGGGTGGCTATTTCCTTTCGCATGTTAGGGAAGTTTTTTGACTATAATCTCTTCAAATATTTTCTTGGGTCCCTTCTCTCTCTCTTCTCCTTCTGGGACCCCTATAATGCAAATGTTGTTGCATTTAATGTTGTCCCAGAGGTCTCTTAGGCTGTCTTCATTTCTTTTCTTCTTTTTTTTTCTTTATTCTGTTCCTCAGCAGTGAATTCCACCATTCTGTCTTCCAGGTCACTTATCCGTTCTTCTGCCTCAGTTATTCTGCTATTGATTCCTTCTAGTGTAGTTTTCATTTCAGTTATTGTATTGCTCATCTCTGTTTGTTTGTTCTTTAATTCTTCTAGGTCTTTGTTAAACATTTCTTGCATCTTCTCGATCTTTGCCTCCATTCTTTTTCCGAGGTCCTGGATCATCTTCACTATCATTATTCTGAATCCTTTTTCTGGAAGGTTGCCTATCTCCACTTCATTTAGTTGTTTTTCTGCCTTTTCATCTTGTCTGTCTTTCTGTGAATGTGGTTTTTGTTCCACAGGCTGCAGGATTGTAGTTCCTCTTGCTTCTGCTGTCTGGCCTCTGGTGGATGAGGTTATCTAAGAGGCTTGTGCAAGTTTCCTGATGGGAGGGACTTGTTCTCTCCTTTCTTTTGGTTACCATTTCTGTGGAATAGCCTTTTCCATCCCTTCACTTTCAGCCTATATTTGTCTTTAAATTTAAAATGAGTCTCTTGTAGATAGCACATCTCTGAAACTTGTTTTTTATCCATTCAGATAATCTTTGCCTTTGATTTGAGCATTTAATATATTTATATTTATAGTCATTATTGATAAGTGAGGACTTACTGTTGCCATATTGTTGTTTTCTGTGTCTCTTGTAATTGTTTTGCCGCTCTCTTCCTGTCTTGGTGTCTTCCTTTATTATTTAATAATTTTTGTTGATTTGCTTTGATTCTTTTTCGCAGTATCTTTTGTGTATCTATTGTAGTTTTTTTTCTTTGTTTTTAGTTAGCTTGACTTTTGCAAAAATATTTTGTAGTTATAACCGTCTATTTTAAGTTGATAATGTCAGCTGCACACAAAAACTCCACACTTTATGTTCTTGTGGTCAGAGTTTGCTTCTTTTTCATATTACGGACCTATTATATAATCTTTATCTAATTTTTATCTTTTAATTTTTATATTATCATTAAAAGTAATTTAACTATTACAGTGTTACATTATTCTGTATTTATTTGCCTTCATCAGTGAGACTATTTCATGTTGCTCTTTAATGTATTTTCATTTCATTTTGAAGAACTCCCTTAATTAAGCATTTCTTATAAGGCTGGTCTAATGGTTACAAACTCCATTGGTTTTTCTTTGTCTGGAGGAGACTTTATTTTTCTTCATTTGTAAAGGATACTTTTGCCAAGTGTAGCATTCTAGTTTAGCAGGTTTTTTCTTTTAGTGTTTTGAATGTAACACCCCACTCTGTCCCACCCTGCAAGGTTTGTGCTGAGAAATCTACTAACAGTCTTATGGGAGTTCCCTTCTATGTGATGAGTGACTTTTGCTGCTTTCAAAATTCTCCTTGCCCATGACTTTTGACAATTTGATGATGAGTCTCAATGTACTTTATGTTAATCTTATTTGGGGCCCTTGAGTTTCATGAATCTGGATGTCCATTTCCCTCCCAAGATTTGAGAACTTTTTAGCCATAATTCCTTTTTTATTCTTTTTACTTTTTTATTGAAATATATTTGACATATAACATTGTATAAATTTAAGGTATTCAACTTGTTAATTTGATACATTTATGATACATTTATATATGGTAATATGTTTGCCATTGTAACGATAATTAGCACCTCTATCACACTATATAATTATCCTTTTTTGTAGTTGGAGTAATTAAGTTATAGTCTCTTAGCAAATTTGTTGATTATAATACAACATTGTTTCCTCTTTTTACTGTGCTGTGCATTATATCTCTAGGGCTTATTTACTACTCGTTGCAAATTTGTACCCTTAAACAACATCTGTCCTGCCCCCTACCCCGCCATCCCCTGGAAACTATGATATTATTCTGTTTTTATAAGTTTGGCATTTAAAAATTCCACATATAGGTAACATCATACAGTATTTGCCTTTCTCTGTTTGACTTATCTTACTTAGCATAATGCATAATGTGCTAAAGGTCCATCCATGTTGTCATAAATCAAATGGCAGGATGTCCTCCTTTCTCATGGCTGAATATTCTGTTGTATATGTGTACCACATATTCTTTATCCATTCATCTATCAGTGGGCATTTAGGTTGCTTCCATATCTGTAAATAATGTAATAAATAAATAATTAATAAATAAATAAAATAAAAATAAAATAATAAATAAATAAAAAAATTTAAAAATGTATCTGTAAATAATTACTGTAAATAATGCAGCAATGAACATGGGGGTGCACATATCTTGTTGAGTTAGTGTTTTTGTTTCCTTGAGATAAATGCCCAGAAGTGGAATTGCTGTATCATATGGTAGTTCTATTTTTTAATTTTTTGAGGAGCTTCCATACCCTTTTCCACAATGGCTGTACCAATTTATATTCCCACCAACAGTGCACCAAGTGATCCTTTTTCTCCACATTCTCACCAGCCATTGTTATTTCTTGTCTTTTGATAATAGCTATTCTAACAGGTGTGATGTGATACCTCATTGTGGTTTTGATTTGCGTTTCCTTCGTGATTTATGACATAGAGCATCTTTTCATGCATCTGTTGGCCATCTATATGTCTTATTTAGAAAAATATCTATTCAGGTATTCTGCCCATTTTTTAATTGGGTTGTTCTTTTGTTATTGAGTTGTATGAGTTCTTCATATATTTTGGATATTATCAGATATATGTTTTACAAAATTTTTCTTCCATTCTGTATGTTGTCTTTTCATTTTGTTAATTGTTTCTTTTGCTTTTCAAAAGCTTTTAAGTTTAATGTAGTCCCATTTGTTGATTTTTACATTTTGTTGTTTGTGGTTTTGGTGTCCTGTTAAAAAAAGTATTGCCAGGACCAATGTCAAGGATCTTGTTCCTTGTGTTTTCTTTTTCTTTTTAAAAATTTATTTATTTTGTTTATTTATTTTTGGCTGCATTGCATCTTTGTTGCCGTATGCAGGCTTTCTCTAGTTGCAGCAAGCAGGGGCTACTCTTTGTTGCAGTGCTCAGGCTTCTCATTGCAGTGGCTTCTCTTGTTGCAGAGCATGGGCTCTAGGCGCACGGGCTTCAGTAGTTGTGGTGCACAGGGTTCAGTAGTTGTGGGGTGCGGGCTCTAAAGCGCAGGCTCAGGAGTTGTGGCACGTGGGCTTAGTTGCTCCACGACATGTGGGATCTTCCCAGACCAGGGCTCGAACCCATGTCCCCTGCATTGGCAGGCAGATTCTTAACCACTGCACCACCAGGGAAGCCCTTCCTTGTGTTTTCTTTTAGGAGTATTGTAGTATCAGGTCTCATGTTTAAATGTTTGATCCATTTCAAGTTAATTTTTGTGAGCGGTGTAAGTCAGGGCTTCAGTTTTATTGCTTTGCATGTGTTTCTCCAGTTTTCCTAGCACCATTTATTGAAGAGACTATCTTTTTTCCATTGGGTGCTCTTGGCTACCTTGTCAAATATTAGTTGACCATATAAGCAGGAGTTTAATTCTGGGATCTCTATTCTGTTCCATTGGTCTGTCAGTTTTTGTGCCAGTACCATATTGTCTTTACTACCATAGCTTTTTAGTATAGTTTGAAATCAGGAAGTGTGATACCTCCAGCTTTGTTCTTTTTTCTCAGGGTTGCTATGGCTATTCAGGGCCATTTGCCAGTCAATACAGATTTTAGGATTTTTTTCTATTTCTGGGAAGAATGCCTTTGGCATTATGATGGGGATTGCATTGAATCTGTAGATGGCTTTGGGTGGTATGGACATTTTAACAATATTCTTTTTTTTAATTTATTTTATTGAAGTGTAGGTGATTTACAATGTTGTGTTAATTTCTGCTGTATAGCAAAGTGGTTCAGTTATACATATATATACATTCTTTTTCATATTCTTTTCCATTATAATTTATCATAGGGATATTGATTCCCTGTGCTATACAGTAGGACCTTGTTGTTTATCCATTCTGTATATAATAGTTTGCATCTACTAATCCCAAACTCCCAATCTGTCCCTCCCTGTCCTCTCTTCCCCCTTGGCAACCACAAGTCTTTTCTCCTGTGATCCATGAACTCAGGTCCATTTGTTTGTCTTCTTCGATTTCTGTCAACAAAATCTCGTAGTTTTCATTGTAGAGATTTTTTACTTCCTTTGGTTAAATTTATTCCTACGTGTTTTATTGTTTTTGGTGCTATGGTGAATAGAATAGTTTTATTTATTTTTTCAGATGTTTCATTCATTCTTAGTGTAGAGAAATACAACTGATTTATGTATGTTGATTTTGTACCCTGAAACTTTACTGAAATTGTTGATTAGTTCCAACAGTATTTTGGTTGAGTCTTCGAGATTTTCTAAATGTAGAATTATATCATCTGCAAATAGCGAAAGTTTTGCTTCTTCCTTCCCAATTTGGATGCCTTTTATTTCTTTGTCTTGCCTAATTGCTGTAGCTAGAACTTCCAATACTATATTGAATAATAGTGGTAAGAGTGGGCATCCTTATATTGCTCCTGATATTAGACAAAAAGCTTTTCAGTTTGTTGTATATGGCCTTTGTTATGCTGAGGTATGTTCCTTCTATACCCAATCTGCCAAGGGTTGTTATTATGACAAGATGTGGTATTTTGTCAGATTCTTTTTCAGCATCTATTGAGATGATCCTGTGATTTTTATCTTTCATTTTATTAATGTGATATATTACATTTATTAATTTGCATATGTTGAACCATCCTTGTATCTCAGGTATAAATCCCACTTGATAATGGTTGTATAACCTTTCTTATGTGTTCTTGAATTTGGCTTACTGATATTTTCTTGAGAAAATTTTTGCATCTGTTATTTGTCAGGCTTACTGGTGTATAGTTTTCTTCTGGTGTCCATCTCTGGCTTTGGTATCAGGGTAATGCTGGCCTCATAGAATGAGTTTGAAAGTATTCCCTTTTCCTCGATTTTTTGGAAAAGTTTGAGAAGAATTGGTATTAATTCTTCTTTAATATTTGGTAGAATTTGTCAAGTGAAGCCACCTGGTCCTGGGATTGTCTGTGTTGGGAGGTTTTTGATTACTGATTCAATCTCTTTGCTCATTATTGTTCTGTTCAGATTTTATTTCTTCCTGATTCAGTCTTGGTAGGTTGTATGTTTCTAGAAATAACCATAATTTTTTTAAATAAACTTTTTTTTTATGATTTCCATATCTTTGTTTAACTTCTCATTTTGTTCAAGTAATGTTTTCCTGATTTCATTGAGTTGTCTATCTGTGTTCTCCTCTATCTTGCTGATCTTCTTTAAAACATTTTTAATTCTTTGTCAGACATTTTGTAGATTTCCATATCTTTGGAGTTTGCTACTGGAAATACATTGTTTTCCTTTGGTGGTGTCATGTTTCCTTTATTTCTCATGTTCCTTGTAACTTTGCATTGATGTTTTTGCTGGTGAAGGAATAGTTACCTCTTCCAGACTTTACAGACTAGATTCAGTAGGGAAAGACATTCACCTGTGGATGATATGAAGGGGGCAGCTGGGTTGGGTGCCAGTTGTGGACTTCAGGCAGCTCTATCAACTGAGGTCAGCATTCGCAAAGACTATGGGGGTCCTTGACATTAAATGCTGCAGTTATTTGCAGCAAGGGCAAGGACTGTTAGGGTTCTTGCTGGCAAAGGTTGCTTGATTCCTCTTGCTCTCCTTTTCTCTTGCAGAGGGATGTCTCAGCAAAGGGGATCCCTTTTGGTGTCAGAGTACAGGCATGCACAGTGGCAACACTAGAGTCCACAGCTCAAGCATGTGCATGGTGTTGCCAGGGAGGGGTGGGGGATTGTAGTGGCTCCAGCCCCAAAGGGAGCACAATAGAATCTCCTGCTCTAGAGCACTGTAGCAGCATGGGCTCCAGGCACCCCCATCAGCTAAGATAACCATAAGCAAAGACCGTAGGTGTCCTCAGTGAAGAAACTTGCAAGTGTCTGTTGCAACAGTGAGATCTCGGGGTACTTGGTGGTAAAGGCTGCAAAGGGGTAACTTGGTTTTTCATCTTCTTCATAAGGTCTTCTGCAGAGCCTAAATTTTTAATTTTGACAAAGTCCAATTTATCTGGATTTTGTATGTACGTGTGTACCTAAGAACACTTCACCAAGTCCTTGGTCCAGTGGTTTTCTCCAAATTTTAAAAATTACATCATTTTACATTATATTTAAATCTGTGGTACATTTTGAGTTAATTTTTTATAGGGAGTGAAGTTTAAGTGGAGATCATTTTTTAAAATATTTATTTACTTATTTATTTATTTGGCTGCACTGGATATCTTCGTTGCTGTGTGTGGGATCTTTGTTGCAGCATATGGGATCTTTAGTTGCAGCTTGCAAACTCTTAGTTGCGGCATGTGGGATCTAGTTCCCTGAGCAGGGATTGAACCCAGGCCCCCTGCATTGGGAACGTGGAGTCTTAGCCCCTGGACCACCAGGGAAGTCCCTAAGTTGAGATCATTTATTAACCTATCCATTTGTTCATGTACCATTATCTTTCTTTCATTGAGTTTCTTTTTCAACTTTGTCAAAAAATCATTTTGGTGTCTTTGGGTGGATCTCTTTCTGGGTTCTCTAAATCCGGTAGAGTACTGCTTCCCATGTTATACTTATTTTTCAATATTGTTTTGGCTATTCTAGTTACTTTGCCTTCACATATAGATTTTGGAGTAATGTCATTATGTTTTTTAAATGCTTGCTTGGTTTTTGATAGGAATTATATTAAAAATATATAAATTATCAATTTTGTAAGCTACCATCTTTGCTGTGTTGCCATTCAAAGTTCCTAATATATTTATTTATATCTTTGATTTTTTCATCTGTGTTTTTTAGTGTTCAGCATAAAAGTCCTATACATGTTCTGTTAGATTTATACCCCAATATTTTATTTTGAGTAATTGTAAATGTTATTATATTTTAAATTTCTGTCTCCTTATCATTTGCTAGTTTATAGAAACATTTTTATATGTTGTTCTTTTATGCTGAGACCTTGATGAACTTTCTTAGGAGTGATGAGAGCAGACACATTTGCCTTGTTTCCAACCTCAGAGGAAAAGCATTCTCTCTTTCACCAAGTGATGTTAGAAGATTTTCTACAGCTATTCTTTATCAACTTGAGGAAGGTTTCCTCTATTCCTAGTTTTCAGAGAGTATTTTTCATGAATGGGTATTGAATTTTGTCAAATACTTTTGTTGTATCTATTGCTGTGATTATGTGGTTTTTCTCATTTACACCATTAACATGGTAGACTACACTGGCTGATTTTCAAATAGTAAACCAGCCTTGCATACTTGGAATAAACCTTACTTGGTCATGTCATATAATTCTTTTTATTTATTGCTCAATTATATTTGCTAATATTTTTAAAGTAGTTTTTCATTTTTATTCATGAGAAACATTGGTCTACAGTTCTATACTGTGTTTGTCTAGGATTTATATAAGGATAATGCTGGCCTCATTAAATTAGTTGGAAAATGTTTCCTCCTGTTGTATTTTCTGGAAGAGATTGTGTAGTTTTGTTTATTCTTCTTTGAATGTTTGGTAGAATTCTCTAGCAAAAGCACCTGGGCCTGGAGATATCCTTTCTGAATGCTTTAACTTACAAATTCAGTTTCCTTAATAGTTATAAGACTCTTTAAGTTGTCTCTATTGGACGAACTATGGTATTTTTGCTTTTCTTTCTAGCAATTAGCCCATTTTATTTAACTTGTCAGATTTATAAGTGCAGAGTTGCTCATACTACTCTCTTGTTTTCATTTTAATATCTGTAAGATCTGTATTTATATTCCTGTTTTATTCATCATATTGATAATTTGTTCTCTCTCAAATAAAATTTGTCAGTTTTATCGCTCTTTTCAACCATCTTCTTCTATCATTGATTTTTCTCTGTCATTTTTCTGTTTTTAACTTCATTGATTTCTGCATTTTATTTTTTTCCTTCTGCTTAAGTTGGTTTGTTGTGCTCTTTTGTAGTTTCTTAATGTGAGACTCTTTTGGACGTTTCCTGTTTTCTAATGTAATCATTTAGTGCTATAGATTTCTCCTTCAACACTAGAAAAGTAATTGTGACCAAAATGCAGTCCATCTCTGCTTTCAGGGAGCTCAACATTTTGAGAGGGAAACTTAAATTATATAACCAAATGTAACTTTGTAAATTTGATATGCAATGCAGTTTCTCTAATAGCGGTACTTGACTTTAGGGAGTGCAATGAAATCTTTCCATAAAAAAGGTGTGATATGAGACTTCCCTGGCAGTCCAGTGGTTAAGACTCCATGACTCCAATGCAGGGGGCATGGGTTAGATATCTGGTTGGGGAACTAAGATCCTGCATGCTGCACAGCACAGCCTAAAACTAAAAAGCTAAAAATAAATAAAAATGTGTGATATTTGTTGATACTGGATGAAGGATATATCAGGAGAGGTGTTCACTGGACTATTTACTATTTTATAAAGTTTTTCAAACTCAAAAAGAAATGTTACAATAAAGTGATGCTTGAGGAAAGCTCTAAGGAAAGTGTAGGAAGAAGTGAAATAAAAAATGTAAGTATTCCAAGCAGAGAACAGGCATCAAGATTCTTGGTAGAAGAGAAGATAGTGAGCACAGGGTCCTAAAAATAGATTAGTGAGGCTGGAATGAAGAAAGCAAGAAGACATATGGGGGCTTCCCTGGTGGCGCAGTGGTTAAGAATCCGCCTGCCAATGCAGGGGACACAGTTTTGAGCCCTGGTCCGGGAAGATCCCACATGCCACGGAGCAACTAAGCCCGTGCACCACAACTACTGAGACTGCCCTCTAGAGCTCGTGATCCACAACTACTGACACCCGCATGCCTAGAGCCTGTGCTCTGCAACAAGAGAAGCCACTGAAATGAGAAGCCTGCACACCACAACGAAGAGTAGCCCCCACTCACCACAACTAGAGAAAGCCCGCAAGCAGCAACAAAGACCCAACACAGCCAAAAATAAATAAAATTTATAAAAAAAAAAAGATAGATATATGGTATAAGATGTGGAAGAGGACCAAGAGAATATATTGAGGCCATATTCTGAAGTTTTTAAGCAATGGGTAGCCATTAAAGGTTTTAAATAAAATCGTAACACAATCAGATCTGCCTTTAATAAGTGTACATTTTTGGCACTAAAAAAAATTCCAGATATATTAGATTTTACCCAGCAATCTCATCCCCAGGAATCTATCTTAAAGCTATACCTGCACAGGTATAATATGATACATACCCAAGGTCATTCATCATAGCATAGTTGATAAAACATCAACAACACAAATGTTCATCATTGACTAGTTGACTTAAACTTGGGTTACATCTACCCACAAATGAATGTTAAGCAACCATAGTATAGGAAGAGTTTTTAAACAGGTAAGGAGTAATATTCAGTATATATTAAGTCAAAAAGAGAGAAGCAGAACAGTGTGTATTAAAAGTTATCTTTTGAGTAAGAAAGACAGGAATATATGTAATTGCTTATATTTGCAAAAATGAAATACTGGAAGAAAATCAGAAAGTAATAAAAATGGGAAGGAAGGGAATGAATGGAGGGGACAGGAATGGATATGAGCCTTTGAATATATCTTTTTATACAGTGTGGATTTTTGAACTACATAAATATTTTACATATTTAAAAGTTACACAAAAATTTAAAAGCAGTTTTTAAGTATGAAAATTCTGGAGACTGATAGTTTCAGATATGATTGATTAGACATACCCTGTTCCTCCCCTTAAATACAACTAAAACCCTAGACATTATATATAAAACAAACATAAGACTTTGGACAGTGGAGAGAAGGAAACAGACTGGCTAGTGATCTCAGAACCCAAGAAAAAACAGTTTCCTCAGTTTTATTTTTGTCTAACATATTTGAGCTTGGGTGCTGTATAAAACAAGCAACTCAGAAACACCAATGGGCACAGGCAAAAAAAGCCCAAGTAAAGGCTGTTTCCTCTAGACAGGGAAAAGAAAAGGAGCAGCATAGAAAGAAAAATTTAGAAAACTGCCCTACCTCAGCTAAAACACCATGGAAAAAAGTGAAGCCCACCTCCATTAGTAAAGACTGACATCCCTCATTCTGCTGTAACAAGGTACCACTCCACCTTTCTAATAGGGTGATGGCAGAGAAGGCCTGATGGGGAACCAAGACTTTCAGCACTGACTAGCAGCAAAAAGTGGGTCCAGTCCCTACCCCATGGTGTCCAGAGAGGCCAAGTGGAGAACCTAGACTTCAAACCTCACGTGGCAGTGAGAAACAGTATTTCCCTCTCCAGCTGCCACAGTGTCAGAGGAAGCCTGCTATAACAGAAGATAAAGAAGATCCAGTCACATAACAATGCTTAGAATGTTCAGGATGCAATTGAAAACAACAGTAACAAGGTATTAGGTGATTATAGCATATGGATAAGTTAATGACAGCAGTAGCACAAGGGATGGCAAAGACCATAGGGAATACACTGTTATAAGGTGCATGCACTACATGTGAAGTGGCATTGTTATAGTGTTATTGTAAGGTGGATGTAGATTACTTTAAAATGTATACTGTAAACACTAGGCAACCACTAAAAAGATTTTAAAAGAAGTGTAAATGATACACTAAGAGAAGAAATAAAATGGATTCATATAAAATGAATGGCTACAAGAGGGTAATCTAAACACAAAGACTCAGGTAGCTTAAAAGTAAAGAGAAATAGAAAAATATGCCATGCTAACACCAAACAAAAGAAAATTGAAGTAAGTATACTAATTTCAGACAAAGTATACTTCAAAACATGGAAGATTACCAAAGATAGAGAAACATTGCATACTGAGGTCAATTCTCTAAAGAAGACATAACAGTCCTAAACATTTATGTACCTGACAACAAATTCAAAATACAGGGGGAAAAAACTGATAGAACTGGAAAGAGAAATAGGCAAATCCACTATTAGAGTTGGAGCCTTAAACTCTGCTCTGTCAGTATTGATAGATCAAGAAGGCATAAAATTAGTAAGGATATAGATGACCTGAACAGCACTATCAACCAATTTGGATCTACTGATACACACACACACACACACACACACAGACACACATATATTTGTGTGAATATACACAGACACACATAGACTATTCCAACTACAAGAGAATACACTTAATTCACAAGTATACATGAAATGTTAACCAAAATAGAATGATTCTAGACCAAAAAGCACACTTTAACAAATTTAAAAGTATAGAAATTAAAAATATGTTCTCAGACTACACCAGAAGTAGATAAGAAATCACATACAGAAAGATAGCTGGAGTACTTCAAAATATTTGGAAATTAGCCAACACGTTTCTAAATGATGCATGGATCAAATAAGAAATCACAAGAGAAATTTTGAGAATTTTTTTAAATGAAAAATAATTTTTCATTTAAAATGAAATGAGTTGCAACTAAAGCAATACTCAGAAGTTAGTTTATAGCACTAAGTGCACATAATAGTAAAGAAGATCTAAAATCAGTAACCAAAGTATCCACCTTAGGAAACTAGAAAAAGGAAATTAAACTTAAAGCAAGCAGAAAAAGGAAACAATAACAATTAGAGCATAAATCAGTGAAATTGAAAATAGGAAAAGAATGGAGAAAATTAAAACAAGATGAGTTCTTTGAAAAGATCAATAAATTGCTTAATCTCTACCTAGGCTAACAGAGAAAAGACACAAGTTACCAATACCAGTTATGAAAGAGCAGTCAGCACTGCTGATCCCTTAGTCACTAAAAGTATAATACTACAAACAGTTCTGTGCCCATAAAGTTGATTATTTGGACAAAATAGACCAATTCCTTGAAACACAAACTTCCAAATGTACTTGTGACAAAATAACTAACCTGAGTAGTTCTATATCTATAAAAGAAATTTAATTTAGAGTTTAAAACGATCTAAAAAAGAAAACACCAGACCTAGATGATTTCACCAGTGCATTCTACCAAACTTTTAAGAAATAACACCAATTCTATACAAACTCTTCAAGGAAGGTAAAGAGCAGGGAAGAATTCCCCACCATTTCATGAGCCTAGAATTCTAATATGCAATGAGAAAACTAAAAGAAAACTATAGACTAATATTTTTCATGAACTTAGCATGAACTAAAGGAATGGAGAGTTCAGTGATCACACACTACAAGCAATTGACTTTCCAAAAAAATAGTTTGGAAGAGTCTCAAGACAGATGAACTACTACAGCGTCCAACAGTTAAAAAAATAAAATCAGCAAACCCTGGGGAAGAGGAGAATCTGATTTCCAGAGTTGCCACATTATAATAGTCTAATGCCCAATTTTCAACAGAATATCACAAGGTATACAAAGAAACAGGAAAACATGGCTCACTGAAAGGAACAAAATTCTTTGACAGGCAAAACCACCCTTGAGGGACCCAGACATTAAACTTGCTGGACAAACAGTTTAAGATAACTGTCTTAAATATGACCAAAGAGGGCTTCCCTGGTGGCGCAGTGGTTAAGAGTCCGCCTGCCAACGCAGGGGGCGCGGGTTCGTGCCGCGGAGCAGCTGGGCCCATGGGCCGTGGCTGCTGGACCTGCACGTCCAGAGCCTGTGCTCCACGACAGGAGAGGCCACAACAGTGAGAGGCCCGCATACCACAAAAATATATATATGACCAAAGAGCTAAGAGAAAACATGGAAAAGAACTAAAGGACATCAGGAAAACAATATAAAACTAGAATAACAACAAAAAGATGGAAAAATTAAAAGGAACCAAACAGAAATTCTGCAGTTGAGAAGTATAATATCTGAAATGAAAAATTCACTATAGGACTTCAACAAGAGACAAAAAGACAGAAAAAAGAACTAGAAGATAGGATAGTCAAAATTACCTAATCTGAGAATCACTAAGGAAAAAGAATGAGGAAAAGTGAACAGACCAAAAGACTTGTGGGATACCTTCAAGAGGGACAATGAATACATAATATGAGTCCCAAAAGAGAAGAGAGAAAAAGGAACAGAAAGTTATTTGAAAAACTTATGGCTAAAAACTCCAAACTTGATGAAATACATGAATCTACAAATCCAACAAGCTCAATGAACTGCAAGTGTAAGCCCCAAAAGACCAAAACTGAGGCACATACTCTGTCACAGTACATACAGAAAATCTTGAAAGCAGCGAGAGAAGTGACTCATCACTTACAAGGGACCCTGAATACAATTATCACCCTATTTCTCCCCAGAAACTTTGGAGACCAGAAGGCAGTGGGATAATATAAGTAAAGCGCTGAAAGAAATGAAATGTCAAATGAGAATTCTATATCCATTAGATGGTCCTTTAAAATTGAGGGGAAAATTAAGAAATTCTAAGATAAACAAAGTCAGAGATAGTTCATTACCACTGGAGCTGCCCTATAAGAAATGTTAAAGGGAGTTCTTCAGGTTGAAATGAAAGGATACTAGATGGTGACTAGCATCTAGCATCTCCAGTAAAGGCAAAGGCATGGACTAATATATAAGCCAGTATTATTTTAACTTTAGTATATAACAACACTTTTTATTTCTTCAAAATTTAACAAATACATAAAAATAATTATAAATCTATGTTATTGGGCTCACAATGTATACAGGTTTAATTTGTGAGATCAGTAATATAAAGGTAGAGGATAGAGCTCTAGAGTTTTTTTATGATTGAAATTAAATTGACATCAATTTAAATTAAATTGTTATAGCTATGTATATAAACACCATGATAAAAAATATACAGAATATACATAAACAGAAATGAGATGGAAATCAAAATATATCAGGACAAAAAAATCAACTAAACACAAATGGTGCCAGTAATGGAGGAAATGAGGCCAAAAAAACTATAATACATAAGAGAAACCAGTAGCCAAGTAGATGAAGTAAGTCATTACTTGTCAGTAAGTACTTTAAATGTAAATGGATTAATTCTATCAAAAGATAGAGATTGCCAGAATGAATTTTTAAAAAATTGATCCAACTCTATTCTTTCTTATAAGAGACTTAATTTAGATCTAAAACACATTTGGATTGAAAATGAAAGATGGGAAAAGTTATTCTATGCAAATAGTAACCAAAAGACAGTAAGGGAGGCTATACTATTATCAGACAAAGTAGACTTTAAGTCAGAAATGGTTACAAGAGACAGAAAAGGACATTATATATTGATAAAAGGATCAATCCACCAAAAAGAATGTATAAGCATATATGTACCAAACATCAGAGTCTCAAAATATATGAAGCAAACATTGACAGAATCGAGGAGAAAAGCATACAATTCTACAGTAGTAAACACTTCAATATTCCACTTTCAATAATGGAATAAACAACCAGATGAAAATTAAGTAAAGGACTTGAACAACATCATAAACCAACTGAACCTAACAGATATATAGAAGGCTCCACCCAAGTTCAGTAGACTACACATTTTTTTCTTATGTGCACATGAATCATTCTCTAGAATAGATCACAAAACAAGTTTTAACACATTTTAAAAGACTGAAATCATATGTAGTATCTGTTCCAATCAAAATTAATGAAACCAAGAAATCATTGACAGAAAATTAAATGTCATAAATATATAGAAAATAAGATGCTCTTAAAAACCAATGAGTCAAAGAAGAAATCATATGGGAAATTAGAAAATACCTTGAGAGAGTAAAAATGTTAACACAGTATACCAAAACTCATGGGATATGGTGAAAGTAACACTTAAGGTGGGAATTTGTAGCTGTAAACACATATACAGGACAAGAAAAAAAGATCCCAAATCTATAACCTAACTTTACAGCTTAAGGAACTGAGAGACAGAAGAGCAAACTAAACCTAAAGCCAGCAGAAGGAAGAAGATAATATAGATTAGAAAAGAGATAAATAAAATAAATAATAGAAAAACAGTAGAGAAAATCAATGAAACCAAAAGTTGGTTCTTTGACAAGGTAATGAAATGCACAAACCTTAGCTAGATTGAATAAGAAAAAAAGAAGGCTCAAATTAACTAAAATCAGAAATGAAAGTGAGGCAGTATTACCAATTCCACAGAAATAAAATAATTATGGAAATATTATGAGTAATTATATGCCAGCAGATTGGACAACATAGATGAAATGGTCAGATTCCTAGAAACCCATTGTTTTCCAAAACAAAATTATAAAGAAATAGAAAATGAAATAGATCTATAAGTAATTTCTAGTACAATTCTCCAATAAAAGGAAGCAACTATGGAGAAGTGGCTGGTTCTGGGGGCATGGAACATAGAAGATGAGTATGTAGGAACTTAAGGAAATACTCAAAAACAGAATGATGGGGGTATGTCAAAGAACATAGGAGCCAAACTGAAAGAGCTCCCAATAGCCAAAGCTGCAACAATTTGAGCAGTAAGATAATATAGTGTTGGTTTATAACACAAAGTATAAATTACTTATGAGTCCATACTGATATGTGATTAAGTAAATAAATAAATGGGAGAGAACAGAAACATCTCTGTCACAGAATTACTAATAATTTATGTAATTGCTCCACCTTCAAGGAGGTGGAGCAGAATTCCCCACCCATTTAGTGGGCTGTGCCTAATGACTTCCTTCTAAAGAGTACAATATGGGGACTTACCTGGTGATCCAGTGGTTAAGACTCCGCACTTCCACTGCAGGGGGCATGAGTTCAGTTCCTGGTCGGGGAACTAAGATCCTGCATGCCGCACGGCCAAAAATTAAAAAATTAAAAATTAAAAAAAATAAAGAGTACAGTATGCATGGGGGTAGGGGTGGGGGTGGGGAGTAACTTTACATTGGAGAATCCTGGCACACACTACCTCAACCAGGTTCTCATCAATGATAAGTCATATTGATAGCATGTACCCTTGATAAGGTGGGGTAAGAATGACAGTCATTTTACCACTGTGGTCTTTCTCCCAAAAATACAACCCCATTTTTAACTGTGAGAAAAAGATCAGACAAATCCAAACTGAAGGACCTTTTTACAGTGTCTTCTAAACTGTCAAGATTACCAAAAAAGATTATCACTTACAGTCTAGAGGAGGCTAAAGAGACATGATAACTAAATGTAATGTGGTATCCTGGATGGAATTGTGGAACAGGAAAAAAAATGATTAGGTTAAAAAAAAAACAAGGACATCTGAATAAAGTATAGATTCTATTTAATAATGTATCAATATTATATTAATAGGTATGACAAATCTGCTAGTAATGTAAGATGTTAACAGTAGGGTAAATTGGGTGCAGGTTATACAGGAATTCTCCTTTCTCTCTTTGCAACTTTTCTGTGAGTTTAAAGCTATTCTAAAATAAAACATTTATTAAAAAAAAAAAACAAACACCTCAGTGCATGTGCACAGCAGAATGGAGAGGAAAGAGGGGAAAAACATCACTGAACTTTATAAGGGGACAATAGAAATGGCTCAGTCATTACAGAGGAAAAACAAAATAGAATACAGATTAACAGAACATCAGGGAACTATGGGTCTACAACAAAATCGCTTAACATTTGTGTCTTTGGAGTCAGAAAAGGAAAGGCTAAAAAAATTTTCAAAAACATGGCTGAAATTTTTCCAAATTTGGAAAAAGCAATTCATATACAAGCCGTAAAACATTCAATTCATGAACAGTATACAACCACTCAATTCCGTTATTGCTAGTTATATCCAGCTTTTACCTGAGACTGTTCTCCTTAAGGGAAAGGGCAGTGTTTGGGCAATCTGATTGTTGCTGCTAAAGCTGTGGTTTTAAAAAGCCAATCTAAAATTAGAATAAACTCACTTTGTGTAGAATATAACGTGTAAGTTTTAGTCAGTACTACAAGAAGGTGTGGTCTAAAATCAGTTCCATCCCCTTATCCCACTTAATTCTATTTTGTTAATATATCAGAAATGTAATGTGTAGTTTGGGACAAGAGTAAATGAATCACTGGTTTTCAAATTAAGTGGCAAGAAACATTAACTTTGAGCTGCATTGTAGAAACAAAGCTGGCACATCTAGTGTAAAAACATGAAAACAGTAAATTCAAAAATGGAAAGACACTTAAAGTTTAACCAAAAACAAAGCTAGATTTATTTTTCTTTAGATGTTGAGATGTAAAATCAATCAGTTGGTTCTTTTGAAGTATGTGGGCTTATGAAGATCTGCTGTTCTTTATTTTCTCTAAAAAGACAAAGTGTTAGCCACATAACAGAAACATGTTTTATAACAGATTTATTTGCTCAGTGCCATATGGAAGAAGAAATGATGAGATTAGATGATTTTAACTTTAGTAAAAAGATTGTGCAGTTGACAGTGTAAACACAGGGAACAAATCACTCACTTTGGGGGTGGGTAGTACATATGAGACTTTTGGTCTGAAGTTCATGTGGAAGACTTAGAAGGGCCCCAAAGAGAGAGCGATGGCTTTGTTTCCAACTTTCCTGTCAGACCCTGCTGCAGGATCAAGCTTATTGCTGACATTTTACCCCCATAAGTTCTTGAATAAATTGAGACATTTATTGGTGATAAGCATGAGGTGAATTGGAAAAACCTTTAAAAATAATTCTTAGAACAAAAGTGACATTCATGACCATTTGGTTAGGATACTTATTACCTTAACGGCTTAAATCCTAAAATTAGGCTACATTTTTAGGAGGTAGAAAACTAGTACCAAAAGTATACCATTTGATACCCTGCCTTACTTTTGGCCAACCTCTGATCTCTACAGTTCTCACTCCACATTCTCCCATTAGAGCTATTAGTCCTACTACCTACCATTCACTACCTAGAGTTACAGACCTGGAGCTGCCAAGAAAAATGTTTTTAAGAAGTTTGCTTTTAAGCCACTGAGTGTATTCAGCACTCAGGTATCAATCCAGAACATTTTACACCTCTCTAGTAGATCAATTCACTTCATAGGAAAACAAGCTGACATTTAAAGAACCCGCATTTCTTAACATAAAAAGACTATTGAACATCTGTACGTGAGATTCTAGTATGTCAGAGTAGTTATGTAAACCTAAATTAGCAATGTGTTCATTGATTGAAAAAGCCTTATATTAAAACTGCATTACCACTGTTTACCAAAAATAGGTACATGTTGTACTACAAAATTAACTAAATAAAAAAAAAAAAAACCTCCACATCCGCCCAGAGAGATTACATTGTGCTGATATCCCATAGACAGTACAATAAAAGGATTTCATTTTTGCGATATGCCGGGCTCACAGTGAGTATGTTAGTACAGAGATCATAGCTTTAGTATTACTGTAAGAATGTCATTAGTGAAACTTATAAAAGGCATGTAGAAAACTAGCATTAAAACTCTTAAGGGCAACAATTCAAACTGGCAGCTGCTAGAAAAGGTGCTGCTAGGAATAAAAAAAATATTAAAGAAATTTAGTTTCAGCACATACTAGTTTTTAGTGCTTCTACAATGAAATTAATTAATTCATATAGATTTCTGTTGCTGGAACTAATGGACCAAAAGTGAATGGACTTTTGCCCCCTTTGACGACTAGCCCAATCTTGAAAATGGAAGCAGTCACTTGCAGTCTTCCACACGGTATTGTTAGAAGACTAAGCAGTCAGCAGGAAGTTCTGGTTGAAGTAGTGTTTGTTTCCATCAAACTTCACAGTTCCACTGGTCACAACAAGAACTGTAGTCTGGGCCTGAGTAGCTTGCTCATGAACTGGCTGGCAATCTAACATATTGACCTGGAACTCACTAGAAGGCAGTATCTCAAAAAAATTAGGGCTTCCAGTCCTGTAACATTTCCATTACATATTAAAGTGGCCTTGTCCAGATGGAGCCTGGTTAGTGCCCATCTTCTTTTGTCCATTGTCTCATAGTAAATATTGACAAATTCCTCAGCAGCTCTGCATGCCTGATCTACATAAGTTTTAAAATCCCTAACATTCCCAACTCTCGCTAGTTCCCATTTCCTACAGTACATTATTGTTTTAAAACACAATTTATTATTTTTAAGAGAGTTCTGAAAATGAGAAAAGTTTATTTTTATCCTCTTGTTTCCAGATAATGGTGCTTTTTTTCCTATGTATTAATCCAAATTTCCACCCGATAGCATTTTTCTTCTGTCTGAAGAATTTCTTATAGAGAATTAACTTTCCTGTAACACATGTCAGTTGGTGATAATTCTTTCAATTTTTGTTTGAAAATGACATATTTGCCAAGCATAAAATTCTAGGTTGACTTTTTTGCTTTCAGTACTTTAAAATTGTCACTTCATAGTCTCCTGGCTTGTATAATTTCTGACAAGAAGTAGACATTCATTCTTTTTTTTTCTCTGTACATATTATGTCTTTCACTATCTATTGAACATTTTCTCTTTATCACTGGTTTTAGCAATTTAATTTTAATGTATCTTGGTGTGGTTTTCTTCATGTTTATTCTCCTTGGCATTCAGTTAGCTTCTTGGATCTGTCGGTTTATACACTTCTTCAAAAATTGAACCTTTGCCCCTTATTTTTTCCATCCTCCATTTTTCCTTCTGAAATGCTAATTACACATGTTACATAACTTTATCCCACAGGTCACAGAAATAACTCTGTTTATTATTTTCCAGTCTTTATTCACTGTGGGTTTCTTCTTTCATAGTTTTTATTTCTATACTTTAAAGTTATCTATCTACCTTAGGTCATTTAGCCTTCCTTATGTGGTATATATACTATTATTAATCTATCCAGTGTTTTTTTGTTTGTTGTTTGGTTTGTTTTCTCATTTCAGATGTTTTTCATATTTAGAATTTCAGTTAGGAACTTCTTTTTTTAATAAATTCCCTTTCTATTCTCATCATGGAGTATATTTACTGTTTTAATGGCCTTGATTATTAATTTTATATGTGTCATTTCTTACTCTGTGGCTTACTGATTGATTTTTCTCCTTGAGTACAGTCATATATCCCTTTTATTCCTACCTAGTAATTTTTTATTGAAGGCTAAATGTTGTGGATTTTATATTGTTAGGTGCTAGTTTTGTTGTATTATTTTAAATCTTTTGGGGCCTTTTCTGGAATGTAGTTAAATTACTTGGAATTAATTTGATCCTTTCAAGGTTTGCTTTAAGCTTTGTTATATTGGATTCAGAGCTCACTTTACTCTTGGACTAATTTGGCTCCTCTACCAAGTCAATAAATACCCTTCTGGTTATTCTACCCAATTGGCCATGGATTAGGAAGTTTTTCTACGCTGGCTAACAGAAACAGAAGTTCCTACCTCTCTGTGTGCTTTGGTAATACTTCAGGCTACTCTTTTTTCACTGGTCTTCCCCCCAACCTCAAGTGTTTTCCTTACACTTCCAAGTACTCAGGAGATACTTCTGCATATCAGATAGAGAAATACACTGTATCTTTCTTTTCTTGTATTTTATTTTACAAATCCTAGTTTTCATGACTTCCTTAAAATCCACTTCTGTTGCCTTAACTTACTGAATCAGCTAGGCTCTGTTTTGGTGATCTCTTTTTACATTATGCGTTGAAAACTCTCCAAGCAATAAGCTGTGATAAGCACAGGGCTCACCTCATTTGTTTCTCTATTCTCAAGTATCCCTGTCTGTACTGCCTGTTTTCCAAAGTCTAAAACCCATCTCATATAGTTTGTATGGTTTTTTTTAGGTGTTTGATATGAAGGGTAAATCAGTTCCTTTTACTCCATTACGGTCAGGTATGAAATTGGTCCTTACGAAATCTCATTTGAAGCACAGACATTGACTATTTTAGAACTTAATGTTATTTAGGCTTGTGACTTAAGGGTTTAAGAAGAGGGATCCGTTATGAGTGTAAGAAAATGTTTTTTGCTGTCATTTCTGCCCCCCACAAAAAATTCTAGCAAGCACCCTCAATGTACCACTTCTGAAGCTATACCTTTCTTCACATTCAGAAACAGTAAAACCTATGCAGCTAACTCAAGTGCTAAAGTATTTCCCTTTTACAGGGTACTGCTTTACAAAACCAGAACTGATTTTCATGTTGGAACAAGGAGAAGATCCATGGTTATTAGAGAAAGAATTTGTAAACAGAAGTTCCCCAGGTGAGTTATTGAATACTGGCAGAAGGCATCCAAGAAAATTAGATCCAAAGTGATCACCTAGAAGTGAGCAGTTTGAAATGTTTTTCAGCACTCTCCCATTAGAGGCCTTCACATTTGAAACATTAGAAATAATAGATCTATTAAAAAGTAGAAGGGGGACAACTAAAGAAAGGAATGTAATGTAAGTATGTTGATATTCTCATCTTTAAAAAATGGGAGCTAAGTGTACCCTTTGAAGCTGAAAAATTAAGTAATGGTTGTATATTTAACAGTAAAAAGATAAAAACAAAGAAAAGTTAATAAAACAACTAAAATTGGGAGTAAACAGATCAGAAGAGAGAAATAATCAAATTTTATCATTATATAATAATAAATTACTATATACAATCAAAGTAAATAGATGATTGCATAGTATAATTAGAAAGCATTAAAACTAGAGCAAACTGCAACCTTCCTTATTGTTTACATTTGACAGAGCAAAGAAAACAGATCTGTTACTAGAAAAGTTTCTTATAAAGCTGTATATCAAGGGTCCCCAGGATCATCATCAGGTTCATTAACTCACCTTGGAGGACTCAGCATATAGGCATACTCATAACTAAGATTTATACAGTGAAATCATACAAATCAAAATCAACAAAGAGAAAAGGTGCATGGGGCAAAGTTGAGAGAAAACCAGGTGTGACAACACATGTGAAATATGTACCTGGAAAGTTCATTTGAGATGAGGTGCCCAGAGTTTTCACTGGGGGCTGCTCATGTAAGCACACTCTGTCTAGCATGTATCAAAATTGTAGGCTTTCAGATGGAAACTAGGTGTTCAGCATAAATATATTGTTTGTACAGTTTAGGCTCATTGAGTCCCTCTTAGCAGTTCTGGGAATCTTGGGAACCATCTCAAAATCTAAGTTCCCAGATGCCAGCTAAGGACTAATCTTGTAAACAGGCCTTTCTAAGGGTAGCAGTCTCAGGCCTGCTGTGTTAAACATTTTCTGCACAAAAGCTATGCAAACACACATAGAGTAAGACAAACATATCTGACATATGAACTACCAATGTAAATGGATCTTAATACACCTATTAAGAGAAAATCCTATCATACTGTATCAGATACACCTAGAAAATAATTTAGAAAGTTTGAAAATACAGTCATGAGTTGTTAAGACTATAAACATAAAAACAACTCAGTGTTTATTTATCTCAAAGTTCAATTCAGGTCAAAAACAGGTGAGAAAAAGGACATTTTGATAATGCTAAAGAAGATAATTTTTAAAGGATACATAAAAGTTTAAAATATTAGTACACCAAATAAGTTTTTCATCAGGATTCATAAAACAAAAAACTGCAAGAGTTATAAGGAGAAATAGGAACACATTAGATATAGTCAACCTTAATATGCCTCTGATTTCATTCCGTAGCCTGTGGACTCTAGAATAGTGCTTGGCAAACTATGGCCCACAGGTCAAATCCTGCCTACTGCTTGTTTTGGTAAAGAAACATTTATTGGAACACAGCAATATCCATTTGTTTACATATTCAAACTACAAGGCAGAGTTGAATTGTTGCAATAGAGAGTGAATAACCAGCAAAGCCTAAAACATTTACTCTCTGGCCTCTTACAGAAAAAGTTTACCAACCTCTGGTCTAGACATTATAAATAGCATATTTTATAAAATGAATCTATTATGTTCTGAAAACAAAGCTATGCAAACACACTACATAACTATTCTGAAAACAAAGAATAAACTCCTTGTAAATGACCTTGGAACATTGACAAAATGTAAAAGTATTTTAGGCAAATTCTACAAAGTAAAGATATTATTGTCAAATAACACTATAAATTGCAAACAATATGAGAAAATTTTAAATCCCTCTATCTTAAAATTAATAATGAATATATAGCTTTAAAAACCTATTTTATAAAAGAGTAACTTAAAACTGTACAATATCCAGAAATTATTTTTTAATGAAAAACATGTTTATTAGACTCTTTGCACTATAGATGAAATGGTGCTTAGAGGAAACAATTTTAGCCTCATATACTTATTTTTTAAAGCAATAAAGTTTTAAAAGAAAACTAAGCAAAGCAAGAAATGTAATAAAGATAAAACATTATAGTTATAAAACGTTATAAAGACAAAAGGTGGTTCTTGGAACAAAAGCAAATAAAATAGCTAACCTCAACTAGAAAAAGAAAAGAAAGCACTATTACTCATTTTAAGTTTGGGCTCAGATTCCTACTTCTATAATATAATCTTGGAATACTTTAGCCTATACTTTTTCTCTTACTTTTGTAAACTCAGCCCATTTGATGGATGTGTCAAAAGAAAATGAGATTCTGTGTCAGGTAGCATATAGTTACTGAATGAGCTCCTTTCCTCACCTGGATTATAATGTCCCAAAAAGAATGGTCTCTGTTTCACTCTTCCTTTCTGGGTATTTGTCACATGATAAATATTTTTTAATAACATTGTAGGCTGATTCCAAAGTCAGGTGAAGAGAGGCATTTCATACTGATTTACTCAGAAAACACAATCCACAAATGTGAATGCCCAAGTCAAATTTCTGGGACTTTTGAATCATCTAATGTAGGTGTTGCTGGATCTGAACCCTTATATTAGTAAAAGAACTCTCTAGGTAATTCCTATGCATGGAGCTTTTTATGGACCACTAAATTTATATTACAGAGAGATGCAAAGTATATCACAGTGAGGGTTTTATTTTGGAAAGGTGAGCAAAGCTGCATAAACATATTTTATATTATGTAAGATGCTATTGACTAAATGGTGAGCCATTATTTTAGGTACAACCAAGAGAGAAGATGCTGCTCATTTAACTATGGATTTGCCATCAGTTTTATGATGCCTCCTGATTTCAGTGATGGTTATTTACTTTAAAAATTGTGAGTCACAGACATTTTTGCATGGAGCGTGGGTATCAGGAGGACAATAGCAATCAAATATGCACAGGAAATTTATGGTAAATAAATATAAAGGATACTTGTAGGGTTTCTAGAGCCAGTTTGAAACATATGATCCTTAAGATTCTTACAGTGAATAAAAACTAGATATGTGGAAAAATAGATGGAAAATAGAATTAAGGATTGGACAGGGCATGACTGGTTTGGGGGAAATGAGTAAACAAATTGAAAAGAGGAAAGTTAAAAGATTTGATGATTAAGAGGGACTCACTATTGAACAACCCTAATATAATACCAAGGCACCAGAACCAGGAAAGAGAGGTGACTCCAGTATAGGTGGAAAAATTACTTTAACTCTCATCAGTTTTTTCACTTCCACCAGTACATTTATGTTTCTGTTTCTGATTATTTCTTTCAACATGAGAAATTTGGTGCCATGATAATTTTTCTTTGGCCACACTACGTGGCTTGCAGGATCTTAGTTCCCCGACCAGGGATTGAACCTGGGCCCATGGCAGTGAAATCGCTGAGTCCTAACCACTGGACTGCCAGGGAATTCCCCATGATAAATTTATTTTAGTGTTGATGTGTAGAATGGAAAAATGGAGCTCCAATTGGAATCATATAGACTAATGGTTATCAATGTAATCTGTGTTTGTGAATGTAGTCTCTGGTATTCTTCCCTAATGCAAACTCTATCTCAATAAAGCCACTGAAAGCAATTCTCCATTGATACTTTTTGTTATCTAATTAGTGCAAAATCCTTGTTGAATTCATTTCAGTCTTTGTTTCATCTGTTCCCAGGATTCAACTCTCTCAAATATGTTCTTCTTTTTTAATTGTTCCTTTCCTTTATATCCTCTTCTCTACCTGGTTTTGAAAATTATACTTTAAGATACCAAATATAGATGTAATTTCACTTCTAGATTCCTCTCTGTCTTTCCACTAGAAAAAGTTTTTTTAACAACAAAATAAGAGAGAATATACACTTGAAGTTACTTTATTTTTGGGAAACTGAGCCAGACACCAAGGAGTCAAATACATAATGGGGGATATGTATATAAATTTCACTCCCTAATAAGTGTGTTAAATATCATTAAATATTTTTAATTTTCTCACTTTTAGAAGAATCCCAACCTGATGAACTCTTACAGGAGAGCCTAGAAAACCAAGGCAAACATTTGAGGCAAGTTTTATTTGTCAACAAATCATTGACTACAGAGCAAGAAATTTCAAGAAAACTGTGTACTCTGGATATAAACATTTTCCCTGCAGAAACAATGCCTTGTAAATTTGACACTACAGGGTCTACTTACTTGCTTCTTAGCTCATTGACCCCACACTGTCAGTATTCAAGAAAGAAGGCTTATGAGCTTAATGTATGTGAGGATTGGCTCCTCAGTATTAAGGATCGCAGAACTAATACTGGAGAGAAATCTTTTGTTTATAGTAAAAGTGTGAAAGCCTTTGGACATAAAGACAAAGTTATTCAGCATCAGACAATTCAGACTTTACAGCAAACTTTTGAATATAATGAATGTGGAAAGGATTTTCTTGAAAAGACTGCCCTTGTTACATCTAAGGATACCCACCCAAAAGTGAAATCTTATAAATTCAGTAAATTTGGGGAAAACCAATATGATAAATCAACCTTGATAATCTCTCAGAGCAATCATCCAGAGGAGAAGAGTCACTATGAGTTTAATAAATATGAATATACTATTGATAAAAACAGAAATAATTTCAATAGGATCACTCAAAGAACTGACACAGAAGGGAAATCTTTCAGCCAAAAATTACACATTAGAGAACAGCAAAAAATTCATATAGGGGTGAAACCCTTTGAATATGGAAAGAATTTCAGCCATAATTCAACCCTCCAAGTGCATCAGGGAATTCACACAATAGACCAGTCCTCTGACTATGGCACATGTACAGAATCATTGGCTTACCAATCAACTTTCAATGTACATAAGAGAACTCAAATAACAGTGAAACCCTATGAGTGTAATGAATGTGGAAAATCCTGTACTATGACTTCATGCCTGATTCAGCCTCAGAAAAGTCACACAGAGGAGAAACCCTATGAATGTCATGAATGTGGGAAAGCTTTCAGTGAGAAGTCACGCCTAAGAAAACATCAGAGAACTCACACAGGAGAGAAACCCTATAAATGTGATGGATGTGAGAAAGCTTTCAGTGCAAAGTCAGGCCTAAGAATACATCAGAGAATTCACACAGGAGAGAAACCTTTTGAATGTAATGAATGTGGGAAATCTTTCAACTATAAATCAATCCTCATAGTACATCAGAGAACTCACACGGGGGAGAAACCCTTTGAATGTAATGAATGTGGAAAATCTTTCAGCCATATGTCAGGCCTAAGGAATCATCGGAGAACTCACACAGGAGAAAGACCATATAAATGTGATGAATGTGGGAAAGCTTTCAAACTGAAGTCAGGTCTAAGAAAACATCATAGAACTCATACAGGGGAGAAGCCCTATAAATGTAATCAATGTGGGAAAGCATTCGGTCAGAAATCACAACTCAGAGGACATCATAGAATTCACACAGGGGAGAAACCCTATACATGTAATCACTGTGGGGAAGCTTTTAGCCAGAAATCAAACCTCAGAGTACATCACAGAACTCACACTGGGGAGAAACCCTATAAATGTGATGAGTGTGGAAAAACCTTCAGGCAGAAATCAAATCTCAGAGGACATCAGAGAACTCACACAGGGGAGAAACCCTATGAATGTAGTGAATGTGCCAAAGCTTTCAGTGAGAAGTCAGTCCTAAGAAAACATCAGAGAACTCACACAGGAGAGAAACCCTATAATTGTAATCACTGTGGAGAAGCTTTCAGCCAGAAATCAAACCTCAGAGTACATCAGAGAACTCACACTGGGGAGAAACCCTATAAATGTGATAAATGTGGGAAAACTTTCAGCCAGAAATCAAGCCTTAGAGAACATCAGAAAGCCCACACAGAGAACTAAACATATAAATGTAATGAATATGGAAAAGCTCTGAGCTGGAAATCAAGTCTCGCAATACAAAATAAAACATGTAGGAGAGAACCCCTATGAATATAATGAACACTTGGAAGTTCCTCTGCAAGATACCAGCTTTCACTAAACATCAGAGAACTTACACAAGAGAGAAATTCTTGGAATATATTTTACACAGGCAGTCTCATCTTGAGTGCAGTCCTCATTGTAGATCAGAGAATTCAATTCAGCAAAGAAACTCTGTAAAGATAATGAATACAAGAAATACTCTGTGCATTCAATCCTTGGAAAACTCACACTGCAGGAGAACCCTGGGAATGTAATGAAAATTTCAAAACTTTGTCCCAGCAATCAAAATTCATTCATCATCAGAGAAATCAAAATTCATTCATCATCAGAGAAATCAAACAGTGAGAAAATTGAGAATGTAATAAATGTGAGATAACCTTTAGCCAAAAGCCAGCTTCCTCAGTAAAGCAGAAAATACATAGAGACCTCACAGTATATGAGAACAGACAAGAAATCAGGGTAATGGATGTGGGGAATCCTACTGTAAGTCACACCTCAGTTTGACTAACACAGGGTAATAACTATATGACATATAATGACTATTAATTGTTCACCAATGACCATTTCCTTTTTTCTCATGCCACACCTAGTCTAAATTTCTCAACTACTCTGTCATCCAAATGAGATCATATTTTTAACCTCTGGATAGTGAAATGTAGAAGTCAATGACAGATCTTACTAAATACGCCTCTTAAATTCTTAATGTTTTCTCCTGTCCCTTGTCAGAATGGAGTGGAGATTATCACCGGCAAAACCAAAGGGGCTCATGCACGGAAGATGAAAGAGTACAAAGTAGAAAGAAACAGGTCCAAAGAGTGACTGTTGAATGAAATTTTCTTCTGCATGTACACAGACATTTTGCTGTGATGAAATAAACTTGTTCTCTGCTGGGCTTCTACAGTTTGGGTATAATTAATACTGATATTTACTCACCAACCCTCAGTTAACAAAGCCTGTGAATGTGATTTCTGTGGACATGTGAACTCAGTGTAGTGTATCAGAAATATCACACAGGAAAACCCTCTGACAACATCCTGAATGACCTAGTTTTTACCCACAACTCTTCCTCCTTGGTCAGGTAAGTATCAGGGGAAGATATTTAACATTACAACATATATAGGTAATCCTTTACCCAAAAAATGATATCTCATTAAATATCTGATAATCGAGCTGTGAATGTGTGAAAGCTTTCAGTGAGTCATCAAAGTTTAATATCTCTCAGAGTTTGTAATAAGGAAAAAATTTATCAATTTGAGAAAGGTAAATAATAGCCTTTATGTTATATAAAAACTATTTCATATGTAATATTAAGACAGTTAATGAAATATAACAATTTTGGTTCATAGATATTCACTAGAATAAGATTTTTAAAAATAAGAAAGAAATTGCATAAACTGCACAGTGTTGAATGTATGTGAATATTTTCTGAGTTCTCTATGTGTGTCTATGTGAGTGTGCATGCCACTTAGATGTTTGTTTTGTATGTACATTGGAAGTCAACTGCACTGTAATAGAATTATGTACCTTAGTAACTATTCTGATATCAGCTATGATTTGCCACATGTATATTCATAACAAGTAAACCTTTTACGGGAAGTATCTGAAAATTCAGAATCCTATACCTCATTCCTTTTCTCCTGCTACCTCCTGACATGCACATATAGGAAAGGCCATTGTTACTAAGCTGTCTTTTTTCAACAAAGTCAAACCATGTTTTCTGTGTACTTTTGTATCATCTCTGGGTCACTAATACAAATACTGTATTGAAGCATACACAGATACAAATATATATAAAAGTGTGTATATATGCTACAAATATATATAAAAGTGTGTGTATATATTCTATCTCTCTTTTCAATGTCACTGAGTCCTTCCTCAGTGGTATCAAGTATACTGATAATCCCTTTGAAGGCATTCTTCATTTATTGTATGTGTTTTTTATATCCAGCATTTAAATTTTACTATAGTTTATATCTCTCTGCTGAAATAACCTATCTGATCTTGCATGTTGTTTAGCTTTTTTACAATCATTTTATATGGTGTTTGGCATTCTCTTTCTCAGTTAAGCAACTGCTTGGGTTCTTGTTTCTCTCTGCAGCCACCTAGCTCTCCAGACTTTGGGCTAGTTTTTTGCCCTGCAATCTCAGATATGTGATGTATTCAAGAAAAGTTGTTAAATTTAAACTCTTCCCATATGTCTTCTTGTTTAGGAATAGGAGCAGTGCTTTTTCCTGCTCTCTAATGATCTGAAATGTAACTGAAAGTTGTTAGTTAATTTTTGACACATGTTCCAGGGTAATTTGATGTGAAAAAGGTGACTTTTTTCAAAAATGATGATAAAATAATTGGATAATCATATATTTTAAATGCACCTTGATGTTTATACCATAATTAAAGTTTATTCAAAATAAATTATAAACCTAAACAAAATAGCTAATAGTACAAAATTTCTGTTGGGAAACATGGAAACTAATTTGAAGCACACAGAGATTTTTAATATGTAACGCAAAGAATTGTGTGAGACATAAGAGCAAAAAAGATAAATTGGAGTTTATTAAAATTTAAAGTGTCTGCTTTTCAAGATTTTATTATGAAAACAAAAAAGAAAATCACACATTGGGAGAAAATGTCTCTAATAGATAGTCTGTCAAAGGACTTGCATCCACAATATGTAAAGAATGTTCATAATGCAATAATAATACAAACAACTCAGTTTAAATGGGGAAAAACCGGGTAAGATTAAAACAAGCATTTCATAATAGAAGATATATAGATAGCCAGTAAGTACTAGAAAAGATATACAAAGCTTTAGTCATCAGGGAAGTGCAAATTAAAACTATAATGTGATATCATTAAAAATCCATTTGATAGTTCCTTTTAAAGGTAATGACACCTTACCTAAAACCAACAATTTCAATTCTAGGTATTTACCCCCAGGAAAACTTAAATAATTATACAAAAACAAAATCAAAAAAATAAAATTTTTAAAAAGAATTGTATGAAAATGTTCATAGAATCTTTAGTCATAATAGCCCCAAATTAGAAAGAACCAAAATGTCCTTCAGCAGATAAATGTATAAACAGTGATGTTGCCTGACAATGGAATATCACTCAGCAATGAAAAGGAACTACTAATGCATATAACAACATTAATAATAAAATTAGGCTGGGCAAAAGAAGCCAGGCACAAGAAAGTAGAGCTGTATGATTCTATTTATACAAAATTCTAGGAAAATCATCTAATTTAGTGGGTGGGGGTGAAAATTAAGTGGGTAGGGGAACAAGGGAATGTTTTAGTATGATGGAAAGTTCTGTATAGATTGTGGTGTTTACAAAGGTGTATAAATTTTCAAAACTCATCAAAAGGTATCAAAAATGCATATACTTATATAAATTACACATCAATATAGCTGATTTTAAAAATTATGTATATATAAAAGTGAATTTTGGATCCCCAGCATATTATGAGACCCAGATTCTGAATTTGCCACATAGCTCATTGGCTTTACTACCAATACTTGTGTATTTATTCCCTTGTCCCTCCCGTATGGCTCTACGACCTTGGGCAAGTCAGTTCTCCTTTAATGTCTCTTAGTTTCCTCATTTGTGAGGAGTGCATAATGATGGTAATTACCTACAATCCTTTTTGGAGGCATTTTCTGAGTTAATCTATCAATAAGTCAGACACTTAAAACAACGTACAGAGTACGTTGTTTTAACGTAAATGAGCAATAAGAGTAAATGAGCAATAAGTAATAACCAACCATTATTTTACTACTATTATTAAAAATCAAAATAAAAGTCTGTGTTCCTTAAAAAAGCTTAAAGCAATATTATAGCTGATAATAAAGAAAAATAATAAATTAGGCTGAAAGGAGATTCAGCCTTGATGTGATGGGTAGGTGGGAGTTCCTTACACTCTCAAGGCATTACTTTTTATCTGATGACACCATTCCTGAAATTTTGGAAGCCTCAGGCCTGTGCACTGTTTACGTGCCTCAGACCCAAGCGTTTTCTGAGTGTCCAGTCCCCTGGAAATTGCTTTTCCACAAAGGCAGGAAGAGCACCCTCTGTGACTCTATCCCTCCTCCCCCCAGAGCTTCTCTCTGATGGAAGTCTGAACTAAACTGGAGTATTGTCACTTGGGTTCTCCGTTACAGATTCTTCCATCCAGGGTAGGAGTTACATACCAGATGTATAAATACTCTAGAGAGAAGTCACTATAATATAGTACTATAAATACTATAAGATAGTACTATAAGAAGTACTATAAGATAGTACTAACAACACACATACATTCGTGCATGCACGCACTCACACACACATACACATCCTTTCATGGCCACTGCTGCCCTGAGTTCTGTTTCCCTGCTATACTTGAGGTGATTTCATTAATGCCTTTTAACACAGGAACTGCATCGTGAATTCTCGTGTAATGGAATCACTTCATTTGGTGACCTCTATGAGAAAAGAGGACTTAGAGATCAGCAGATGATTTGGCCCTAATCATGGGCAAAAGGTATGGAATTCTGCATTCTTCACCACAGGTGCGTCAGGACATTAAAAAGACACCATGTCAAGTAGTAGGCGGTCTCCTGCCAGTGTACAGAGTTTGTGGGGGCATGACTTGGGCCAGAGTTTGAGAACCCATCTGGGTCAGTGGAGAATTTTGACAAGGAACTTGAAATAAGATTGAGCTCAATTCGCAGAGGCCCCTCCATATTCCTAAGGGAAATTTCCAGCCATCATTGGTGTGGGCATGACTATACTTGTAAATGCTTCAGCAGTAGGTGAGATGAAATCAAATGGAGTGATGCGACAAAAGCAGTCTTTTATTTGGTAGTATAACTTATTTTCATATCAAAATTATTGGAACAGTGCAGAAGCATAGTCACAAGATATAGGAAAATAGGTATAAAAGATTATAGTGAAAGTATGCAATGCATTGTACATAAGTATGCAACAGAAACCATTAAGTTGCCATCGATTTTAATTGTGAAACTTTATTCCCTGCATTAATGCTTTATATCCACATATTTAAAATGGAACTGAGGGTTTCAGGCCTTTATTTTTCAATTTGCATCACATGTTTTGGTGACTTATCCTTGGAAACAGCAAAATCCAATGTCTGATCTCCATAAGAGGATGAGCAATGTCTTATCCTGAGCCCACAAGCCAAGTGTCTGTCCCATGGAAGCCCCTTTGCAGCTGGCAGGTCCTGGACAGGAAGGTGACCCTCCTGGCACAGATAGCACAGAGGTAGATATCCCCAAATAGGTGAACCTGGTAGACTTCGGGACCTCCTGTAAAGCCCTGCTAGTCCCACACTGGAAACACAGCCAGGCTGCAAGCTTTGAGCAGCTTCCCAGAGCAGTATCTGTAATGGCTGTTGAGGATCAGAGCCCCTGAGATTTCTGATTCTGCCTGATTTCACAGAGAGCAACAATCCATTGTAGTAACAGTGTGATGCTGATGGGGGTTACTGTCTTGCCACTGTGGTGCCAGGGGCTTTCAGGATCCTGGGGATCATTACAGGTGTTTTTGCTGGTCTTGGTACACCACTTGAGGCTGTCAAGCAACGTTTCACATCCATCTGCCTTTTCTGTGCGGTCTTCAAGAGCAAGAGTAGCCTCTGTGCCTGAAAGAGTGCAAGGCAGCTGTTGCCACATAGCAATACTTTAGCTCTGAACCATACCTAAGTGTGGACTTCTTTTTGTTTTAAAGACAGTAATACTCTATATGATACCAGACTTTTCCAGATAAAACTATTTTTTAAATTAATTTATTTGGTTGCACTGGGTTTATACTTGTGTCAGGTGGGCTCCTTAGTTGCAGCAAGTGAGCTCCTTATTTATGACTTGCAGGCTTCTTAGTTGTGGCTTGCCAGCTTCTTAGTTGTGGCATGCATGTGGGATCTAGTTCCCTGACCAGGAATCGAACCCAGGCCCCCTGCATTGGGAGCATGGAGTCTTACCCACTGCGCCACCAGGGAAGTCCCTAAGTGTGGACTTCTTGGCACATTACACCTACAGATTCTGCCAGCATAATTTTTGTCTGGATAGGGAGACAGATTCCTGGTCCTTCCTAATCCCACCATCTTCCCTTTAACTCCACCTCCTTTTCATATTATTTAAATTTACAATGGTAAGGGACAGTGTTTTGTTTTATTTCTATAACAGCATTTTTAGCCATATTAAGTTCTATTGCTTATTTCTGAATGTTCTCCAGTTTGTGGCTTGGAAGTTCTCAGAGCTAAAGTCTCTATCCTCAATCACTGTAAAGCCAAGTATATTGTTTCTAGGAAGCTAAATGGTTTGGTCAGGTGTTTGATGTATGATTTATGTTTTATTTTATCTACAGGATTATTCTTTAAGCCCATGGGAAAGATTTTTAATTTGGGGGGTAGTTTTCTGAGAGTTAAATCTCCCTACCCAATTATCTGGCAGTCTTGCTGTCATTAACATTAATTTCACTCCATCTGGTGAGTCTCATTAAGACTATTTGTGAAACTTAATTATGGAAGACCTGGCATCTTTTATTTCCCTAATCAGACGTGGCTTTCAGGTGGCCTTTATTTCTGTGGAAGGACTGTTTAGTGCTAGTAAACCAAAGGCCCCCTGAATGCCTATTGACCATTGGTCAGACAAATTCATCATGAAAAGCTAGTACCTTGGGCTTCCCCGATGGCGCAGTGGTTGAGAGTCCGCCTGCTGATGCTAGGCGACATGGGTTCGTGCCCCGGTCCGGGAAGATCCCCACGTGCCGCGGAGCGGCTGGGCCCGTGCGTCTGGAGCCTGTGCTCTGCAACGGGAGAGGCCACAACAGTGAGAGGCCCGTGTATCACAAAAAAAGTTAGTACCTTTTATTTTTTCAAAAACCACCACAGCTAATTAGCATTGGTTGGTTCCTTCAAGTTTCTTATTGGCATGTGGCCATCAAAATTAAACAACTGCATTAAATAAGCATGTTGTATTTTAAACTAAAAATGTAGGGAAATGTGAAGAGCAATATTATTAAGTAATGTCAATCAAATTTAATAACAAAACAGAAAACAATTAACAAAATGGCAATAGTAAGTCCTTACCTATTAATAATTACTTTAAACATAAATGGGTTAAAGTCTTTCATGAAAATACAGAACAGTTGAATGGATAAGAAAAACAAAAAAATCCCACAATATGCTGTCTACATTAGACTCACTTGAATTTTTAAAACACAGGCTGAAAATGGAGAAATAGAAAAAAAGATATTCCAAGCAAATGGTAATCAGAAGAGAGCAGGGGTAGTTATATTTATGTCAGACAAAATAAACTTTAAGCTGAAACTGGTCACAAGAGACAAAGAAGGTCATTATATAATGATAAAGGAATCAATTCAAGAAGATATAACAATTGTTTAGTATTTATGGACCCTACATTGGAGCAACTAAATATGTAAAGCTTGTACTAACAGAACTAAAAGGAGAGATAAACAGCACTACAATAATATTAGGGGCCTTAATACCCCCACTTGCAACAATGGATAGATCATTCAACAACACTTGTGAATTAGTGTTCATTGAACAACTCTATAGACCAAATGGACCTAACAGAACATTCCATCCAACAACAGCAGAATACATTCTTCTAAAGTGCACATGGAACATTCTCCAGGATAGATCATATGTTAAGGCAACAAAACAAGTCTCAACAAATTAAGGAAGATAGAAATCATATCAAGTATCTTTTCTGACCACAGTGGTATTAACCATACCATACTGACACTTTCTGTGCTTTCCTTATTCAGAACCTTCACCCTACAAATATGTATTAAGTTAATTTGCCCCATATATAAACCTAATAAATAACCCATTGTGTGTTCAGTGTAAATGGAAATGAAAGACTTATCCTTTCAGTTTATTTATGCACTTTCTCTCCCCTGCCCTTGTCAGGTGGAAGAGATAGCTAAGTATCACCACATCAATCAAGCACATTTTTGCAGTGGTAAATTTTTCACAAACAAACATTAATGATGCCTTTTTTATTTTGCCAGAGTCTTTTGTTGTTGTTCATTTATGTTGGTGATACAGACAAGTAAGAGTGTATAATTATTTACTAATCTTTTGATATTGTTTGTCAAGAAAATGTTGAAAAACAAAGCTATATAAATAACAAATGGAAACTTCTTTATGTTCATTTTATTCTATTAATTCATTTTATGATGATGTGCTATGGACCCACTGTTTTGTGGCATTCTACTTCTTTTGGACATTTATAAACATGATGAGCCATGATCTCCATCCAACCTGTGGACATGTGGGCAACACTAGAATTATGCTCAACCATTAAGTTTGGTCAGGTTTACCTGGGCAAATGGATGCTTATGTCTTTACAATCCAAATGTTAATCAAGTAACATTTAATGTGATAATTTATTTGGCCATATTTCCAACTAACTGGAAGCAACATATTCTATTTTTCCATCATTGTTCTTCAGGCACTTATTCATTTATCTTAATGGCTCCTGACTGTCTCCTGACAGTAACTGACCTTCCCCTCACTGTACTATCACTGAATTTTAAAGCCAATTAGTTACTCTTGATCACAGGCTACAATGATCAATTCTCAGATTTCCCTACTATTTCAGTCACTGACATAGGGAGCCCCTGAATAATGCCTCCCATAACCCCCATATCCCTGATCTTCAAATACTAATTTCTGACCACTCACTTGAATCTCTAACCATCACAGATTTTATGTGTCTGAGTCATCAAACAACATTATATCCCTTTATAATGGACCATATTGTTCACATATCACTGAACTTTGTGGCATTCTCCAATACCCATTTGTCCCAGCACTATACCCACAGGTCACTGATCAATATTCAGCAGAGACTATGATCATTGTTGGTCCCTTGCACACAATTACACAGCTACTCAGATCACCCAGTATCTCACCGCCACATCCCAAGTAGTGATTCCCCAAAGTTCTCAGTTGCTGTAAGCTGTAGAACTCCATTTCTTTTATCCCGTTTGACACCAATTAATTGGCCTTCACTTTCTTTGGACATCAACTGAACAAAACATTGAAGCTGTGTCTTTAGTTCCAGAATGGTTGAGGCTGGAGACCGATTTTGCAGTGAGCTTTGTACAGACACTGGATAACATGTTTAGAGTGGTTGCGCTTGCCCAAAGAGAGTAGGTGAAAAATAGTCAAGGTCAGAAAGTCACAAATCTAAGAATAAAGGGAGATGCAGAGAAGGGTATACAAGGAAGTCCAATAAGAACTATTTCTTGCTGAACTGTGCTGTCCACAAAAACAGACTTAGCTATGCTCACTGCTGTCTCCTCAGGACCTAGAACAGTATTTGACATAGAGTAGGCACACAGGAGACATTTGTTGGCAGAACTCCCAGAAATATCTATGGAAAACTAGGAAAGTTAGTGTCATAGATGTCAAGAAAGGAATTTTTCTAACTGAGGGGATTGTCATCAGGACAAATTCAACAGACTACCAGTAAAACTAGAAAATCAAAGTTGTATGAGGTCTTCATATATCAAATATATTAAACTCTTTTCAGACAAATGTTTTGAAACTTATTCCAAGGTCATCATTTTTTTAAAAATTAGTTAGAATTTATGCTTTGGATATATAATATGTAAATGTGTATATACTCAAATAAATCAATCTTTTTATATTGTGTTTTCCTCACCTTACTTGAAACTACAAAACAGCTCCATGTAATATCAAATGGCAAACATCTCCCAGAGATTTCAACATCAAGACCAAGCACCAGTCAACGAAAAGCAAGCTACAGTGCAGGACACCCTATGCCAAATAACTGTCAAGCCAGGAACACAACCCCATCCATTAGCACAGAGGCTACCCCAAATCATAATAAGGCCACAGGGACCCCAAAACACACCACCAGACGTGGAACTGCCCACCAGAAAGACAAGATCCAGCCTCATCCACCAGAACACAGGCACTAGTCCCCTACACCAGGAAGCCTACACAACCCACTGAACTAACCTTAGCCACTGGGAACAGACACCAAAAATAACGGGAACTACGAACCTGCAGCCTGTGAAAAGGAGACCCCAAAACAGTAAGTAAAGCAAAATGGGAAGACAGACAAGCATACAGCAGATGAAGGAGCAAGGCAAAAACCCACCAGACCTAACAAAGGAAGATGAAATAGGCAGTCTAACTGAAAAAGGATTCAAAATAATGATAGTAAAGATGATCCAAAATCTTGGAAAAAGAATGGAGAAAGTGCAAGAAACTTTTAACAAGGACTTAGAAGAACTAAAAAGCAAACAAACAGTGATGAACAGCACATTAATGAAATTAAAAATTCTCTAGAAGAGATCAATAGCAGAATAACTGAGGCAGAAGAACGGATAAGTGACCTGCAAGACAAAATAGTGGAAATAATTACTGCAGAGCAGAATAAAGAAAAAAGAATGAAAAGAACTGAGGACAGTCTCACAGACCTCTGGGAAAACATTAAATGCAACAAAATTCGAATTGTAGGGGTCTCAGAAGAAGAGGAAAAGAAAGGAACTGAGAAAATATTTGAAGAGGTTATATTTGAAAACTTGCCTAATATCGGAAAGGAAATAGTCAAGTCCACAAAGCACAGAGAGTCCCATACAGGATAAATCCAAGGAGAAACACACCAAGAAACATATTAGTCAAATTATCAAAAATTAAATACAAAGAAAACATATTAAAAGCAGCAAGGGAAAAATAACACACAAGGGAATCCCCTTAAGGTTAACAGCTGATTTTTCAGCAGAATCTCTGCAAGCCAGAGGGGAGTGGCAGGACATATTTAAAGTGATGAAGGAGAAAAACCTACAACCAAGATTACTCTACCCAGCAAGGATCTCATTCAGATAGGATGTAGAAGTTAAAACCTTTACAGAGAAGCAAAAGCAAAGAGAATTCAGCACCTCCAACACCAGCTTTACAACAAATGCTAAAGAAACTTCTCTAGGTAGGAAACACAAGAGAAGGAAAAGACCTACAATAATAAACCCAAAACAATTAAGAAAATCGTAATAGGAACATACATATTGATAATTCCCTTAAATGTAAATGGATTAAATGCTCCAACCAAAAGACATAGACCAGCTGAATGGATACAAAAACTAGACCCATATATATGCTGTCTACAAGAAACCCAATTCAGGCCAAGGGACACGCACAGACTGAAAGTGAGGGGATGGAAAAAGCTATTCCATGCAAATGGAAATCAAAAGAAAGCTGGAGTAGTAATTCTCATATCAGACAAAAGAGACTTTAAAATAAAGACTATTAAGGGAGACAAAGAAGGACACTACATAATGATCAAGGGATCAATCCAAGAAGAAGTTATAACAATTGTAAATATTTATGCACTCAACATAGGAACACCTCAATACATAAGGCAAATACTAACAGCCATGAAAGGGGAAATCAATGGTAACACAATCATAGTAGGGGACTTTAACACCCCATTTTCACCAATGGACAGATCATTCAAAATGAAAATAAATAAGGAATCACAAGCTTTAACTGATACATTAAACAAGATGGACTTAATTGATATTTATAATACATTCCATCCAAAAACAACAGAATACCCATTCTTCTCAAGTGCTCATGGAACATTCTTCAGAATAGATCATACCGTGGGTCACAAATCAAGCCTTAGTAAATTTAAGAAAATTGAAATTGTATCAAGTATCTTTTCCGACCACAAAGCTATGAGACTAGATATCAATTACAGGAAAAGATCTGTAAAAAATGCAAACACATGGAGGCTAAACAATACACTACTTAATAACCAAGTGATCATTGAAGAAATCAAAGAGGAAATCAAAAAATACCTAGAAACAAATGAGAATGGAGACACAATGAACCAAAACCTATAGAATGCAGCAAAAGCAGTTCTAAGATGGAAGTTTATAGCAACACAATCCTACCTTAAGAAACAAGAAACATCTCAAATGACCAACCTAATCTTACACCTAAAGCAATTAGAGAAAGAAGAAAAATAAAATTCCAAAGTTAGCAGAAGGAAATAAATCATAAAGATCAGATCAGAAATAACTGAAAAAGAAATGAAGGAAATGATAGCAAAGGTCAATAAAACTAAAAGCTGGTTCTTTGAGAAGATAAACAAAATTGGTAAACCATTAGCCAAACTTATCAAGAAAATAAGAGAGAAGACTCAAATCAATAGAATTAGAAATGAAAAAGGAGAGGTAACAAATGACACTGCAGAAATACAAAGAATCATGAGAGATTACTACAAGCAACTATATGCCAATAAAGTGGACAACCTGGAAGAAATCTACAAATTGTTACAAATGCACAACTTTCTGAGACTGAACCAGGAAGAAAAAGAAAATATGAACAGACTAATCACAAGCACTGAAGTTGAAACTGTGGTTAAAAATATTCCAACAAGCAAAAACCCAGGACCAGATAGCTTCACAGGCAAATTCTATCAAATATTTAGAGACTTCTCAAACTCTTCCAAAATATAGCAGAGGGAGGAACACTCCCAAAATCATTCTACAAGGCCACCAACACTCTGATACCAAAACAAGACAAAGATGTCACAAAAAGAAAACTGCAGGCCAATATCACTGTTGAACACAGATGAAAAAATCCTTAACAAAATACTAGCAAACAGAATCCAACAGCACATTAAAAGGATCATACATTATGATCAAGTGGGGTTTATCCCAGGAATGCAAGGATTCTTCAATATACGCAAATCAATCAGTGTGATACACCATATTAACAAATTGAAGGAGAAAAACCATATGATCATCTCAATAGATACAGAGAAAGCTTTCGACAAAATTCAACACCCATTTATGACAAAAACCCTCCAGAAAATAGGCATAGAGGGAAATTTCCTCAACAAAATAAAGGCCATATATGACAAACCCACAGCCAACAAAGTCCTCAGTGGTGAAAAACTGAAACCATTTCCACTAAGATCAGGAGCAAGACAAGGTTGCCCACTCTCACCACTATTATTCAACATAGTTTTGGAAATTATAGCCACAGCAGAGAAGAAAAAGAAATAAAAGGAATCCAAATTGGAAAAGAAGAAGTAAAGTTGTCACTGTTTGCAGACGACATGATACTACACATAGAGAATCCTAAAGATGCTACCAGAAAACTACTAGAGCTAATCAATTAATTTGGTAAAGTAGCAGGATACAAAAGTAATGAGCAGAAATCTCTTGCATTCCTATACACTAATGATGAAAAATCTGAAAGTGAAATTAAGAAAACACTTCCATTTACCATTACAACAAAAAGAATAAAGTATCTAGGAATAAACCTACCTAAGGAGACAAAAGACCTGTATGCAGAAAGATATAAGACACTGATGAAAGAAATTTAAGATGATACAAATAGATGGAGAGGTATACCATGTTCTTGGATTGGAAGAATCAACATTGTGAAAATGACTCTACTACCCATAGCAATCTACAAGTTCAATGCAATCCCTATCCAACTACCACTGCCATTTTTCACACAACTAGAACAAAAAATTTCACAATTTGTATGGAAACACAAAAGACCCCGAATAGCCAAAGCAATCTTGAGTATGAAAAACGGAGCTGGAGGAATCAGGCACCCTGACTTCACACTATACTACAAAGCTACAGTAATCAAGACAGTATGGTACTGGCACAAAAACAGAAATATAGATCAGTGGAACAGGATAGAAAGCCCAGAGATAAACCCACGCACATATGGTCACCTTATCTTTGATAAGGGAGGCAAGAATATACAGTGGAGGAAAGGCAGCCTCTTCAATAAGTGGTGCTGAGAAAACTGGACAGGTACATGTAAAAGTATGAAATTAGAACACTCCCTAACACCATACACAAAAATAAACTCAAAATGGATTAAAGACTTAAATGTAAGGCCAGACACTACAAACTCTTAGAGGAAAACATAGGCAGAACACTCTATGTCTTAACTCACAGCAAGATGCTTTTTGACCCACCTCCTAGAGAAATGGAAATAAAAACAAAAAGAAACAAGTGGGACCTAATGAAACTTCAAAGCTTTTGCACAGCAAAGGAAACCATAAACAAGATGAAAAGACAACCCTCAGAATGGGAGAAAATATTTGCAAATGAAGCAACTGACAAAGGATTAATCTCCAAAACATACAAGCAACTCATGAAGCTGAATATCAAAAAAACAATCAACCCAATCCAAAAATGGGCAGAAGACCTAAATAGACATTTCTCCAAAGAAGATATACAGATTACCAACAAACACATGAAAGAATGCTCAAGATCATTAATCAATGCAAATCAAAATTTCAGTGAGATATCATCTCACACTGGTCAGAATGGCCATCATCAAAAAATCTAGAAACAACAAATGCTGGAGAGGGTGTGGAGAAAAGGGAACACTCTTGCACTGCTGGTGGGAATGTGAATTGGTACAGTCACTATGGAGAACAGTATGGAGGTTCCTTAAAAAACTACAAATAGAACTACCATATGACCCTGCAATCCCACTACTGGGCATATACCCTGAGAAAACCATAATTCAAAAAGAGTCACGTACCAAAATGTTTATTTCAGCTCTATTAACAATAGCCCGGAGATGGAAACAACCTAAGTGCCCATCTTCGGATGAATGGATAAAGAAGATGTGGCACATATGTACAACGGAATATTACTCAGCCATAAAAAGAAACGAAATTGAGCTATTTGTAATGTGGTGGATAGACCTAGAGTCTGTCATACAGAGTGATGTAAGTCACAAAAAGAAAGACACATACCATATGCTAGCACATATATATGGAATTTAAGAAAAAAATATGTCATGAAGAACCTAGGGGTAAGACAGGAATAAAGACAGACCTACTGGAGAACGGACTTGAGGATATGGGGAAGGGGAAGGGTGAGCTGTGACAAAGCGAGACAGAGGCATGGACATATATACACTATTAAACGTAAGGTAGATAGCTAGCGGGAAGCAGCCGCATAGCACAGGGAGATCAGCTCGTGCTTTGTGACCACCTGGAGTGGTGGGATAGGGAGGGTGGGAGAGAGGGAGATGCAAGAGGGAAGAGATATGGGAACATGTATATGTACAACTGATTCACTTTGTTATAAAGCAGCAACTAACACACCATTGTAAAGCAATTATAACCCAATAAAGATGTTAAAATAAATCTAGAAACAATAAATGCTGGAGAGGGTGTGGAGAAAAGGGAACCCTCTTGCACTGTTGGTGGGGATGTAAATTGATACAGCCACTATGGAGAACAATATGGAGGTTCCTTAAAAAACTACAAATACAACTACCATATGACCCAGCAATCCCACTACTGGGCATATACCCTAAGAAAACCATGATTCAAAAAGAGTCATGTACCAAAATGTTCATTGCAGGTCTATTTACAATAGCCAGGACATGGAAGCAACCTAAGTGTCCATCAACAACTGAATGGATAAAGAAGATGTGGCACATATATACAATGGAATATTACTCACCCATAAAAAGCAATGAAACTGAGTTATTTGTAGTGAGGTGGATGGATCTAGAGACTGTCATACAGAGTGAAGTAAATCAGAAAGAGAAAAACAAATACTGTATGCTAACACATATATATATATGGAATCTAAAAAAGAAAAAAATGGTCAGAAGAACCTAGGGGCAAGACGGGAATAAAGATGCAGTCCTAGTAGAAAGTGGATTTGAGGGTACGGAGAGGGGGAAGGGTAAGCTGGGTAAAAGTGAGAGAGGGGCATGGACATATATACACTACCAAACGTAAAGTAGATAGCTAGTGGGAAGCAGCCGCATAACGCAGGGAGATCAGCTTGTTGATTTGTGACCACCTAGAGGGGTGGGATTGGGAGGGTGGAAGGGAGGGAGATGCAAGAGGGAAGAGATATTGGGACATATGTATATGTATAACTGATTCACTTTGTTATAAAGCAGAAACTAACACACCACTGTATAGCAGTTATACTCTAATAAAGATGTTAAAAAAAAAAACCCCAAAACTACCATATGATCTAGCAATCCCACTCCTGGCCATATATATCTGGAGAAAACCGTAATTCAAAAAGGTACGTGCACCTCAATGTTCACTGCAGCACTATCTACAATAGCCAAGACATGGAAGCAACCTAAATGTCCATCAACAGAGGAGTGGATAAGAAGATGTGGTACATATATACAATGGAATACTACTCAGCCAATGCTACTGGCGCAGTGGTTGAGAGTCCGCCTGCCGATGCAGGGGACACGGGTTCGTGCCCTGGTCTGGAAAGATCCCACATGCCGCGGAGCGGCTAGGCCCGTGAGCCATGGCCGCTGAGCCTGCGCGTCCGGAGCCTGTGCTGCGCAACGGGAGGGGCCACAACAGTGAGAGGCCCGCGTACCGCAAAAAATAAATAAATAAATAAAATAATGAAATAATGTCATTAACAGCAACATGGATGCATCTAGAGATTGTCATACTGAGTGAAGTAAGTCAGACAGAGAAAGACAAATATCATATGATATCTCTTACACATGGAATCTTAAAAAATGGTACAAATTAGCTTATTTACAAAACAGAGTCACAGATGTGGAAAACAAACTTATGGTTATTAGGGGGAAGGAAGGGAGAGATAAATTGGGAGACTGGGATTGACATATATACACTATTGTATATAAAATAGATAACAAATAAGGACCTATTGTATAGCACAGGGAACTCTACTCAAAACTCTGTAATAACCTATATGGGAAAAGAAACTAAAAAAGAGTGTGTACGTGATTCACTTTACTGTACACCTGAAGCTAACACAACATTGTAAATCAACTATACTCCAATAAAAATTTAAAAATAAATAAATAAAATAAAACTGATCTAAAAATAAATGTAAAAAAGTAAAAAAGAATAGCATTCTTTCCCAGCTCTGTAAGGGGTCATGGTGAGTTTATATAATATATTGGAATGTCATTTTGATGTACAATCCTTTGCCTCAAAAATGTATATGACTGTACCTTCAACTTCTAACAGGTAGAACAGTTCTCAGAGCTTTCCAAGAGTCTATCTCCTAGGTTATAATCCTCAGTTTGGCTCAAATACATTTCCCTTTTTTTTTTTCTTAACTTGATTTTTAATTGAACTTTTGTTGACATTTCCTTGGTATAACTGGCATGATATCAGAGACACCCACCAGAGGACACCTAGAGTCTACCCTGAACTGGCAGTTGGTACCAGCATGGGCCTTTTGAGCTCCACCCACTTCTCAGTATTACTCAGGTGCTATGTGAGTTCTGGTATCCAGACATAATTGCTATAAATGGCATCCTGAATTTTAGTCAAGCTTTCTTGGGACTTGGAGCCCTAAGGGGGTATTGGTACATTTCCTAGGCAGGGACATAGGGGGAACTTTGGAGTTGGTTGGGCTTTTCTAAAATTTTGGCTTAAATTGGAAAACAAGTTGATGTACAGTCTAAACAAACTGTTTGCTAGTGAAATGAGAGACTGAGCCTGCTCAGCTCCAAAGAAAAGGGACATTTGCTCCTTCTGGCCACAGGAATTCTCAGGCAACTTAGAACCTAGTGTAAGTATCTGAGGATCAATTCTCATGATACGCAGTGCTCCCACAGGGGATCCCACTACAACCATTAAGTAAATTCTGCTCACCAGAGGACAACAAGGCTGACCACCTAGTGCTCTGAGTACCCAAGGCAGTTTTAGACTGTCAGAGGGAGAAATTGAGACATGTAAGAAAGTCAAATCAACCCAAGATTAATTCCTTGAGGAGCCAGACTTAGAAGCAGCACACATTCAATCCGTCATACTACCCTCAGAAAGTTGCTCAGATCATATCTGAATTAGGCTACCAAATTAATAACGGGAAACCATACCTCAAAGACCAAATAGCTCCCTGATGAACAGCTACTCACTGGAACCCCAGCAGGTTTCATGTACAATTGGAAAGAAGGCAATGTTTGCAAGTACTGACCTTAACTCTTAAATGGCCAGGATGGAGATCTTCTGACATTCCAAAACTGTAGAGAAAGCCAGCTTGATAAAACATCTTTTCAAAATTCTGACTCTGAGAGAACAAAAATATTTCTAGGAGAAAGTCTGAAGTTATAACTTGTATTTTGTTCTTGAAATGTAAACACACCCCATGTCACCTGTGACTACAGCATTGGCTCAATTAGAAGAATCTAAAACATGAAAGGAAAAAAAACAGAGAGTTTGAAGCCTTTTTTTAAACTCAAGAAGGAAAACTATGAGATCTGTGTCTATCTGGAGGTATGTAGTCTGTGTGTATGTTATAAATATATGTCTCTACCTCTGGATGATACTATCAAAATTAATTTTAAAAGAGCTTTATTTAATTGACTTAAAAGTAAGTGCTTACAAATAAAACACCTCTAAATGTAACTTAAATTAGCCCAAATTTTTAAAGTATCATGTGATCTAGGATTAATCTTTAATGAATAAAAACAAGGTTAAATTCACTTAATTAATATATACATGTGTTTAGAGTCTAAACACTAAGTATAACACTTTTATCATACCTAGGTTTCCTGAACTCAATACATTCATGTTATTTCTGTTATAAAATTCGTCAACAAGAAAATTAACTTGGTACGTTGATATTTTCATAAGCAATGAAATAGAGAGAAATGGGATAAAATGTTTTGGGTGAACTCTTTAAAAATAACTCACCTTTATGGCAGACATAAAACATAATTTATGTTTCATTATGGAGAAACTAAAAACAGTTTCTCCAGATTTTGGGTAACTTGAAACGTTACAGTTCTGCTAAATTAAGTTAAATGATGGAAATTCATTGAATGTCTGGATAATTTTAATAAATAAAATACTGAAACATTAATCACTAAGGAAGTCTATGTTTACCTACTTTTGACTTCTTATTACAGAGAGACTAAATATGTTTGAAACTTTTAACATATTTTGTGCTTTGTTGAAAGATTGTACTATGGAAATGCCATATATTACTAGAATTTTTGTGTGTGTGTGTGTGTGGTATGTGGGCCTCTCACTATTGTGGCCTCTCCCGCTGCGGAGCACAGGCTCCGGACGCGCAGGCTCAGCGGCCATGGCTCACGGGCCCAGCCGCTCTGTGGCATGTGCGATCTTCCCTGACCGGGGCACGAACGCGTGTCCCCTGCATCGGCAGGCAGACTCTCAACCAATGTGCCACCAGGGAAGCCCCTAGAAATTAATTTTTTTAACATCTTTATTGGACTATAATTGCTTTACAATGGTGTGTTCGTTTCTGCTTTATAACAAAGTGAATCAGTTATACATATACATATGTTCCCATATCTCTTCCCTCTTGCATCTCCCTCCCTCCCACCTACCCCATCCCACCCCTCTAGGTGGTCACAAACCACCGAGCTGATCTCCCTGGGCTATGCGGCTGCTTCCCACTAGCTATCTATTTTATGTTTGGTAGTGTATATATGTCCATGCCTTTCTCTCACTTTGTCACAGCTTACCCTTACCCCTCCCCATATCCTCAAGTCCATTCTCTAGTAGATCTGTGTCTTTATTCCTGTCTTACCCCTAAGTACTTCATGACCTTTTTTTTTTCTTAGATTCCATATATATGTGTTAGCATACAGTATTTGTTTTTCTCTTTCTGACTTACTTCACTCTGTATGACAGACTCTAGGTCTATCCACCTCACTACAAAAAACTCAATTTTGTTTCTTTTTATGGCTGAGTAATATTCCATTGTATATATGTGCCACATCTTCTTTACCCATTAATCTGTTGATGGACACTTAAGTTGCTTCCATGTCCTGGCTACTGTAAATAGAGCTGCAATGAACATTTTGGTACATGACTCTTTTTGAATTATGGTTTTCTCAGGGTATATGCCCAGTAGTGGGATTGCTGGTTCTTATGGTAATTCTCTTTTTAGTTTTTAAGGAACCTCCATACTGTTCTCCATAGTGACTGTATCAATTTACCTTCCCACCAAGACTGCAAGAGGGTTCCCTTTTCTCCACACCCTCTCCAGCATTCATTGTTTCTAGATTTTTTTTTTTTGCAGTACGTGGGCCTCTCACTGCTGTGGCCTCTCCCGTTGTGGAGCACAGGCTCCAGACGCGCAGGCTCAGCAGCCATGGCTCACGGGCCCAGCCGCTCCGTGGCACGTGGGATCTTCCCGGACCGGGGCCGGGTCTATGAACCCGTGTCCCCTGCATTGGCAGGCGGACTCTCAACCACTGCGCCACCAAGGAAGCCCCTGTTTCTAGATTTTTTGATGATGGCCATTCTGACCAGTGTGAGATGATATCTCATTGTAGTTTTGATTTGCATTTCTCTAATGATTAATGATGTTGAGCATTCTTTCATGTGCTTGTTGGCAATCTGTATATCTTCTTTGGAGAAATGTCTATTTAGGTCTTCTGCCCATTTTTGGATTGGGTTCTTTGTTTTTTCATTATTGAGCTGCATGAGCTGCTTGTAAATTTTGGAGATGAATCCTTTGTCAGTTGCTTCATTTGCAAATATTTTCTCCCATTCTGAGGGTTGTCTTTTCATCTTGTTTATGGTTTCCTTTGCTGTCAAAAAGATTTTAAGTTTCTTTAGGTCCCACTTGTTTCTTTTTGTTTTTATTTCCATTTCTCTAGGAGGTGGGTCAAAAAACATCTTGCTGTGAGTTAAGTCATAGAGTGTTCTGCCTATGTTTTTCTCTAAGAGTTTGATAGTGCCTGGCCTTACATTTAGGTCTTTAATCCATTTTGAGTTTATTTTTGTGTATGGTGTTAGGGAGTGTTCTAATCTCATACTTTTACATGTACCTGTCCAGTTTTCCCAGCACCACTTATTGAAGAGGCTGTCTTTTCTCCACCATATATTCTTGCCTCCTTTATCAAAGATAAGGTGACCATATGTGCATGGGTTTGTCTCTGGGCTTTCTATCCTGTTCCATTGATCTATCTTTCTGTTTTTGTGCCAGTACCATACTGTCTTGATTACTGTAGCTTTGTAGTATAGTCTGAAGTTAGGGAGCCTGATTCCTCCAGCTCCATTTTTCGTTCTCAAGATTGCTTTTGCTATTCGGGGTCTTTTGTGTTTCCATGCAAATTGTGAAATTTTTTGTTCTAGTTGTGTGAAAAATGCCAGCGGTAGTTGTATAGGGATTACATTGAATCTCTAGATTGTTTTGGGTAGTAGAGTCATTTTCACAATGTTGATTCTTCCAATCCAAGAACATGGTATACCTCTCCATCTATTTGTATCATCTTTAATTTCTTTCATCAGTGTCATAACTTTCTGCATACAGGTCTTTTGTCTCCTTAGGTAGGTTTATTCCTAGATATTTTATTCTTTTTGTTGCAATGGTAAATGGGAATGTTTTCTTAATTTCACTTTCAGATTTTTCATCATTAGTGTATAGGAATGCAAGAGATTTCTGTGCATTAATTTTGTATCCTGCTACTTTACCAAATTCGTTGATTAGCTCTAGTAGATTTTTGGTAGCATCTTTAGGAGTCTCTATGTATAGTATCATGTCGTCTGCAAATAGTGACAATTTTACTTCTTCTTTTCTGATTTGGATTCCTTTTATTTCTTTTTCTTCTCTGATTGCTGTAGCTAAAACTTCCAAAACTATGTTGAATAATAGTGGTGAGAGTGGACAACCTTGTCTTTTTCCTGATCTTAGTGGAAATGGTTTCAGTTTTTCACCATTGAGGACCATGTTGACTGTGAGTTTTTCATATATGGCCTTTATTATGTTGAGGAAAGTTCCCTCTATGCCTACTTTCTGCAGGGTTTTTATCATAAATGGGTGTTGAATTTTGTCAAAAGCTTTCTCTGCATCTATTGAGATGATCCTATGGTTTTTCTCCTTCAATTTGTTAATACGGTGTATCACGTTGATTGATTTGCATATATTGAAAAATCCTTGCATTCCTGGGATAAACCCCACTTGATCATAGTGTATGATCCTTTTAAAAGAGAAAGAATTTTATGCATGGTCAAGAGTTTTATGTATGGTCAAGACTGCCTAAAATTAGGAGCCTCTCTAGTAGTGCAGTGGTTAAGAATCCAGCTGTCAATGCAGGGGATATAGGTTCGATCCATGGTCCAGGAAGATCCCACATGCCGTGGAGCAATTAAGTCCATGCACCACAACTACTGAGCCTGCACTCTAGAGCTTGTGAGCCACAACTACTGAGCCCTCGTGCTACAACTACTGAAGCCCATGTGCCTAAAGCCCATGCTCCACAACAAGAGAAGCCTACACAATGAGAAGTCACACACTGCAATGAAGAGAGTAGCCCCCACTCGCTGCAACTGGAGAAAGCCCGCGTGCAGCAACCAAGACCCAATGCAGCCAAAAAATTAATTAATTTTTTAAAAGACTGACTAAAATTAGATTGAATTTAATTAAATGAATGCTTTTTAATATTAAAGGTGAAATAATACAAAACTAGAATTTGGGGTTTTTTCTCTCACAGTACAAAGATTTCTTGAAATATTGATGTGTTTTTGATAACAGATTGTAAAGTTTCTTTACCGGTAACTTTCTGCGCTTGCCTTTGAAATCTTTTATTGTCACTTTGGTTAAGTGAGTAAATATTGTTTCACAGTGATTTATGATCCTACTTGGCCAAATATTGAAAACCTTTTGATATCTTTAACAAAATTTCTCAAATCAAATTCTAAATGAAGTTCTTTTGACCTCTAGCTAACTTTGAGATGCTTAAGAGAGCCTCTGAACATCTCAAAGACAGATATTTAACTAATTAGGTTTACCTGGTCTGTTAAATTACATGGAAAACATGCTCAGATGAGTAATGATAAACTTTCTTAGGTTATATTGCATGAGTAAATATTATTAATAGAAATGTGCTAGAAATTATATGAAGTTCCTAAAATTTGAAATGTCCTGGTATATTTTCAGTCATAATTCTAGTTATCTTAAAATGTTGTATGTCACAGCAATAGCCAAATTTCTTTGATGATTTCATTGTAATCAGGTCTTTAACCATGCTTTTAAGTCTTTTGATGTTTATAGACAGTTATTGTCTTACTCTGATGCTTTTACAAAAATGCTTGTAAATAACTTGCTTTTATGCTCCAAAACTAAATTAGACTCATAGCAAAAGGACTTCCACCTTGTATGAGGACTATTTCAGCAATGTCTCTCTTATGTAAGGCTACTGAAGACATAGTAATAGAGTCTCCTTTAACTATTTATGTCCCACACTCAGCACTACTCTGCAAGCTGACTAACTTCTTACAAAGTATTGTTGATTTCTGCACCTAATACTACCTCAGTTCCATGTAATACTTTACCCTACAACTTTGTTTCCAGTACCACAGGAAGAAAACAAATTTTGTTAACTGATTTGGTTCTTGCTCCCAGGAATGATTTATAAGAAGCTTCTATTGATAATGCTGACCTAATTTAATTTACAGATGGGTCCTCCTTAAAGGATGAGTAGGGGTTTACTGAGCTGGATATGCAATAACTCCCACAGTAGACATAATTGAAAGCTCTCATTTACCAGAAAAAAAGTCATGACAACAAGCCAAATTAATTGCCTTAACCTGAGCTTGTCAGCTAGCTAAAGACCAGGTAACAAATATTTATACTAGCAGTCACTATGCTTTTGGAGTGGCACACAACTTTGGAATGCTATGAAAATAATGAGGTTTATAACCTTTTCCAGACAACCTATTTTAAAAATGGAAAACAGGTTACAGAGTTATTAATTGTTATACAACTGCCTAAACAGTTAGCAAATATTAAAACAGCAGGGCATTCCAAATCTGATATTATGGAAGCTACAGGAAATCAGCATGCTGATGCTGCAGCCAAACAGGTAGCTTTAAAATACTGATCCTGTCCAGCCTCAAGAACATCCACTGCTCTCCATTAACTCTGCTAACCCAGTAAAAGATTTCCTTCTTCAGGCTCAAGAAATTGCCACCGAAGTAGAGAAACAAATATAGCAGCAAAAAGGGGGAATTTTTAACCTTTCACATAAATATGGTTTAGACCTGATTTAAAAAACAAAATGAAACTGATAGTGTCTCTTGGAGCACTGTGGCCATTACTCCAGCATATGTATTCTTTAACACATTTTCTTACCTGAGAAAATAGTTTTATGGGGAAAACAATATTTTTGGAAACTTTCACTCATGGTGTTCAAGAGAAATATATTATATTATTGTCAGGGTCTTATTGAGGCACTGAAAATAAAATTTGGTAACTAACTCCATTTACAGCAAGTTCCCAAGAGACGAAAACTTTAAGGATTATAAATTGCAAACTAAAGATTTTGTTTATTGGAAAGGACAACAAATAAAAGATTCTTTGAAGCCATGATGGGAAGAACCTTATCAGGTATTATTAACTAATCTATGTGCAGCCAAACTGAAAGACATAAATTCTTGGATCCGTATCTCTCATTTTAAAAAGTCCCCTCCACCTGAATGGACTTTGGCCTCTGTTTGTAACACCTGCCTTCAACTAGGACAAGCATCACCAAGCTAGGACCAGAAGATGACAACAATAGCAGACAGCTCACCCAAGAGTCTGAACCAGAACTTTAAGACCTATCCTACTAGTTCAATTGTACTGATTATCAAATGTCTCTCTGTCAAAATTGAAACTTATTGTTTTACTTCAAGCTATACTTTTGCCCCAGTGTTTAAGATGGAAGAAAAATTCTTTAGTAAATTTGTCACAAAATATAGCTACTGGAGGCAATTTGACTGATTGTTGGATCTGCCATCAAATTCCTTAGTCAAGGGCTTCCCAGGTGGCGCAGTGGTTGAGAGTCTGCCTGCTGATGCAGGGGACGCGGGTTCATGCCCCGGTCCGGGAAGATCCCACATGCTGCAGAGTGGCTGGGCCTGTGAGCCATGGCCGCTGAGCCTGCGCGTCCAGAGCTTGTGCTCCACAACGGGAGGAGCCACAACACTGAGAGGCCCGCGTACCGCAAAAAAAAAAAAAAAAATTCCTCAGTCAATACAAGGCCAATATAGGTCCCTCATAACTCCTGTCACTGACATTTTTCAGATGTTCCTATAATCTATAAAATGTTTCCCCATCAGCATATACCTCTATGTTATTTTACTACTTTAGATTAATTTACTCAATTCTGAAGTTTCTATGATAGGAAAGTGATTTGCAAAACTGAATGGCTCTTAGTTTTTTAAACTGCTTTGCAAAGAGAAACTTGTGCTATAATCCAGACAGACTGTTCTGCTTTCATACTGAATGAGTCTTCTAATATAACTCATCTAATGACTCACATATAAAATAAAATTCTTGTATTAAAGGATCCCCTTCCTAATCTAGGTGAAATCTTGGGTAGATGGTTCATCTCTGGGGATTTATGGCTTAAATGCTCTGCTTATGACTTTGTTATGGCTGTTGGCTATATTGACTGTGTTCTGCATAATTTATAGAGTAATCTCTTGTGCTTCTCAATGTATATTCAAAACTCCAACTAAAATAATGGTGGCTAAATGACTTTAAACTATTGATCATATCTATAGTTCTAGATAAGATAATGGACATGCACAGTGCACATACAGGGTAAAATTGACATAAATCCTATTGGACAACCTAGAATTGACTATCAGTCCTTGCTAAGCATTCTACTAGCGTAACTCCCTAAAAGGAAAGAAAGAACCAGACTATTAAAACCTGGCATTGGGGGACATAATGGATTCAGGGCAGGTAAGCAACCACCCTGGCATTGGGGGGCCAAATATTTAATCACCTAATGCTTTCTATTGAATGATTAATGATCAGAAGGGGGGAAATGGTGAAATAAAGTTTGTATTTTAAGGCCAGACAAGAAAAAATTAAACATAAAATTCTCTGTATCTGTTTGGACCTCCTTCCTCCCTCCCTAATGTGTAGTGTGCATCTACATTACGCATTAACCAAACCTCCTCAAAGATGGGAGAGCTTGCTCAACCATAAAGATCAACTTTTTTTTCTTTCTTCTGACACTAAGAATGGAAATTTTTAAAAAATAGACTTTGGGGAATTGTCTGGACTAGTGGTTAGAATTCCGGGCTTTCACTGCCATGGCCTGAGTTCAATACCTGGTCAGGGAACTGAGATCCCACAAGCCACACAGCGTGGCCGGAGAAAATAAAAAAATAGCCTTTGTTTCCAACTCTGTAAGGGGTCATGGTGACTTGCTTCTTGCTTTGTATGTACTTACCTGGACTATGTATATCTGGTGAACTATATATAAAATATCAGTATGTCATTGTCATGTATGATCCTTTGTCTCAAAAATGTGTATGACTGTGCCTTCAACTTCTAACAGGCAGGAAGTACTCAGAGCTTTCCAAGATTCTGTCTCCCAGGTTATAATTCTGTTTGGCTCAAATAAAATTCCCTTTTTTCTTCTTAACTTGATTGTTAATTGAAATTTTGGCAACAAATCTAACAAAATATGTACAATATCTATATAAGGAAAACTACAAAACTGAAAGAAATGAAAGAATAACTAAATAGATGGAAAGGTATTCCATGTTTATGGATAGGAAGACTAGATATTGCCAAGATGTCAGTTCTTCCCAATTTGATCTATAGATTCAATGCAATCCCAATTAAAAAAATCACAAGTTATTTTGTGGATATAAACAAACTGATTCTAGAATTTACAGAGAGGCAAAAGACCCAGACTAGCCAACACAATATTGGAAGAGAAGAATCAGGTCAGAGGGCTGATGTTACCCAACTTCAAGACTTACTATAAAGCTATAGTAATCAAAACAATGTGGTATTGGTGAAAGAACAGACTGAAAGATCAATGCACCAGGATATAGAGCCCAGCAATGACCAACACAACTACAGTCAACTAATCTTTGACAAAGGAGCAAAAGTAACAATGGAGAAATGACAGATTTTTCAATAAATGATGCTGAAATAATGGGATGTCCACATGCAAAACAAAATTTATCTGGACATTACATCCTTTACAAATATTAAATTTAAATGAATCATAAACCTAAATGTAAAGTGCAAAACTATAAAACTCATAGAAGATAACATAGGAAAAAATCTAGATGATCCTGGGTTTGGTAGTGACTTTTTAGATATAAAACCAAATACATGATCCATGCAAGAAATAATTGATAAGCTGCACTTCATTAAAATTAAAAGTTTCTGCTCTACAAAAGGCATTGACAAGAGGATGAGGAGACAAGACACAGCCTAGGAAAAATTATTTGCAAGAGACATATCTGATAAAGGACTGTTATCCAAAATATATAAAGAACTCTTAAAACTAAACAATAAGAAGACAAACAACCCAATTAAACAATGGGCAGATCTGAATAGACAACTCACCAAAGAGAAGCATATGAAAAGATGCTCAACATCATATGTCATTAGGGAATTGCAAACAAAAACAATGAGATACACCCATTAAAATGGCCAAAATCAAAGACACTGACAACACCAAATGCTGAAGAGAATTCTCATTCACTGCTGGTAAGAATGCAAAATGGTTCAGCCACTTGGAAGTTAGGTTGGCAATTTCATACACAACTATACATACTCATACATATGATCTGGCAATCATCCTCCTTGGTAAACACTCAAAGGAGTTGAAAACATGTCCACAAAAAAACTTGCACATGGATGTTTATAGCAGCTTTATTTATAATTTCCAGAGCTTGGAAATAACCAAGATGACATTCAGTAGGTTAATTGGTAAATAAACTGGGGTACAGCTAGACAATAGAATATTATTAAGTATCAAAAATAAATGAGCTATCAAGCCATTAAAAGACATGAATTAGTAAATGCATATTACTAAATCAAAAATGTCAATCTGAAAAAGCTACATACTGTATGATGCAAACTATAATGACATTATGAGAAAGTCAAAACTATGGGAACAGTAAAACATCAATGGTTACCAGAGGTTAGAGGGGAGGGACGGATGAACAGGCAAAGCACAAAGGATTTTTAAGGCAGTGAAACTATTCTGTATGATACTATAATGGTGGCTACATTGTTAAAACCCACAGAATGTATAACACCAAGAGTATACTCTAATACAAACTATAGATTTGGGTAATAATGATATATCAATGCAGGTTCATTGAGTGTAACAAATGCATGGCTCTGGTGCAGGATGTTCATAGTGCAGAAGGCTGTATGTCTGAAGGGGCAGGAAGTATATAGGAACTCTCTGTACTTTCCTCTCATTTTTGCTGTGAACCTAAAACTGCTCTAAAAAACAAAGCCTAGGGCTTCCCTGGTGGCGCAGTTGTTTAGAATACGTCTGCCAATGCAGGGGATGCGGGTTCGTGTCCTGATCGGGGAAGATCCCACATGCCGCAGAGCAACTAAGCCCGTGTGCCACAACTACTGAAGCCCGCGCGCCACAACTACTGAAGCCTGCGCGCCTAGAACCCGCGTGCCACAACTACCGAAGCCTGCGCGCCTAGAGCCCATGCTCCGCAACAAGGGAAGCCACCGCAATGAGAAGCCTGCGCACCGCAACGAAGAGTAGCCCGCACTCGCCGAAAGCAGAGAAAGCCTGCACGCAGCAACGAAGACCCAACGCAGCTAAAAATAAATAAATAAAATAATTTTAAAAAATAATAATTTAAAAAACCTATTAAAAAAAGAGGAAAAAGGACACAGCGCAAGCTGAAGGATCTCCCAATGGCAAGAGCTAGAACATATTTAGCAAAAAATATAGTAACGGATTATAGCCCAAGCAATGACATAAATCTTCACCTGTCTATACAGATAAAAACAAATGGTTGAATAAATAAATTGGGAGAAAGGACAAATCCTCCTTACAGAAGTCCAATTAATAACAGTAGAAGACGTTAATGTACTTCAGCCAAATATCACCAGCAACATACTGGTAGTTGAACAATTTGGACTTTAATATCGTTGCAATGAGGCAGAGTGCACACCATATGGGAACCATAAACTGTTTTAGTAAAAGGGTATTAAGAAGGAATTATTGGATTTGAGCTTTGGTTATTTCATTTTGCAGAGGTTCAAAGGCAGCTGAATTTAGTCTGGATTGGGTGTTGTTAAAAAAAAGGCAGCAGTCACTCATATCAGCTGAGAGAGGGATATTTCTAATTTTGAGAGTAGCAGAACAATCTTGTTTTTGTCCCTACTTATGCAAATTATAAACTGGTCTTGCTTGTCTTCCATCATCATAGTCTCAAAATGACCTTGTCCACTTGGTGTTCAGTGAGATTACGTCCAACAGGAAAACAGCTCTGTTTAGCTCTGAGCACCAAGACAGCTTTAATGGACAGCCAGGCTCTAAGTGTCAGGCCAGTTCCCTAATGTCAGAGGCTGCTTTATACTTTCTCAAAGGAAGACAGAAATTGAAAACCACCATTAGAACACCAGAGTAATCACTGATGCAGGCAAGATCCACAGATGAATGCTAAATTGGGTGGGTGATACTATAAGGAGACACAGAATGTTTTACAGCCTCAAAGTATTCTTCTGCAAATATTTATTAGCAACTGTAGTGGTGCTGCATCTACACTGGTAGCACTGGACTCGGAAGAGGTGGAGCACGGAGCATGTCTGTGGCCCCTCTCAGGACATGAAGGCTGTGTTCCCAAGCCTGGCGCAGTGTCCTAGGCATGGGATAGGAGTGAAGGGCAAGCGTTTCCAGGGAAAGGAGCTGAAAGGCCTTATATTTTTAAAATGTTTGTATTCCTTAAGAACTTAAGAAATTTAGAATTTAAATTTTAAAACTTCAAAACTGGGACTTCCCTGGTGGTCCAGTGGTTAAGACTCCACGCTCCCAATGAAGGGGGTCTGAGTTTGATTCCTGGTTAGGGAAATAGATCTTGCATGCCGCAACAAAGATCCTGCGTGCCACAAATAATACCTGGCACAACCAAATAAAAATAAATAAATAACTGATTTTAAAAAAAACAACTTTAAAATTGTCTTTTAAGTGCTTATAGCTTGAATCCCTATGGAAGTTATTTATTGTAATATGAATGCCATGGATATGGACTTACTTTGTTCTGGCACCTACCTCATTGTTCTAACGAGGTTACTGAATGTCCTTTTTCCACTATTTTTTTTTTAAGTCCATGTTTTTTTATTTTTTTTAACTTTTTTTCTTTTTTGCGGTACGCGGGTCTCTCACTGCTGTGGCTTCTCCCGTTGCAGAACACAGGCTCCGCGGCTATGGCTCACGGGCCCAGCCGCTCCACGGCATGTGGGATCTTCCTGGACCAGGGCACGAACTCGTGTCCGCTGCATCGACAAGTGGACTCTCAACCACTGCGCCACCAGGGAAGCCCTTTTTTCCACTATTGAAACCAGCTCTGATACACAATATGTTCTCACTTTCTTTTCTTCCTGGACCTGAACTTTTATTGCACAAGGATCAGTTGTTAAATATTTTAGCAGTAGCATACATGTTACTATGGACACATTGTTATGCATTTTCAATTATTTTCTAATCATTACTAAATATTTTTATTGTGATGAAAGTCACAATTTTTCCTTTAGGTTTAACAAACAAAAAATACAAATGTCAAAGAGAAAAACACACATAAAAAACTTTTTTACAATTCTGATTGGAACTTTAATTTTATTATTTTCATCTAGGAAAATACTACTTATTAAAGCTTCTGAAGTGTCAACAGATTAAAGTTTTATAACTTGATTCACAAAATTGCACTTACTGATAACATTAATCCTTTCTTCTTGCTAATCAAAACTTAACCACATTTTATCATTGCCATATAAAATAATCAGTGTTACAAAATATCAACCAAGAAAAGTGTGCGTGTGTGTATTTATATGCAAGTATAAGCAGAGGTTTCTAATTTGGTTCTAATTTCAGGAGTGTGCACACAAATTTTAAGCAAGTTCATCCTTAGGAGATGCATAATTTGCATGATAATCATTTCCTTATTTGAGTTATGTGTACTTTCAGTTATTGCTTTTTCTTTTTTCCTCAGAAATAAACCCTGAGGATTACAGATCCTATTCTTTTATGTTAATCATAGTCTCCATTTCCCAGCATTTGTTACATTTTACAGTTTATTTACAAAAGCTGTTTATATATGATAAAGTTAATTGTCTATCAGGACCCACAAAATGGGGGCCCACATTGCAAATCTAAACCTAAGTTGGCCTGCACTTATGGAACACATATCACAGTCGAGGAAATTTAACATACATCAATCACAATCCTCCAACTCAGCTTTAACTAGCTTAACTTTAACCTAGAAAATAGGACCTGCCTTATACGAAAATCTCCGACCTCCTAGCCAGTGATGTCCTGTTTCTATGCTGCCTCCTGCCCAAAACCCCTCAGAACAGTGTTCCACTGCTTGTTTCGAGAGGTAGACATTCTCAACATTTTACTATATTTGCCTTTTCTAGTTATTTTTATTACAAATATATAATACAATGCTAAGTACTTTAACATGCATTTCTAAAAAAAAGGTAAACTTACATGATCCCAATATTATAACAATTAACAAAGGTAATGATAACTTCCCTTAATGTTTCCAATATCCTGTCCATATAAAAATTTCCACAGTTGTTCCCAAACGGCCTGTTTTCTCCAAAGAGGATCACTGATGGAGGACCACACACTGGATTTGCTGTACTATCAGAGTTTAACACATAACCTCTGGGGCTTTGGTAGAATTTGAGCGTCATTCATCAGTACAGACTGCTAACAATATCTTATTGCTCCCTAACTCCCACCCCCTCTACAAACACACACACACACACACACCCCCCCCGCAAATTTGCGAGTGATTGCAGCGTTTATGGGAAACGTAGTCTTGAACGTTTCCGGTTATGGCGCAGCATTCTGGGAACGGATGTCCTGGGCTTTTCTCCGCGCTGGTGAGGTAACCCAACTCTTCTACTTCCGCCCTTTCCCGACTGGTGGGCGCGGAGGCTTTGCGCCTGAGGTGAGAACGTTTTAGGTCCGGACATCCAGCTTGGAAGGGTAGGCTTGTGTCCCGGGTCAAGGAACGGCAAGTCCCGGAAACCCCTCCTGCCCCAACGTGGGACTCCCACCGCCTGTCTCCGTGCCCGGCCAGTGGGTAAACCTGGGAAAGGTGAATGGGGGCGGGCTCCGGGGCCGTAGGTGGGGCTGAGTGCTGGGCAGAAATGCTCGGTGCGGCACGGGTGTGGGAGCTGACCGCAGCCGGACCTGGGAAAGTCCCTTGCCAGCAGTGGAAGGGCAATGCACGTTTATAATATTGACCGTGAACCTGCCACGAAGCGCGCGCGGGCGGAGGGTCTGAGTTGAGCTCCCGAGCTAAGGAGCCAAACAGATCGAGTCAATTCCTTCTCTGTTACTTGGGCATAAGTCAGGTTTCTCACCTAAAAATAAGGTTATTAATAACTGTTTCGTGGCGTTGTTCAGAGAGATAAGTCTTCACCGGTAAAGCATTCAGCCAAGTGCTAGGCAATAAGCACTAATAAGTAGTAGTTAATAAGTCAACATATAATGTTGGCTCGCATCATAGTTAGGAGACACTTTGTTCTTTTTTTTTTTTTTTTTTTTTGGCGGTATGCGGGCCTCTCACTGCTGTGGCCTCTCCCGTTGCGGACCACAGGCTCCGGACACGCAGGCTCAGCGGCCATGGCTCACGGGCCCAGCCGCTCCGCAGCATGTGGGATCATCCCGGACCGGGGCACGAACCCGTGTCCCCTGCATCGGCAGGCGGACTCTCAACCACTGCGCCACCAGGGAAGCCCAGACACTTTGTTCTTTTCATTTAGATTTTAATCCTCACAGCCACCCTATTTATAATAAAGGTATAATTCTATCATTAAAAAAGAAGAAGAAAATGGTCTCAGAGAAGTGAAATAACAGACCCAAGGTCACAAAGGTGAGGAAGCTAGGATGTAAAAAAAGGTATACTTTCCTCCCAAATTCAAGCTGTTCCTAATATCCTGCCTACCCAAAACCCAGTGTTGCAGCTATCACAGCACTAGCAGAGTGACTTGTCCCCAAATCCCCAGGACTGTGATTGTAAAGTCAGTGTGAACTGAATCTCACTCTGTGACAGGTGTGTTTACTCTGGGATTTGTGGAATGTTTCCAGAGCCTCTGGGTTAAGACTAAGGCTCCTGGAAACTTCTGCACTGCTCAGGCTGTCTCTGTCCTCAGAAAGCACAGTCTGATGTTCTAGTGCAGTGCTGTCCAATAGAAAGAGAAGGTGTGCCACGTATGTAATTTTAAATGTTCTGATAGCCACGCTAAAAAACTAAAAAGAAACAAGAGAAATTAATTGTAAGAACATATTGTGTCTGTCTCAATATATCAAAAATGTTACTTCAACATGTGGCAGGAGCCACATTTCAAGTGCTTGATAGTGGGTTGTGGCTAGTGGCTACCATAATGGATAAAAGAGTTCTAATGAATTCCAGGAGAAGCAAGTTTAAGGCCCTGCACCGGTGGTTCCCAACCAGGGTGATTTTGCTTCCCAGAGGACCTTTGGAAATGTCCAGAGACATTTTTGGTTGTCACAACTGGGAGAAGTGCTTCTCGCACCTGGTGGGTAGAAGCCAGAAATGCTGCTTGACATCCTACAATGCACAGGACAGCACCCCTCACCCCCATGACAAAGAGTTATCCAGCCCACAATATCATTAGTGCTGAAGTTGAGAAACACTGCTCTATATGCAAGTTTCAACTAAAATGCATTTGTTTCCTAGGCCTAAGTCTCAGCATCTCTGGAACAAAGCAGCTCTTTTGTGGCAGAAAGGCGGGGACAAGAGTCACATCTCAGAGGAACCACCCTCATCAGAGCTTCGGAACAGATGCAGAAGAACCCAGAAAGGAGCAGGTTGTGATTCGCTCCAAGGTGATTAAGAGCTAGATCTTAATCACCTTGCCTAGAGAGAGCCAGACTTGGTGAGGTCACCACATCCAGAATCCGTCACAGACTGTGTGACCGTGGAAACTGTGGATCAGCTTGCAGAAGGTGGTGAGCAGGGGTGGAAAGGGATGGGTGACTGATACACTGCACAGGTAAAGCCACAGCCAGAGTCAAGGAAATTCTGTCTTCAGTCCTTAAATAACCCCCCACTTTCTTCATTCTCTCATTCTTTCAGATTCTGAGCCACTGTCACACCATGTTCATTACACATGGCATCTAGAGGTAGGCTGTGGCTTCCTTTATCCTGAACATATAGAATCACAAAATGATAATATAGGAAAATATTTCTACTTTTGACTCTTAAAACCTTAAAACAAAATACTGAACTTGAGATGTATGTCCCCTGGTCACCCAGGACAGAGCTAGGAGCAAAGCACAGTGCTGTTCAAAACACAGCACTGTTCATTCTGTCACAGGTAAGTCACTAAAAGTGTCTTATCAAAAGTCTTTTTGAGAAATTGCAACAAATCAGAACAAAAAGATTTTAAAATATTTTGTCATTATCTTTTTGTTCAGAGTTTTCTGTTGATTTTCTAACTCAAGGTGTAAATAATAGGATATTAATATTAATCCTCTGTTTTAGTTTTTTGTGAATTAGTCAGAGAGGACATACATTTTTTTAAATCAATAGGAAAATAATTTACATCACCCAGTGATGTAAAAATGAAATGAAATGAAATGAAAAACAGGGTTATATCCATATGATCATATCAGAGATGTACATATTCAGGGAGTGCTGTCTCTATGTGGTGCTTCCTGCTCCTTAAGGATCAACAGAACATTTTTCCATAGAGAGACTTTTTTCCCAACTGGTGTGATGAGATTAGGCTAGTGAATACAGAAGCTCACCAGACCTTTCCTGACTCCATCCCTCTTTTCTTACCCCCAGCTTATTCTTCACAGTTCTCTGCATTCTCTCAGGAGCAGCAGAAAATGAACATATCTCAGGTGAGTTGTTCATTAACACCTTTTTTTAATAATGGATTGTATAGATGGTTAATTAACATGGCAAAGTAGATATAGAAACGGATCAGAATTATTCAAGGAAGATAATAGAAAAGCAGATGAATAGCACAGCAGAGTTGTCATGTGGATAGATAAAGGTCCTCTGATATTACAGATTTTCCAAAGTGCAGCTGCAAATTTCTTCTGACCTTTCTGATAGCCGTGGCAGAGAGTTAGACAGACAATATTTGTTTGAAGAATGATGTTGATGAGAAGCTTAAACCAGACATTCCTCATGGAATTTAAAGTTGTCAAAGTCAGGAGAAATGTCTTTGTTGGTCTTCATGTAGGTGATAGTACAGATCTTTCCAATGACAACCCTGAAAAGAATTCCACTGAAAATAAAGGGCATATTGCCAAAGCAGGGCTTTTGTTAAAACAGGTGTTCGGATAAGTAAAACAGAAGTTGAGTTATCCTGTTGGATCCAGGGATAATTCTTAGACCAACTAGAGGTCAGTATGAATGGCTGTACGTTCATGTCCGTAAAAATAGCTCTCCATAAATATTCCTCTCAAGTACCTGTCATAAACAAGTTGTTTAGCAGACAGTTTAAAGTACTGTTCTTTGGCAAATGTTACCACACTTTCCATTCATACTTCAGTCCACTGCATGAAGCCTTGGTGTCTCTCTTCATATGCCTGTGACCTGCACTCACCAGTGACCTAATTACAGTCAAATCTAATGGGTCTTGTGTAGTCCTTACCTCACTAGACCTGTCTCACTGCCTGACTCCCCTCTCTCTGTGTCTCTGGAAGGTCTCCTGCATTAGTATGTGTGACACCCTCCTCTGCCACTGTCCTGCCTCTTGTTTCTTTCATGGAGTCATCTTCCTTCTCCTGCGCTTTCATGTGTCTCCTCCACAAGTTTCTATTCCTTCTCACTATTCTTCTAACTATTCTTCTTGACTCATTTCATCCCATTTCTGGTTTTAACAATGATGTATTTGCTGGTCTCCCAAATGAGGCTCTGCAGCCCACCCTGACCAATGGCACTTTTTGTGATGATGGAAATGGTCTATATCTGCATTTCCAAAATGGTGACCGGTAGCCATATATGCCTCTTGAGCAGTTGAAATGTGGCTAGAGTGGCTGAGGGACTGAATTTTTAAGTTTAAAATAGTCATATGTGGCTACCGTACAGGACATAGTTGACTCAACATTTCTCTGTAGGTATCTAAAAGTATCTCCAGCACAACTGATTCAAAGTAAAAGTCAACATTCACAGCCCTTCCCAAACTAATCCTCCTCATCTTTCCCTATAGATGGTATCACCCCATTTAGCCAGGCACCCAAGCCACAAAAAATGGAATGCATGCTTGACTCCTGTTGCTCTCTCTCTCACTCTCTTAACTCCTGCCACATCTGGCCAATATCACATCTGGGTACTTTTCCTATTTGTGTAGATCAGAGATAACAGCAATTTTATATGGTTCAATTTAATGTATTTTAAACATATTCCTCTACTTTATTCCTTCTCTCAACTGAACTGGTAGAATAGCTTCTTTACTGATCTGTCCCACCTCTTTCTTCACCTACTCAGGCACATCTTCCACATGGGTAGTTCATCTAAATGCTAATGAGGTAATGTATCATGCATTTGTATATCACCTCTGTGGCCTCTCATCCCTAAACAATAAAATTCCCAATTTCTCAGAATAACATTCAGGCTTTGGAGACATTACAGATTTCATTTTGTCTTTTTACTTTATTGCTGCTCTGACTTTCTTGACTTTATTGAGTAGCCAAGATGTTGCAAGGAGGTGACACGTGCTCTAGTTACAACTTAAATAATACAGATACTTTTCTTTCTTAATAGTATTTACAATCTAGTGGGAAATATGACATTAAAAAATTCAGTATATAACTTTAAAGCAAAACCAAACCTCATTTAGTTTCTTAAACACATCCTACTGTTCCTGACTCTTGCCTCATATCCCATTCTCATTGTCTTCTCTGGATTGACCAAGTCTTCATTTCATTCACCTGGTGTTGTGGACTGATTTAGGTCCCCCCGAAATTCCTATGTTGAAGCCCTAACCCCCAATGTGATGGTATTTGGAGACAGGGTTT